>NC_135497.1:204895067-205266157 GCF_052857255.1 Amblyomma americanum | reverse complement strand
CGAATATGGCATGCAGCCTTTCTGGCAGCATGGCTGTTTTGTCTTTTCTGGTGCGAACGTGTAGTAGAGCGAACCAGCTGGCGGGCCGACTAGCCTGAATCCCGTCGGCCGCGGTCATAAAAATGAGCTTAAGATGGTTCTTGGCCTCAATCATAAAAGTTGTTATAAAGAAATGTGAAATATATATCATTTTTGAGGATCATCGATCAATACCGATTTGCTGGTAGAAGTAACAACTGTGATACGAGAAAATTTCTTGCCAGAATCGCCTCGCAGCTGCCGCTGGCCCGCCGTTGCTGTCCGGCTCACCTGACGCCCGCAGCTGTCCGCTAGCTCCACTGCTGAAGGCGTCGCAGAAATTGACCATATCTTTAGTTTATTTTGAGATTATGCTGCCGACAGCTAAGCGATATATTAAGATACCTTTTATTGTAGTGCAGGCGACTTCCGAAGCGGCGTCCGCTGCGCCTTCGATGCGAAAGGAGCTATAGGCCTAGCGACGACAAGGGCAACCAGGCAGCATCGCAATTCGTCGGCCGGCGCGACCGCGGGTGGCGCCGTTGTCGAAAGCTCGCTACTTGGGCAGGCATGCTTTGTCGCTGCTCGAGTACATATCAGGCGGTCTTCCTGTTAATATAGCTATCATGTCTTATTTTCTGCTGCGAATTTCAACACCAAGCCAAGCAGCGGTCGGTCACTGCTGCGCGGTGGCAAAGCGTACGTTTCGAGCTTGGGCCAACAGGCGCATATCGATGCTTGCTGCTCCGAGTGTCCCTGCTTACAGTGGAACTGCAGTTTGCAAGCGGCGATCGGTGCAGCGCGCCGGCCAAGTTTTCGTACATGTGTCCCTCCCGTCGCGAATGTCACACTTCCCATGTGCACTTCTGAAGGATGCAAACATGTCTATCCTCCGTGGCGTCTTGGGGTTCTCAGCCTGGAAGTGCCAAGTTCGAGTCCGCGTGTTTGAGCATTGTTTGCTGTCTTTTTTTATTTTTTAGCCTTAAATAATCTCTCCTTTGTTTACCTGCGAGCGACTGGATTTATTTTTCGTGCCATGGCTTTCTGGCCCAACAATCAGTGCCGCTCAATACTAGGCGGCACTCAATCTAGGTTTATAATCACGATTGTTAAGGAGTTTGATTTATTTAAACGAGTTATGACAAAAAGAAGAGTGAGAGCGAGAAATGACCAAGTCGGCGGAAGGTCTCGCACGTCGTCTCGCTAGTGTGACGTGGTAGTTGGCGGAAAATCGGCCAACTGCCGTCTTGTGGGAGACCTGGCGCCGACGTCGACACGCGGTCGACTGTTTTCGCCGGCGCAGTGTGACATAGAGCCAGACATCACGACGACACGGTTTTGGCAGACCGAATCGGCTGACTGTTGGCCTAGTGTGATAGGCCCTTAAATCTACAACAGACGACAAGCAAAGGAATCCGACGCGCACCGCAATCCAGGATGGCGAGAGCATGACCGGTTTTGAGGGGAGCGCGCGCGCCCTCTCTAGACCGGCCGTGGGCGAGAGAGACCGGAGAGGCGCTGGGCTGCCGACGCTGCTAGCTGGGGTGCGACAAACCGGAAGTCTCATACCGAACGTCAGCGAATGACGTATTGCGGACCAAATACGGTCCAACCAGGACGGGGCCCAGTCCCTGAGCTCTTTTCTTTATTTTTTTTTTCTGGTGCCCCGCGAGTATGAGTTGCTGGGGGGGGGGGGGGGGGGGAGCGTAATTTTTGATCCTCTATATCTTCGTAGTTATTGATGCTTGCGCAAAAAATTTTGCGCAGGGGTAACGAGTCATGGAATGCCTGTCTCTCGTCTGCTTTACGTAACCTCAATTAATTTATTGCATAGTCCCTTTAAATTACTTCCCTACTGCGCTGCTGCATGCAGCGTCACGGCAAAAAACCAAGTCGATCGTCGCCCCGTGTCCGACGAAGGCCACATTTCCTCGCGCTGATCTCCGTGCGCTCGCATTTCCACGTGCCAGGGCTCACTGGGAGTCACTATGCTGTGTGTGCACTCAGAGAATAAGTCGGGCGATTGTGATTTCCGCTAACTGGCGCCTGCCACTGGGGCCGCGGTGGCAGGGACACACGGATGTCCTTCAAGCGGCGAACGCTTCCTCAACGCAACACGCTCAAGCTCCCCAAGGGTTCAGTGAGAGCCTCTCCACTGTTTTTCAGCTGGCGACGTTGAGCGATGGTGAAAAGAGAATGCTGGAGTAGAATGTTGAACCGAGAGGGTCAGGGTTGTTGTTGTTGTTGTTGTTGTTGTTGTTGTTGTTGTTGTTGTTGTTGTTGTTGTTGTTGTTGTTGTTGTTGTTGTTGTTGTTGTTGTTGTTGTTGTTGTTGTTGTTGTTGTTGTTGTTGTTGTCGTCGTCGTCGTCGTCGTCGTCGTCGTTGTCGTTGTCGTTGTCGTTGTCGTCGTCGTTGTCGTTGTCGTTGTCGTCGTTGTTGTCGTCGTTGTCGTCGTCGTCGTTGTCGTCGTTTGCGCAAAATATGTTCATCATAGCCACCAGTGTCGGTCTCCAGCAGCGTTGCTGCAGTCGATATTTTTTCTTCGAGTGCAAACTCATAATGCTGCATTTATGCGGCGTGCGCAGGCGCAATACTATGGTGACATCACCCTCGGTACGCCACCGCAAGTGTTCAGAGTAGTCTTCGACACTGGATCCTCCAACCTGTGGGTGCCTTCAAGCAAATGCCCCTTCACCAACATTGCCTGCAGTGAGTAAATTATCATTTGTCTCTCTGGTTACTGCAAAATCGGACACGTGAAGTAGTGAAACACTTTTTATCAACTCACCGTTGATACTTGAGGTCGTGCAAGTGTTCTTGAATACCTACACACTTTTGCTGCGAGTACCATCTGTCATGGCTCCCCGTCAAAGGAGGCAGCTAGCTCCTACCTTGTACCGTTCCGTTTTATTGAACATGCTGCCTTTTGCGACTAAATAGCGTCAAGCCTTCCAAGAAGTGTTAGTTCGTGCCACGAATGTTATACAGCAGAGCAGCTTTTGTTCTGAAAAAAAAATGACAAGGCCGGCTACGTAGATAAGGAGCTTGAAACATCAACAGAAAATAACGTCGAGAATGGGCATTTCCTTAATTTCCTGCCCAAGGGTTTTATCGTTACCAGACCACAAATGCTGCAGCGTGCGGTAGAAGGTGAAACCTTAACATTTCGGGCTCTACCAGCTCGGCACCCCGCACGGCCGTCTCTTGTCCTCCTAAAAACGTCATGTCCCACCGTGTGGTGCAGCCAAAGCCGGGAGAGTAGGCTAACTGTCCCAATTAGGCCTGCACGACGGATGGACGGATGGACGGATGGACGGATGGACGGATGGATGGATGGATGGATGGATGGATGGATGGATGGATGGATGGATGGATGGATGGATGGATGGATGGATGGATGGATGGATGGATGGATGGATGGATGGATGGATGGATGGATGGATGGATGGATGGATGGATGGATGGATATAACCTTCGCTTGGTTACTTCTATCCGCTTAAAATCTACTTTCCCTTCACTGTCCTTAAACCCCAATGCCTTGAATAAATCAGCCTCGGTGCTTTCCACTGTAGGGTGAAGCCCTTTACAGAAAAGTATCAAGTGTTCAGCCGTTTCCTCCTCCTCTCCGCACGCAACGCACAAAGTGTCTATCTCGTGGTACCTGACTCTATATGTCAGTCCTCAAAACTCCCGTCCTGGCCTCGAACAACAAAGAGCTTCCCCTACAATTATCACAGATATTTTCTTTGGCAATTTCCTGCTTAAAGATCCTGTATGTTCCCAGTGCCGATTTCATCAGCATCCCTGTTTTCCAGAGAGGTCTCTCTGTTTCTTTAACCTTTTTCTTAACAGATAAATGCTGATTTGCCCCCCTACTGCGGTCCAGATATTTGCTTGTCAATTTTCTAGTTCGCTTTCTCCATTTCGTGTCAACATTCTTTATATACAGGTATCTGAAAACTTTCCTAGCCCACTGCTTTCCCCCATTTTTCTTAATCGCTCCTCAAATGCTATCTTACTGCTAGCTTCTCTGCTCTCGAACGACGCCCATTCCATATCACCCTGTACCCCCTGATTTGGTGTATTGCCATGTGCTCCCAAAGCTAGCGTCCCTACGCCGCGTTGTTTGATTTCTAACCTTGCTTGAACATCTGGTCTCATGCACAGGACCACATCACCGAAAATCAGGCTAGGAACTATCACCAATTTCCAGATCCCCCTTACCACTTCATACCTATTGTGACTCATCATTCGTGACTCATCACTCGCATGTTCCTGCCTGCGCAGTGCTGCACCACAAGTACTACAGCAAGAGGTCCAGCACGTACGTGAAGAACGGCACCCAATTCGAGATCCGATACGGCAGTGGTAGCGTCAAGGGCGAGCTGAGCACCGACGTGTTCGGCCTGGGTGACGTGCGGGTGCAGAGCCAGACTTTCGCGGAGATCCTGCGCGAGGCCGGGCTGGCCTTTATTGCGGCCAAGTTCGACGGCATCCTTGGCTTGGGCTACCCGCAGATCTCGGTGCTCGGCGTGCCGCCTGTGTTCGACAACATGGTTGCGCAGGGCGTGGCCGCGAAGCCCGTCTTCTCTGTCTACCTGGACCGCAACGCCTCTGACCCCAACGGCGGCGAAGTGCTGTTCGGAGGCATCGACGAGGCCCATTACACCGGAAACATAACCTACGTGCCCGTTACCCGCAAGGGCTACTGGCAGTTCCACATGGACGGGTGCGTACCTCCTGGCGCGCGTTGCTCTTCCCCGAAGCGGCGAGCATTTTCAAAATGTCCGCTCAGAAACTACGGCTCATTCTGAGTATTTGTGCACGCTTTGCTTAAAGCTTGCGTTGAAGGTTTAATGTGTTAAAAAGGTGTATTTATTAAATGATGTTGTTGCAATTGCGTTAAAACCTGTAGCTGCGATAGTGAAATATGTTAGTATATCACAAGGGATGCTCTGCAGCGCTCGTGACAAATTAACCCGCCTGTAGATTTTCCTGAATCTTTTTTGTCCTCAGTCGGCTGTGCGCCGGTGATTGTTCTATACTACTAAGCTAGCTACCGCACCATTTGTTCACTGAGCTTATGTACTCTTGCTAAAAACCAGGTGAAGCGAATGTATCTGATGCAATGTGAGGGAAAAAAGCATTTCTCACAGCTGAAAAGCATTATCCTAAAATGCACCACTGGCTGTTTCCGCTCGAGCTTAATGAAGACGGAAGAATCGTCAATCATTTGAGCACAAAGCAGAACGACGTAACGCAACCTCAAACGGATCCTCAAATGGAGCTGAAAGACACACATGTGCAGCGCACTCTGTCTTGGATTGTCTCCAGGACTTTGTTGCATAATTACTCCCTTGTAAGCCAAACAACTTCTCGGCCGTAATATTAACGTTTGCTGCAACTTTCAGTGCACGCGAGGGTCTATTTAATTACGCAGGCTGAAAGTAGGCAACAACGCCACCTTCTGCAACGGTGGCTGCGAAGCCATCGCTGACACTGGAACCTCCTTGATCGCTGGACCGACGGCTGAAATCGAGAAGCTGAACCTGGCCATCGGAGCCGCTCCGTTCACAGCAGGAGAGGTGACGTTTCCTTTCCTCCTTCCTCCTTGCCCAAGTTTCTAAGTTCCGATCAGAGTATAGATAGCCTCTCTTACGTCGGGGGGGGGGGGGGGGGGGGGGGGGCGGACCCTCCGTCAGGCGCTGTTACTGGGCAATAGGAAATCGTGTGGCCATGTGCCGTGCAGGCAATGTTCGCATCGATATGCGAAACTAAATGTGCTAGCTTCCTGGTCTAATCCAGCTTCCATTGTACAGTGTTTTGCATCTCTCCTTTATCCTTTGAGAAGGCAGTCTGAAACGAAGGTAACCCTTAGCTTGAAATGATGCAGCAATCGAAATATTCATTTAAAATACCCTATAGAAATTTCCAACACCTTTTGCGTGCGATATACCATAGTAATCATGGCGAGAAATTAGTCGTTTGTTAAGTTTTAAGATACCAAGCGCCAGGAGATGGAGGCGAAGCGTTAATTATCTCCTTGAAGCACTGAACACTGCATAGATTTCGTAAACGCACCTAAAGAAAGGACGCGCACTTACACGCCACTGGCATGCTCCACACCACTGAGCTCGGAAACAGCTGTCAGCTCTCCACACGGTGGAAGCATGCAAAAAACGCGTCTGCTAATGTCGATGTCTTGACCACCACAATATGAAGTCTTGCCCTTCAGGACCTCCATAGCTCTTGTTTCCCCCCCCCCCCCCCCCCCCACCCGAAAAGTGACATCCGTAATTTTTGCCGAAGTGGAATTTCATGTATGGGCTCCTGCTAGCGCTTTTGCTTGATTTCCGCCCGCAACCACCACCTCTAAAAGAAGGACGAAAATACTCGCACACGAAAGGGGTAGGAACACCAACATCGAAAGTACCTCCTCTCCTTTTAGTTCTTTCGTCGAGTACTCTTCTTTATTTGGCCTTTTACCTTTTTTCCCCTGTAGTCTGTCTACAGTCAGCTCTAACGTAGGCTTTTCTTTTTCTACTGTAAATATTATTAGATGTGTTCGTCCTTGTATATTTCTTAACTCTCTTCACTTTCACTTCAGCATGTTCACGGATAATCTCTAAGGTGCAGTAGAATTCATTGCAAAGGGAAGGTAATGGTTTATGTATAAATGGCAATAATTTCTTTTCGATACCGTTTACCGTATTATGGGAAAGAAAAAAATGCGATGCCAGTGCAATAATGACGGTTGCAGTACTGTTAGTGATCAGAAATAATTCTCAAACACAGTTGTTTGCTGGCTGCATCATTTCCGTGCGTAACACGAACTGTTTGCTGTACACATTTAAGGTTTAACCCACTGGAACCTCAGTCTGTAGAAAGTGATGCATGCTTAGAACACTGGCTGCATAACAAAAGGGTACAGAGGGCGGTGCAGCCGTAACTCTCTGCCCCATTTTTATCTCCCACCCACTCCACTAGCCCAGTCCACTAGCTGCCGTTGGGCAGCCGGGTCAGAACTGGACACCGCAGCCTCCCATCGCTCGAGGTCTGTGAGTTGCCAATCGGCTGGTGGAAGGAGATTAGAGCAAGAATAAAGAATGTGTGCAAAATCCGCTTTCGGAGCGCCGCAGGGGTGCATACTGGCGTGAACAGTCCCGGGTGAACCAGGGCTAGTGGGCAGGGGAGAGGAAGGTGCGGGATTGTAGCTGTCGCCACGTCACCTGCTGCAATTTAGTGAGAGACTTGTGCGGAGGGGGATACGTTAGCCGTTGCTCACGGTAGTGTAGAGTGATCTCGTGATACGCGACCATTCGATCTCGAGCGTCTCCCCAGGCGTCGGCGGCTCCTGCTCGGCTGACGAAACCTCGAGCTAAAGAATGAGCCGCCTCGTTACCTGGGTGGCCGGCGTGGGCCGGGACCCAGAGAAGCTGAATAGGTCGGGTAGGGGCGGGAGACCGGCTTAGAAGCCGGAAAGCGGGTTCGGAGATGCGGCCTTTTGCAAAGTTTACAGACCGCGGTCTTTGAGTCGCTGAAAATGTGGGTCGCCGATGTAGTAGCGATGGCTAAGGCTACGGCTTCCTCTTCCGCTTCCGCAGGAGTGGAGGCAATGACAGTGCCTGGCCGTAATAGAGGTGTACCAATTGGACACTACCGCCAGGGCAAAGGCGGAAGAGGAGGTGTAAGAGGCTGCGTCGACGTAGACGCTCTCAGGCTGTGCGCCATAGTGTTTGTGTAGGGCTGCAGCCCGAGCAGCACGACGAGCCGCGTGATGCTCGGGATGCATGTTCTTGGGGAGGGGTGAATGGTGATGAGGTCCCGTGTGCGGTGTGGGAGGGAGAAGGTGTGGGTATAATAGCCAGGGGGGTGTAGGCCAATGGCGTCAAGAATGTGACGGCCGGCTAGGGTGGAGGAGAGCCGATCAAGTTGGGCAGGTCGATGGGCCTCTGTGAGCTCGGCGAAGGTGTTGTGTACGCCCATCTTAAGAAGGCGTTCATTCGACGTGTGCTGGGGAGGTTGAGTGCCGTCTTGTACGCCTGACGGATGAGGCTGTTGACTTTGTTCTCCTCTACTCGTGAGAGGAAGAGATAGGGCAGGGAGTATACTACCCGGCTAAGGACGAAAGCCTGGATCAGGCGGCGGAGGGTCGTGTTCCCGCATGCCTCGGTGTTTGTTAGCGATTCGTCTGATGAGGCGAACGGTTTGTTGAACGGTAGCAGTGAGCTTGGTGATTGTGGCAGTGTTCTTGCCATTGTTCTGGAGAACCATCCCCAGGATGCGAACTTTGTCTACCTCTGGTATGCGGGTGGCATCAATGGTGACATCGAGGCCAGGTGGGGGGAGTTTTGTCCCAGTCTTCCCCGAGGGGGGCGAAGGACCAGAAGTTCCGATTTTGTAGGAGAGCATGCAAGGCTGACCTGATGGGCATAGGAGGTCACCACATCTGCCCCCGCTTGTAGTGTCTCTTCAATGGTGCATGCTTAGAACACTGGCTGCATAACAAAAGGGTACAGAGGGCGGTGCAGCCGTAACTCTCTGCCCATTTTTATCTCATGCACACCTTTGTGGGAAAGCATCGCTTAATTTGTATTTGTTTTGCATTTCGCCTCCATCGAAGCGCGGCGAACCCGGGCGCGGCAGCCGTGTTTCGATGGAGGCGAAACGCAAAAGGCGCCCCTGTGCTGTGCGATGTCAGTGCACGTTAAAGATCCCCAGGTGGTCGAAATTATTCCGGAGCCCTCCACTACAGCACCTCTTTCTCTCTTTCTTTCTTTCACTCCCACCTTCCTAGTCCTTTCCCTTACGGCACGGTTCGGGTGTCCACCAAGATGTGAGACAATTATTGCGCCATTTCCTTTCCTCAAAAAAACAATTTTCAATTTTCTTTCACTGCAGTATCTGGTGAGCTGCAAATCCATACCGACTTTGCCAAAGATCACATTCAATCTCAACGGCCATGACTTCGTGCTGGAAGGAAAGGACTACGTTCTGCAGGCAAGTACTTCATCCAAACCAACGCGCGATTTTCCGTTACCGTTAGTCATTGAACACTTCACCAGTTTTTCACTATATCGTGAATCGTTGAGAACCCATCTTTGTGTCATCACTTTCTGCTGCCAATTCACTCATTTTTTGCCCCGTTTTCAGAGCGGTGTATTTCGCACTCGCCTCTCTCGCTGACTGACCTATGCACATGTGAAACACAACAGGTCTGTCTCTCTGTGTCGGGCGGCAGCTCTCAGGCCGACAACATATGCCAGAACCTGAAACAATACGTGATTTAAATGCGGCGGGATTATCTCAACGGCGCAGTTTTCTTGATTGTCGAACCCACCTGCAAAAACGCAGACCCCTCTGCAAGTATACTTTGTCGCTGCGGACGTTGTTTTGTTAGCGTGTTCCCGATTTCTTGAGGCTGACGCCACAGAGACCCTGTTCTTCGCAATTTACGCAACTTGCCCCCCTCCCCGCAGGTGAGCCAGGCGGGCATCCCCCTGTGCCTGAGCGGCTTCATCGGCCTGGACGTGCCGGCTCCGCTTGGGCCCCTGTGGATCCTGGAGATGTGTTCATCGGCCGCTACTACACCATCTTCGACAGGGGCAACGACCGCGTTGGTTTCGCCGAGTCTCGCTAGAGCGGAGTGGCCCTTGCTTGCAGCGCGGACGGCCCTGCTTTAACTCTTTCAAACATTCGTTTTGTGTGACTGTTTGTAGACTCGACAATAGACTGCAGGGTGTGCGCATCCAAAACGCCCTTGCTAACGCCGACTGTGGCGCTGTATCTTCAAGCGAACGCCAGGGCCCTCAAATCAAGTCGCCAATTGCGAGAGATGAAATAAAGCAGCAGCCGTTTTCGACACTGCATGAGCTGTGCGCCTGTCGGCAGATTTTTGTTTCATTTTTGTGCGCGCATACGAATAAAAAAAAAATTAGACGGAATAGGCGGAGTCGGCTGCATGACATTTTCGTGCGTCTGTATCCTGCCCGTCTGTAGTTGGAAGATATAGAGCTATAGAATACTGAAGAATGTCATCCTTAAGACGAAGTGACGAGAGAACAGGCGTGAATATACAAATATGCAGTATAGTGGGACAAATGAAAAAAAATAAGGCCCATGCGATTTCGTAAACGGCCCACCCGAATATGCAGTCAACACGACCGCAAAAACGGTGCCATCAAAAGTCCAGATTTTTCTACAACGATGTATTAGTGATCTATGATTAGACGCACATTTCACCGACAATTGGACTGTGACTTGACCAAAAAAAATAGCGCTCACGACCAAACACCGCGTCATCTCATTAACTCGATCTGACCGCCTATTGTCTAAACGCGAATGCGTCGAGTCTCAACAAAAGACAAATTTTTTTACAGCGTTTTTTAGGCTCTCATTTTTGCAAGAGGCCGAGTTCAAATATACTTTTTCAAGGTGTTTTGAACTCCCTGTTCATATTCCGCTGAAGGTAGGGGTGAATAAAAATTAATATTACGCATCATAACCATTTTCAATATTTAGCAATTGTTTGAATGTTTTAATTACATCAAAAAAATTCTCCAAAAGAAAAAGGAGGGATATCAGAGAGAACAGGAAAAAATAGTATATTCCGGCTTGCATAGATGTACATCTACAGCTCACTCATTCCTTCTTACATTGTCACGCGCATATGGGATCGGAGAACCTTTGCGTCCTTTTTTAAATGCCTCTACTGCAGGCTGACGATCGAGGTCTCACCGAAATATCAGCTGTCATTCGCAATAGGCAATATCGCCACAGCAGTACTTGGTCGCCGCGGCAGCGTGATGTTAGTCTATGCAATACTCCCGTTCAAGGCCATCGAAACCTTGTCATTTCTTCAAGCTGCTGTACACAATTTAGTCGAAGTGTTTTCAAAATATTTGAAAGTTAGCAGACAGCATCTCTGAAGCGCTGTTTTCACAGACGTCGTTAAAAATGTATCGAGTATCAATATGAAAAAAAAAATCTGGAGATTTCGTAGGCGCAAATAATAATAATCCAGCTTGCACCTTGTTGCATCTTTTAACAAGCTGGATTTGCATGCTGAAATTTGCCCTTTTACTGAATGAAATATTGCACGGCGGGTGATGGGCGGTAATTTCTAGCGCCCAATGATGCGCGCAAATTTTGCCGTTTAAGCTCATAGGGACGGCGTCCAGCATGCAAAATGTGAGGAGATGAGAGGGAAAGACGCGAAGACGTTGGAATTCGTATCGTGACTGATGATAGCTAAGCTTCTAACAAATGCATTTAAAAAATTTGTGCTGGAGGATGATTCGTGAAGCGGCGTCCTTTAGCATCCCAGAAATACCGCAACTTTATTTAAAGCCGCTTCCATAACCTCTTTAAGTTGTATCTATGGCTCCTTATCTGCGAGTAAAAACTCTCTCCGACGACAGTGTGAGTCATGACTATGACTAGACGGCCTTAACGAAGAAAATAAAAACGTTTATTTTGGAGGCCAAAGTATATATATATATATATATATATATATATATATATATATATATATATATATATATATATATATATATATATATATATATATATATATATATATATATGTATCGGTGAAGCATACTCTTACACTTTCATGTACTTTCGCGAAAAAGGCTTTTTTTTGCAAATCGATTTCCAGCGTCGTGCCTGTCAGTGATGCTGAAAGTGTAGTTGCAGAGGAGCGGCCTCAGAAAACGAACCGATATAAGGTTCATTGGCTTGCTCCTGTGTTCGGAGCTGTCATTGCTATTGCGCTTTAACAACTTCAAAGCACAAGGAGCTGGGACGGCGTACTCCAATAATGTAGTCAGAGGCTTCTGTAAGGTCTGGTCCTCCTGCAGGGCGCTGTCAGCAAAAGCTCTTAGAGAGTCCAGGACAAACAGAAGTTAATCATATGGATACAGCAATCCCCCTCAGTCTTGGCTACGAGTGAAATGCAGGAGCAGCTGGTTGCTAACCGCCTTCGTATATATAAAGAAATGCAGTTCTCGCAGCCTGTCCATATGCTCACCTACAACTCGTACGCTGTCGCCGCCCACATAGGCGGTGGCCGAGATCTGAAGAGATGGCAGGTGCTGCGGCAAAACTGCCGTAGGACTGAAGAGCGGGCTTGTTGGTAACACATCTTTACAGAACAGCGCGACAAAAACACGGACAAAGAGGGAGTACGACGATACAGCGCTGGTGTCGTCGTACTCCCTCTTTGTCCGTGTTTTTGCCGCGCTGTTCTGTAAAGATGCCTCAGTCAGTCTCTGCCATACCAATTTCGCTCTTGGCAGCTTCGGCACTGCTTGCACAGCTAGCGTCAAGGGAGGTTTTGGAGTTCAAGTAGAAGCTGGCTGGCCAGACGAAACGGTATATCAGCGAGCCCTGACATAGCAACACTCTCTTTGTGGGCAGTATTGGACGCAGCATTAGACGCAGCAATGCCGGTCTTTAGCAGCTTTTCGAGGCCTGACAGTGCAGCCCGAACGTCCAAGATGTTGCACCCGGATGACATGTGTAAGCTTCCGAAAAGGGATTCAATGGGATCGCTGTTGAACTTTCAGGTAAGCACGAAAAAAAGTTTCTCTTCTGCCAGTAACTATTTCACAAATGCCACTGTGGAATACGTGGTTATAAAAATGGCTTCATACGTTTCGTTTCGTTTCGTTTCGTTTGTTTGTGTGGAATGTCCACACCTTTTCTTTAACGGTTCTGAATACATAGGAAAAGTGATCTCAAGTCATTCCAGTCGCAGATCATCCCTGTAGTCGAACTGACGAGTATCTGAAAAATTCTGGTGTATGTGCTGCATTGAATCACTAATATCATGAAGCACGAGCCACCGATAAACGTTTTTCATGAACGAAATTGTTGGTCCTGCGGCTGAAAATGACTTGGCACAAGTGTGCCCAGCCTGATCCCTGAGGTGTTCCAAGGCAGCGATGATACTCGGAGACATGAGCTGGACGATTCTTGCCACATTCATTTATTCGAAGTTATTGGGATAGACGTGCTTCCTGCTCAGATAACGAACACTTTTTACAAACTAGTCCTTCTGCAGCTCGTAGAGGTCTTTTAGATGTTGAGCATAAATCTGACCCTTCGGGCCAAGGTCACGCATTAGAAACTGTCACCTCACGTTCTTCAGCACATGGCACGAGTCGAAGCTAATAAAGAGAAGCCTGTCGTGTTCACAGGGGTGTTCGATTCGGTAGGTGAGAAGGCCATTTCCGAGCAGTTTCATGCAATTCACGTTCAATTTATGATTGTCAGTTACTAGGCGAACAATCCTAAATCCACAGACTTCAACTTTCTGCATGACAAAAATCAGCTACTTATGCAGTTGGGGCCCTGTTAGCTCTTTAGTATAGAGTATGCAACTGGAATTCGAAGCATTGTTGTCAATCCACTCAGCGCTAGATTAAGGGGGGGGAGTGCTGCAGCCCAGGACATCGCCTCGGACAGTAGGAGAAGGGGGCCCATTTATTCTAACCTGCTTATTATATGGAACCATAGGCAACGGAACTTTGAGCGACATATATGAAGCGAGAAAACTAGAACGAGCAGACGCCCCCCCCCCCCCGCCTAATTTAACAGCATGCGTTTAGCCTGATCATTTGGGGAGAGCTTGCCGAGCTGCGAAAACAGAAATCTCCCGCCACCCCGGCGGGGCCCTCTTTCTTACGAAGCGAGGTGCGTTTGCTAGGAAGAGTTTTCGTGGTTTCCTGTCAGTCCGTCTGTCCAGTGCTGTCTGGAGAGGAGGGGCAAGAGGGAAACATCTAAAGCATGTAATGTGGGATGAGGATCTAAAACATCCCTTGCCCCTCGCCTCCACCACGCCACCCTCCACCTCTCAAATAGTTCCGCCGCAGTCCTCATAGAAAGGATGTGCTGCAGTACGCAACAGTGCCTCCCATTCGACTTTTCTTTACCGTGATGGTAATTTGGGAGAGGGAGGATGAGCCCGATAGCAGATGATGATGAGTCTGATGGCAGAGTCTAGGCAGGAAAGGAAATGAGACGTCACACGTGCTTTTGTCCGCGTGCCGTGGGGCATGGAATGTTCACTGTTCGGGCTAAGGATGTGGAAGAGTGAAGGGTGAAGTTGGAGAGCTGGACACAAAGGCCTGTCTCCAGGGCCCACTCCTGCCTAGTGGCTGCGCACCCTCGCGCGCGCTCGACGGAGAAAGTAGGTCAGACTGGCCGCCAAACTTTCCAGAAAGAAGTAGAAAAAGATGATTCAGAGGCGACGGAGGGCGGTGGTGGTGAAAAACTGCAAGCCCTAATTGTTACATCCTGGTGATGGGATTGCTCTTGGATGCGTGTCGTGGCCGGAAGGTGATGCTTCTCAGCGACTTCCAAAGCCCAGTCCACTAGCTGCCGTTGGGCAGCCGGGTCAGAACTGGACACCGCAGCCTCCCATCGCTCGAGGTCTGTGAGTTGCCAATCGGCTGGTGGAAGGAGATTAGAGCAAGAATAAAGAATGTGTGCAAAATCCGCTTTCGGAGCGTCGCAGGGGTGCATACTGGCGTGAACAGTCCCGGGTGAACCAGGGCTAAGTGGGCAGGGGAGAGGAAGGTGCGGGATTGTAGCTGTCGCCACGTCACCTGCTGCAATTTAGTGAGAGACTTGTGCGGAGGGGGATACGTTAGCCGTTGCTCACGGTAGTGTAGAGTGATCTCGTGATACGCGACCATTCGATCTCGAGCGTCTCCCCAGGCGTCGGCGGCTCCTGCTCGGCTGACGAAACCTCGAGCTAAAGAATGAGCCGCCTCGTTACCTGGGTGGCCGGCGTGGGCCGGGACCCAGAGAAGCTGAATAGGTCGGGTAGGGGCGGGAGACCGGCTTAGAAGCCGGAAAGCGGGTTCGGAGATGCGGCCTTTTGCAAAGTTACAGACCGCGGTCTTTGAGTCGCTGAAAATGTGGGTCGCCGATGTAGTAGCGATGGCTAAGGCTACGGCTTCCTCTTCCGCTTCCGCAGGAGTGGAGGCAATGACAGTGCCTGCCGTAATAGAGGTGTACCAATTGGACACTACCGCCAGGGCAAAGGCGGAAGAGGAGGTGTAAGAGGCTGCGTCGACGTAGACGCTCTCAGGCTGTGCGCCATAGTGTTTGTGTAGGGCTGCAGCCCGAGCAGCACGACGAGCCGCGTGATGCTCGGGATGCATGTTCTTGGGGAGGGGTGAATGGTGATGAGGTCCCGTGTGCGGTGTGGGAGGGAGAAGGTGTGGGTATAATAGCCAGGGGGGTGTAGGCCAATGGCGTCAAGAATGTGACGGCCGGCTAGGGTGGAGGAGAGCCGATCAAGTTGGGCAGGTCGATGGGCCTCTGTGAGCTCGGCGAAGGTGTTGTGTACGCCCATCTTAAGAAGGCGTTCATTCGACGTGTGCTGGGGAGGTTGAGTGCCGTCTTGTACGCCTGACGGATGAGGCTGTTGACTTTGTTCTCCTCTACTCGTGAGAGGAAGAGATAGGGCAGGGAGTATACTACCCGGCTAAGGACGAAAGCCTGGATCAGGCGGCGGAGGTCGTGTTCCCGCATGCCTCGGTGTTTGTTAGCGATTCGTCTGATGAGGCGAACGGTTTGTTGAACGGTAGCAGTGAGCTTGGTGATTGTGGCAGTGTTCTTGCCATTGTTCTGGAGAACCATCCCCAGGATGCGAACTTTGTCTACCTCTGGTATGCGGGTGGCATCAATGGTGACATCGAGGCCAGGTGGGGGAGTTTTGTCCAGTCTTCCCCGAGGGGGGCGAAGGACCAGAAGTTCCGATTTTGTAGGAGAGCATGCAAGGCTGACCTGATGGGCATAGGAGGTCACCACATCTGCCCCCGCTTGTAGTGTCTCTTCAATGGTGCCGACATTACCCGTGGAGGTCCACAGGGTGATGTCGTCGGCATATAAAGAGTGCGAGAGGACGGGAATGGCTGAAAGAGCCTTTGCCATGGGGATGAGAGTTATATTAAATAGAAGCGGGGAGAGTACCGATCCCTGAGGGGTACCTCGGCTACCGAGGGTGAAAACAGGGGAGGAGAGAAAGTGAGCCAAAAGTGATTTCAGCTGTGCGGTGGCAGAGGAAGGCTGAGATGTACTGATGGGTACGAGTGCCGACGTGTAGGGACGACAGGGCGTCCAAGATGGCCGAATGATGTACATTGTCGAATGCCTGTTTTAGATCCAGGGCCAGGACCGCGCGCGTGGAGGACGTCTTCTGAGAGCTGAAGCATGATATCTTGGGTGGACAGGTGGGGACGAAAACTAACCATCGTTGGGGGGAAGAGGAGGTGGTCGTCCATGTGTTCCTGGAGGCGACCAAGGACGACGTGCTCAAAGAGCTTGCCGATGCAAGACGTAAGGGAAATGGGACGGAGATTCCTTATCTCAAGAGGCTTTCCTGGCTGAGTCCACTGCGAAGGGAGGGTTCCCGTTCGCCAGCAGTGATTGAACAAGTCTGCAACAGCCTCCACGGACTGGCCGTCGAGATTGCGGAGCGCCTTGTTGGTGACTCTGTCAACGCCGGGGGCGGTCGTGGTCCGAAGTTTGTGCATGGCCCCCCGAACCTCCGCCGGAGAGATGTCCGCGTCAAGTTCCGGGTTGGGGTCTCCTGTGTACGGGGGGAGGGGGTGGGAGGGGTGGTGGTGAGATATTGATCTTTGAGGGCTTGGAGTAGTGCGCCGTCTGAGAGGGGGAGCTGGTGCAAGATGCGTGTGACATGCTTGTGTTGGATGGCCTTCGTGTGACCCGGGTCCAGGAGATATCTGAGGAGGGACCAGGTGTCTTTGAGGCCTAAATTGCCACTCATGCGATCGCAGACCTGGCCCCATTGTTGATGGGCCAGATCGCGTGCATGTGTTTCAATCTCGCGTACGAGATGAGCGATACGGCGTTTGAGGGGCCGATTGTGCTTTTGATTGAGCCAGCGCCTTTGCAGGCTGGCATGTGCTTCCCACATGTGGAGGAGCCGGCTGTCAGCAGCCGACGTGTCCTCAGGTTCGGGAATTGTGGAGGTAGCGCGGGCGACATTGCGATTGTGACTGGCGGTTTATTCAGAGAGGTCCGTGATGGTGTTCGGGGTTAGGTGCCGAAGTTGGCGGAATTTGTCCCAATCCACCACCTGTGTCCCTCGTCGTCTTGGCGAGGTAATGGAAGAGATATTGACCTCTGTGGAAATGATATAATGGTCGCTGCCAAAGGAGTGTGTCGTGTTGATCCATCGGCTGTCGCGAATGTGTTTGCTAATTGTGAGGTCTGGGCTGGTGTTGTGCTGAACACTGGAACCAATACGGGTGGGGATCGTGGTGTCATTCAAAAGGAAGAGGCCTTCGTCCTGAATGAATGACCACAGGGAGGTGCCTTTGCGACAGTTCTTGCGGTACCCCCAACTGATGTAATTGGCGTTAAAGTCGCCCACTACCAACAGGGAATTGTTCTAACTGATCGAGAGCGTCTTGCGGAAAGCCGCAAGAAGAGGAGCAGGAGGACCTTTTGGGGGGCTATAGAGATTGAGGATGAAGAGGCTAAGTGACTTGCGTGAGGGAGAGAGAAGCTCCAGCGGGAGACCGTCTATGTCGTCTACCTGTAATGGGTGCTCTATCGCAGTGAGATTGCGATGTACGTGCGTGGCGAGCCTGGTCTGTGGCTGGGTAGAAGGTTCGTATGCGGTGTAGTTTCGGAGCTTCACTGACGTCAGAGTTTCCTGAAGCGCAATGACCACGGGGGCGTCGCGGCTGGAGAGGGTTTGTAAGTAAAGCTGCAGGTTATCTCGCTTTGAGCGAAAACCCCTGCAGTTCCACTGCCACACCTTAATGCGTTGGGGTGTCGCAGCCATGTTGGGCAATGAAGGAGAGAGCGGAAGATGCAGGGGGTGGCGTATGACCTCTGGGGAGAGGCTAGTGAATCTGTCTAGAATTTCGCGACATTGGCCTCCAGATTGCTCTGGCGGGTTTCGAGCGCCGCCACGCGGTCAGAAATGTTCTTCATCCACGTTTTAGCTTCGGAGCGGAACGTGTTTAGCGTCGCCATCATGCGTTTCTCAAAATCTTGCATCGAGAAAATATCTTCTTGAGTCTGGTTATATACCGCGTTGTAGAGTATCCCTTTGACGGCGTTGTCGGGGGCCGCGACGTATGTCTTCATCGGATACTGTTGGTCGTGGAGCCTGAGTTCTTGAAGTTGGACATATCGTTTCATTCGGGCTTCCGAGGGTGTACTCACGGTGAACGAGTTATTGTAAGGGTTGATTCGCAGCTTGTCCTGGCTCCACGCTTGCGCGTAGTCGATCTCTGCGCCAGTGCAGAGAAGCTGGAGAAGAGCTCCGCCGTTCACGGGCCGCAGGTCGAGACCACCGCCCGGGCGGAACACAATCTTGAGGTCTGAAGCTGGTAGACGAGGAAGTGGAGCGTGTGAGCGGATGAGTGAGCTTGCCTGGACCTGCCCGGGAACTGGACGCTGCTGACGCGTCATTGGACGATGACGGCTTCGTGGTGGGGTAGAGCTTGTTGTGGGCCCGCGGACGGCGCGGGACCACCGTTGATCATTTTCGAATTCTTCTGGGGAAATCACTTCGCCATCGACGCGGTACTCCATCTGTGACGATGTAGACCCGGAGACGAACAGGGCGATGAGCAGCCGGCGGCGTTAGGCCTAACCGGTGACGGCGTTCCACGCCTGGCGCGACAGGAAAATTTTCCAAAATCGGTTCCAATGGGCGAAAAGGGCCGAAAAATGGTGCGTAGAGGTGCACAACACCTTCACTGACTGTGTCCGATAGAAAGCAGGTCACTTCAGGTCGATATTCCGCCACCACGAGCAAACGTTGACGGAGCCCATGTGATGCACGTCCTCCATCACAGCGGCGGCGATGCGTCTCCCACGGAGGGCGCGTAACTTCGCCCGCGCTAGAAGTCGCCCTCTCCAGTTCGTTCTCGCGCTCGGCGTCGACAGAACGAAAGAAAAATCGAGAACCTCCCAGAACAGACGTTTGCTCCTAGCCAATAGGAAGACGAGACCGGAATGGGAGAAGGAGTGAGTTGGTACGGACTCGGAAGGAGGGAATTTGTACAACGAACTCTATGCGTATGTGAATGCCTGCTTTGGCGCTAGTAACAGACAGACGCGGCGCGCGTCTATGAAAGGAAGTTGATCGCGGGCTGCGATTGAGCCCCGTGCCGCCGGTTAAGCTTGCATAAGCCCGCCCGCTGAGGAGCTCCCGGGGGACGCACCACTCTCTGCCAGCCACGGACCATCCAGGCAGCGTGCGCCAGTCATTGGGACGGCCACCGTTGGACACCTGCGGTCGCGTCGGACTGACGAAGTGCCCGGTGCGGTGAACAATTAGCGGTGAACCATTCATGCGAAAATGCTCTGTGGGAAGCATCAAAGTGGTGCGTCTAAACGAAAGGCGAAGTTAGAAAGAGAAGAGCGCGAAAAGAAGCTACCAAAGGTGACAAAGTACCTACTGAACGCAGCGTCCGCGGAGCAGTATGATCGCTCTACCCAGAGTCCGTGTCAAACTCCCATAGTACCGACTGTGCTTCTGTGGAGTACTTGCCCACTCCATCACCACAGTTTCCTGGCAAGAAGCAAGGTTTGACTCATCTTGGTTGTCTGGATCCTGTGAAAACGGTGCCAACCTCGGTCGTCCATATTTCTGAGCAACCGACGCTAACCGAGCTCTGTCCTGTTCCTGAGTCAGCAACGTCTATGCTACTCGGCCGGGCCCTGTCACAGTGCTCCAGGTGTCCGGTCCGCCCCGCCCGATTTCTACTACTGCTGATCAACAGGTGCCACACCTCCCCGATGAGCCTCCTTCCACGACGAGCGCCAGGAAACAACACTCCAAGAACCGACTCACTTGTTTCTGTTAGTTTGGCTTCAAATAATCATGTTCCCACCCACAAAGTGTGCCTCGAGAGGACGGACGAATGAGACGGCTTCTCGTTGCGGCAGCAGAGAAGTACAGACACCCCCGCAGCAAGAGATACGTTGCGAGATTCTCCGAAGTGACCCTGCTAAGTGGCCGGACGTTATTACTGACAGATTTCGGGGTTTATGCCTTGAGAAAGGGCCGCTGTATTTTCAAAATCGAGCAGAAAATTTTCCGTCTTCGGAAAGGCAATACAAAACTCAGAAACGCTATATGTCACCTCATCTTTTCTTGCGAAAGGCTGTAAATGGGGAGGCGTACGAGCGACACTGGTTAATGTACTCGGAGTCCAAAGGTTCCGTTTACTGTTTCATGTGCAAACTATTTGCTCTTTCAAGCAACCCCAGTGCTTTCACCACGCCCAGTTTTTCTCATAGGAAAAGAGCAGAAGAAAAGGTTTGCGCGCATGAAAATAACGTCGAGCACTGGAACTGCGTGGCAGCATGGCTCGCCCGCTCTAACTCGAGCAGCGCAATTGACAAGGAGCTGGCTAAGCATCTTGTCACTGAGACCGCTTACTGGACAGAGGTGTTGAAGCGCGTAGTCGTTGTAGCTAAGCTTCTAGCTAAGCGCAACCTAGCGTTTAGGGACAGCGAGGAGATTTGTGGTTCACCGAGAAATGGCAATTATATGGGAGTGCTTGAGGCCATTGCCAAGTTTGATCCCTTCCTAGAGGAGCACATCAAACGCTACGGGAACAAAGGAAAAGGTCACCCATCGTATCTGTCAGAAACCATTTGTGATGAATTTATCGAGCATATGGCAAAGGCTGTCAAGGAACGTCTCGTTGACGAAGTGAAACGCGCAAAATACTTCTCTTTAATTGTTGATTCGACTCCAGACCTTACTCACGTTGATCAGCTGTCAGTTGTTTTACGATACTATTTAAATGGGAAAGTGTACGAACGCTTTCTTGGATTTGTTCCAATCGAATCGCATACCGGCTTGTATCTTTTCGATACCGTGATGTCCCTCTTGACGACCAATGGCATCTCAATTGATGATTGTAGGGGCCAAGCTTATGATAAATCGAGTAATATATCAGGAAAATACAAAGGACTGCAAGCTCAAATCAAACACCTGAACGAATTGGCTGTCTACGTCCCTTGTGCTGATCATACATTGAACTTAGTTGGCGCGTGTAGCGTTGGCAGTTGCCTTGAGACAGCCAAATTTTTCACTGTAATTCAGAGACTGTATATGTTCTTTGCTGCCTCACCTAAGCTATGGACGTATCTTTTGGACAGCATGGGCGGAACGGGCCATCAGCTAGTTTTGAAAAGTCTCTGAGACCAGGTGGTCAAGAGACGCTGAATCATGTAAGGCCATTCTGAAAAACTTCAATGCAGTCTTGTGTTGCCTTGAAGCTATATCAAAGAACGACGAAGAAAACGGTGAAACTAGGAACGAAACGCACTCTCTCTTCAAGAAAGTGACAAAACTAGAGGCTGCATTCATGGCCATTTTCTGGAGTGAAATTTTGGAGCGATTTGGCAAAACGAGCGTAGCACTTCAGAGACCAAGCGTAGACATTTCAACTCCTGTAGACCTGCTGAGCTCTCTAGAGGCTTTGTTAATTATTTGCGACCTCTCTTTGATACCTTCGAAGAGAGAGCACGCACGCTAAGTACCAATCAATGTTATCAGGATGAGGGCAAACGCATCGTTTTGAGTAGGCACCCGGACGGAAAGAGCAATGGTGCGCTACAAGGTAGAAAAAATTTATCTTAGAGACCTACATTGTTGTACTTGACAGTCTAGGCTCTGCTTTGAGAGAGCGAAAGGCTGCCTACACTGAACTCTGCGAAAGGTTCGGATTCTTAAAATTGCTGACAGAAGTTGGGAGCGAGGCTTCTCTGGCACAGCAGGCTGAGAAGTTGGTGAAAACCTACAAAAATGATTTGTAGCCAGCATTTTCTGCTGAAATCGTTCAGTTTGCGAACTTTCTGCACAACTCTGTGTGCCAGGACACGAGTCCCCTGAAAATAATGACGTTGCCGCACAAAATAATGCTTATTGATGTGTTTCTGAACCTTTCTATTGCTTTGCGTATGTACTTAAGCATACCGGTGGCAAACTGTGAGACCGAGCGATCGTCTTCCAAGTTGTCGCTGATAAAAAATCGCCTTCGTTCGAGCCTCTTTGACGACAAGGTGAACTCGCTTGCTATCATGTCCATTGAAAGTGACCTCCTCCGCGATCTGTCCTTCGAACAGACTATATCTGATGTCGCCAAAGCGAAGGCGCGAAAGATACCATTTTAAAAGAGAACTGTCTGCGCTATACATGAATAGTTCCAATAAGTTCGCTGTGTCGCCTCCCAGCCTCCTCCACATTGCCAATGAAACGCTGAGCAGTGTAATTCAAGATATGCAAATCTTCGTTGCTCGTCTCTTGTTTGTTCTTGTGACATTTAGCGGACTTATAAAGAAGAGTATTTTTGTTGTTTTTCATAGTGTCACGTTTATTTGGTGTCGTCCTTGCTTCTCTTGCATTTAACGAAAATATTTTCAAATAATCTTTTGTAAATACAATTGGTAATTTTCATCTGTATTCTAGTGCATTTTTATGGTGTTTGTATTGTCTTAAGTATTGTATATATCTATTGCATATTTATAGAGTGACGTGTATAACGATTACTGCAGTCTAATGCTTGAGTTTTAATAAAGAATGTTTTGGATGCAATCATGCCTCTCCTCACGGGGTTAAACTTAGTGATGCAAACACAGCCTAGCTTCAGAAGGATCGACATCTGAGCTGTGTTGTCTTTTCTACGTTCTGGTTCGTCATGAATGCACTAAACTTTTTCTTAAAGCCTAGCTTTTGCTGAAAACAGAATGTAGATTAATCACAAAGTGAACATATGTATTGGTGTTTACAGCAGCACGCGTTTCAAGCAAGTTTTGTTGGTTTCCTTATAATAATAGCAATAATAATAGTCCCGTTGATCGAACTTCATTCTTTTTAATTTGGTGGAATTAAAATGAAACATGGCATATTTCCAGTAGCATAGCAGGCGACCGAGGGGGGGGGGGGCAGTATAGGGAAAGGGGGCCTGCATACGCATTAGCCCAGGGCCCCCATTATTCTTAATCCTGCCCTGAATCCACTGATGACAAAGCACAGGAGCGAACTGTCCAAGACAAGGTCACCGTTTTGCTCTTCCAGCCCAATATCCACTTGCCCAACAAAGCAGTCACATTGCTTGTCGTATTGCAGCTTCTCCTTTACTCTCATTTCGTCCACGATGAGCGAACAGACCTTTGACTGTGGTTTGTCCAAGTTCTTGGCTTCAGATATCAGCCGAGTTTCCACCAATTATCTAAAGCCGGTCTCACAACTTGTAGTTCCAATATAGTTGGTTAGTCTTTCGGTCTGGTAGATTCAAAAGCGTCTCACCTCGAATATGTGCGTAGGCCTTTGTTGACAAATGCCTCAGTACCACACAGCGTCGAGTTTTCTTCAGACCAGGTAGGTCTTTTTTTTTTTCATGAAATTGGTAATTTGATCCATGAGAAACAAAGCTGAAGCCTCTTTTTCGGCTATTTCTCTGGTGTAGGAAATGTCTGCCGTCAAAGAATCCTCTTGTAGTTTCTTCAGCGCCATTTTAATTGTGCTTGTCAACGGTCTACTGCAATCTCAGTATCCGGCTCCTCATGTGTCTCTCTTTTCTCTTCCACTTAGCTTTTTCTGTAGCGAGCAAAGTAGAGTAAAACGAGCTTTTGGGCAAGTTGGTTACTTTGCTTCCACATAACTGCAGCGTAAAAAATTACGAGCACAAAAAAGGGGAGAAACACATACGACACGGACAAAAGCTGCTTGTCCGTGTCGTATGTGTTTCTCCCCTTTTTTGTGCTCGTAATTTTTTACGCTGCAGTTATGTGGAAGCAAAGTAGAGGTCGATTTGCTGTCGACCTGGACACTTTTATCGCACGTAGCCGTCTGGTCAGCCTTGAGTACGCATACATTTTGGCGCTGTAAATCTACAGCATGGTGATCTCTTGCTTCGCCGGCAGCATTTACAGTGTCCACGGGCTCCGATTCTCTGAGATCCTATGGTGGTTGCACCTCGGCGGCGGTCGTTCACCTGTAATATACCTTTAATAAAGTTTTTTTTCAGACAGACGACATGCTGAGGACGCTGAGGATACCACGATCCCACCAATCCCACCCAGCCCCACCCACAATCCGCTCCGGCTGCTGCTGCTCTGACTGAAGGGAGAACGGGAATGACGGAAATGAAATGGCACGGGTAGTACACTGTAGCACGGGTCTGCCCACTGGCTCGAGCTGAGCCAGGCCGGCCAGCAGGGACCCCGGAACAGGGGGGGTGCAAATGGGGCGGCCTCCCCCGCCCCCCAACATTTTTCAAGAGGGGGCAGCGCCTCCCCTCCCCCCCCCCCCCAGTCTCCAATTGCTTGCACTTGGATCAATTTCTGAAAATTGAAACACTTCAGTTCTAGGACTCTTAATGCAAAGCTCAGTGGAGCTGAGCTACTTCGCTTCGTAGCCAGTTGTAAAGCATTTCGTATATGAGTAACCTAAGCCGTCATGTCCCAACAGATGTCGACTGTGCAGTGTACATGATCATGATTACCAGAATTTAAACAAACTATGCACAAACTTTTTTAACCGGTTGACCACTCCTCGTGCGCACATCTATAAAGTTGCCCATTTCAGTTCGTTTTATATTGCCGTGAATTTTTGCGCCGTTTGATCGTTCGCATTCAAAACCGCCGGCACACGGCTTTATCGTTTTGTTTTGTAATGCTAGATGCAACCAGGCTTATCTCCGTTGATCGTGGCCACGTGCAAATGCTTCCACATTTTTCCAGATTGGTGTAGTTGCTGTTGGTTCTTTATCTCGAAGGTTCGTTGCCAGCTTTAAATTGAGCGCGGCCAAGAACTGCATGCATTCATTTCGATGGCCGCCCAGCGCGCTGGTGACTACTGCCACCGCCGAATCATTCAGTTCTTAGTGGGCAGGAGTCAGCCCCTTAAACAGTTTATTTTGGAAGCCTTTTAACGCGATAGCGTTAAGGGCCCCGTGTCGCAAAAAATCAATTGTCGTCGGCAACGGCCGTGAGCGAAAAATCCCTCCTCCTGCTCGCAATGTACGCCACTGCTCCAACAGATAGCGCACGACGGCAGCGCCTCCCGCTCGTCTCGTTCGGGCGCAGTAGGGCCGTGCGGGCACGCAGGAATCACGCGGTGAGCGGCTAACAACGCAGCGCACATCCAAAGCACGTTCACCACGAAGCTTTGCGGCTTGCTGCCCGTTCGTTTGGCGCGGAAGCTATGCTGGCGTTCGTGGCATCGGGTTTGTCGAGAACGATGTGCCGAGGAACTACGACTGCAACTTGAGTCCCGCGCGTTTCGGCAAGGCGCCTTCCTGGTCGCTTCATTGTAGGTGGGGAGTGGCTCTATAAGGCAGTAGAGAGTTCTAGCGTATCGTTACCGTGCTTACGTTACCGTTTACGGGGCCCGGCCAGCGACATCTGCGCATGCGCCTCACTTACCGGTCCGGTGGTGGTAGTGGTTTTTTATCAAAATAATAGTAAAAAGGAAGGAAAGGATTTTTGCTAGCCCCGGCATCTGCCATCGATACTGAAGCACCTGAGCTGGGGCAGCGGAAATAAAGGATAGCAGGCAGAATGGAGAAATTAAATGCAAGAGGTGAGGGGACAGGAAGAGGATTGGAGGGCGAGGTAATATACGCAAAAACTATTTACACAATAAGAAATGTGTCCAGGTTCCTGTTCTGTCCCCCAAATTGGGAAATGGCGTAGCGCTCCTCGTTTGGTTGGTTTATGGGGTTTAGCATCCCAAATCGATTCAGGCTATTATGGACGCCGTAGTGAAGGGCTCCGGAAATCTCAACCAACTGGGGCCCCCCAACGTGCACTGCCATCGCACAGTATATACACGGGCCCCTAGAAATTCGCCTCCGTCGAAATGCGTCCGCCACGGGCGGGATCGAACCCGCGTCTTTCGGGTTAGCAGCCGAGCGCCATAGCCACTGAGCCACCGCGGCGACATAGAGCGCCCACGATGCCGAAATACCCTTACAAGACACTTCTTGTAGCAATTTGCGGATTCCTTTCGATGAAAGTATTGACAAAAATTATCTGCTAAAAACGATCTTCATTAATAATGTTTATAAAAAATAATTATATAAAATGCCTAGCAGTTCAGCATTGCTAAAAAAGGAAATATTGCGCGAAAGCATGGTTATTTGCAGGTGGACACCACCGCCACACAGTACCACAGAGCGCGATTGAGGTGTCCACTGACCCTCTTACACACCTTTCCTTTGCGCCCAATAATAATAATAACCAAAACAGCGGATTTAGTGCACATTATTTATTTAGGATTTAGTAGCGACTTTTTT
Source organism: Amblyomma americanum (assembly GCF_052857255.1). Taxonomy (NCBI): domain Eukaryota; kingdom Metazoa; phylum Arthropoda; class Arachnida; order Ixodida; family Ixodidae; genus Amblyomma; species Amblyomma americanum. Next base: position 205,239,821 of record NC_135497.1, on the reverse strand, counting down.
TGTTCCCTTGTGGGAACCCGACCGCGGCGGCCTCGTTTTTACGGAGGCAAAACGCCAAGTCGCTCGTGTGCTGTGCGATGTCAGTACACGTTAAAGATCCCCAGGTGGTCGAAATTATTCCGGAGCCCTCCACTACGGCACCTCTTTCTTCCTTTCTTCTTTCACTCCCTCCTTTATTCCTTCCCTTACGGCGCGGTTCAGGTGTCCGACATATGTATGAGACAGATACTGCGCGATTTCCTTTCCCCAAAAACCAATTATTATTATAATTATTAGTACACATTAAAGATCCCCAGGTGGTCGAAACTATTCTGGAGTCCTCCACTACGGCACCTATTTCTTCCTTTGTTCTTTCACTCCCTCCTTTTATTCCTTCCCTTACGGCACGGTTCAACGGTTCAGGTGTCCATCGGGATGCGGGACAGTTACTGCGCGATTTTCTTTCCTCACAAACTTTTTTTTCAAGAAGGGGAGCAAACGGAAACATCTGCAGTTATAACTTAGCAATGTTTTCACCGTCCTGAGTGCATGCAAAAGTAGTTGTCAGTTGGGAAGTGAAGTGTTTATCAAGTACCCATTACCGGTCAGAGACGATAAAGACAAGTTGGGCTTAACGTGGCCCATGGAAAACTATTATTTTCTGCAGCCCACACAGTAGGCTCGGCAGCTGCCTTCATGGCGACATATCGATGGAGCTTAATGTTTCCGACGAGAATTCCGGTACAGCAGCCGCCGCTCCTGTCTAACCAGTGCAGGTTTAAGGGGAAAGCCTTTAATGGCTCACCGTTTTCGGTCCGTGCGTCCGCGCAATCTGTCACACTATTTCGTCATCAATGGCATAATTGCTATAACCCATATACTCTTAGCAATTACTAAGTAATGTACGGTTAGTAATTAGTGACCAATTAGTCATTAATTAGTCATTAGTACAAATATACAATAAAAGTTAATAAGAACAGAAATAGAAATAAAGCAACATTTCGAACATAAACGTAAATGAAAACTTTAAAAATAAAATAAATAAATAAATAAACTCAAAAGAAAATAAAAATGAGCCAAAATTAATCAAGACATAAAAACAACAAAAGAATTGCTATGCCTACAGGCGCCGTGAAACCCCGCGTTCTAGGAAGTTCTAGAAAGTTCCAAGCTTTGGCATTCCTGCACGTAAGCAGACTTAAGTGCCCTCGGAATTTTTTCACTGTAGAGTCAGCAATATTCTCGTTTCAGCAAAATCCATCTTATCATCAATTCACACCAGGAACTTGTCAGCAGCGTCTTATCCGGCAGTGCGTTTCTCTCAGTCGGCAGCTCTCCCATCATAGGTGAGCGTTGTGTTCCATATTGGCAGCGTTTCAATCCAATCACTGTCGGCAGCGTTCAAAATTCAATAGTGCCAGTTTCAGAAGATAGCGTTTCACTTTCAGCCAGTGGCGTTCCATTCTCAACCCCCGTCTCCGTCTCAACTGACAGTGCATGCTCATCCCCGCTGCGGTGGCTCAGTGGCTAGGGCACTCGGCTGCTGGTCCGGATCGGCTGCTGGTCGGCTGCGAGCCCGGGCACTCCGGATCAGTAGCCGAGCGCCCTAACCACTGAGCCACCGCGGCGGGTCCAGTAGTAGTAGCTCTTTAGACTTTAGATATGAGGGATGTGCCCCTGCGGGCCAGCGACTCCTCAGGCAAATTAAGTTACCGCGACGTCTCCGGCTTCCATCCATTGAGCGCCATATGCAGTCCTCCTTTTCAACGGGTCACCTGGCTGCAGTTGACAACTCAGGTAATTCCGGACTTCCTCTTTTCCTTATTCTATCTTATGGACTATTTCCCCTTTTTGCTTGTCCGAAGTAGTTTTCTTGCCATTGGCAACAGTACAATATATACAACCTGCATCATGCCTGTAAATACTTATTTTGCGGCATTTCTAGCCACTTCAAGCACTTGCTGCAATACGGATGTTTCGAACATGTTCCTTTTGTTGTAAATCATCCAAAAGTTACCCGTTATGCAGCAGACAGAAGGTCCTAATTAACGGCATGATAGAACGGAGTGCACACGCTTTTAGATTTGGAAACCGAAACTGATGATCCTCTTTCAGTAATATGTGGAAGTTAGGTTAGACTTTTAAACACTTTCTGCACTCTGAGACATCCAGAAACATGTTTTTTGTCGTTAAAAAACTAAAACTTGTTGTTTCAAATCTGAAAAAAGGATGAAACAGCATGATCGGGCGCCGCACATCACAGTCTCCCAGCCTTTGAAACCGAAATTGGATGGATGGATGGATGGATGGATGGATGGATGGATGGATGGATGGATGGATGGATGGATGGATGGATGGATGGATGGATGGATGGATGGATGGATGGATGGATGGATGGATGGATGGATGGATGGATGGATGGATGGATGGATGGATGGATGGATGCGGCGGAACCCTTTAAATCAGGCGGTGGCTCAAGCCACCTAGCCATGACTTGTGAAATTTTACTCCTGTCTTGCTCTTAGCCACCAATCCTATAACCTTCGCTTGGTTACTTCTACCCGCTTAAAATCTACTTTCCCTTCACTGTCCTTAAACCCCAATGCCTTGGATGGATGGATGGATGGATGGATGGATGGATGGATGGATGGATGGATGGATGGATGGATGGATGGATGGATGGATGGATGGATGGATGGATGGATGGATGGATGGATGGATGGATGGATGGATGGATGGATGGATACGGCTGAACCCTTTAAATCGGGCGGTGGCTCAAGCCACCTAGCCATTTCTTGTGAAATTTTACTCCTGTCTTGCTTTTAGCCACCAATCAGATAACCTTCACTTGGTTATTTCCAACCTCTTAAAATCCACTTTCCCTTCACTATCCCTAAACCCCAATGCCTTGGGTAATACCCCTGTCACACGGCCAGTTTCAATCACCCTCGAGTCGAGGGTCTTCGAGATTCTCAATCGCCATCGAACTCGCCGCTGCTACACGGCAAATCTCAATGGCCATTGAAATGGTTCTCGTGTCTTATGCCAAGCTTGTGTGGCGCCACAATCGCTACTTTGGATTTTGCAAAAATAACAAAAATATTTGATAAATGTATACTAAATGCTGAAATACAGGCATACGCGAAAGTCGTTAAAAACCCTTTTAATTGCACGTACGTGACGGACATATGCATACACTGCTGTAGCCACTCTAATACAAGACGAGCCAAAACCAAGCCAGTCCAACTGCGTCGGAGCGCTGCTTCGTCAGGCTTAAGACCTGGGAAATCGCCATGATTTCTGAAAAACAAGAACTATTTGTCTCTTAAAACTTTATGCGAGGGTAAGAATGGCCAAACCGAAGGCGAATACAACAGCTTAGAACACCATATTGCTTTGAGGGATTAGCGACGAAGCCCGCTGCGAAGCGGGCGGGCAGGGCGCCGCCATGTTGTCAACGTTAAGTACGCAAGCAACGCAGACTGCAACGCAAAAAATGGGCTTAATGCACTTAAAACCAGTCTAATATAATTTTAGAATAATTCTACAGACTGCTTGCATTAAATTTTATGCGAATAGTGTTTGTTCATGTTTTTGTACCGTGAATGTGTCGTGTACGAAAGCGCGCTTGGCGCCGCTCGAAGCAACGCTAGCAACCTTGGGCAGCGCTCGAAGGCCGGCTGCGTTCCAATACTCTAGACGTCTAACAAGACGTCTAGTGTGACGTCTAGGAAGCAGTCTACATGTCCATGTATTGGAACTTGTCTGGTGCTCACGCCGCCTCGCGGCATAATAATGTAACTAAAGCTTATGAACAGTTGTACTACTATTTTTCACAAACTGAGCAATAAAGATAATTAAAAACGTGTTTTCAACAAGTTTACACATTTCTTCTGGAATGAATTTGCGCGTAAACCGGACTGGTGGATGTGCCTATCGGTCAGTCTACTTGTAGCAGACGGGACCGCTCTCCGAAGACGACGCTAAAGAGATATGCGATTAATCTTTTATTATTGATGCTCAACTGTGCATGCTCCTCGAGCGTGCTCGCCCAGACGGTCCTGTAAACATAAGAATACGAAAGACTGTAATTAATATGCGCGAAATACGATACGGCTATTATACACTGCAACAGGAAAACACATACGTGACATTAAACCCGCTGTCTGCCGTACGTGGCACTCGGAGACAGCGAGAGACCTAAATACAGCAGCGATCTTTAATCCTGCAACGACTAAAATCAATTCGCAACATGCCGGTGTATTTGTTCTGAGAGTGTAGAGATAAAAAAGAATGCACGCGAAAGAGTTGATGCAACTAATACAGCAACAGAAGAACACATTTGTTAACCGTCACGCCAGCCGTCTTAACGCCCGTCGAGAAAACCAACGACAGCGACGAGTATTCTCTAAAATCAAGTGCTAATTAAGATCCGGTATCGTCCGGATCACGTAAACAGACCTACAGCGTCTGCTGCTGTAGCAAAGCTCTCAACTGCACGATTTTCTCCTGCGTGATTCACTGCTAGGAATCGCACGTGCACGAAGATTAATTAGCCACTAGTTTGCGTACCAAATAACATTATGGAATGACTCACATTTTTCCTTTCCTATACTCCGTGTACAGTCCGACGCCCGCAAGAGCACGACTCGCTCATCCGCGTATATCAGATCCGCCATCTTTAGACAGCAAGTTAGCCTGCATCGATGTGGACTTCGGCGAAGCAGTCTTATGAGACTGCTTCGCCGAGAAATGGAACGCGTCCCAAGATGGCGGCTGTCCGGCTAGACGTCTAAGTAGCCGTCTACTTGGTACTATTGGAACGCAGCCCGTGTGGCAGCGCTCGATCGCCTTTGAGTCGATAGACTATCGGTTCGAGGGCCCTCGAAATGCCCGTGTGACAGGGGTATAAGTCAGCCCCGCTGCTTTCCACTGTAGGGTGAAGCCCTTTACAGAAAAGTATCAAGTGTTCAGCCGTTTCCTCCTCCTCTCCGCAAGCAATGCACAAAGTGTCTATCTCATGGTACCTGACTCTATACGTCTTAGTCCGCAAAACTCCAGTCCTGGCGTCAAACAACAAAGAGCTTCCCCTACAATTATCATAGATATTTTCTTTGACAATCTCCTGTTTAAAGGTCCGGTATGTTCCCAGTGCCGATTTCGTCAGCATCCCTGTTTTCCACAGAGCTCTCTCTGTTTCTTTAACCTTTTTCTTAACCGATAATTGCTGATTTGCCCCCTTACTGCTGTCCAGATATTTGCTTGTCAATTTTCTAGTTCGCTTTCTCCATTTCGTGTCAACATTCTTTATATACAGGTATCTGAAAACTTTCCTAGCCCACTGCTTTTCCTCCATCTTTCTCAATCGTTCCTCAAATGCTTTCTTATGCTAGCCTTTCTGCTCTCGAAAGACGCCCATCCCATATCACCCTGTACCCCCTGATTTGGTGTATTGCCATGTGTTCCCAAAGCTAACCTCCCTACTCCCCTTTGTTTAATTTCCAGCCTTGCTTGAACCTCTGGCCTCATACACAGGAACGCATTACCGAAGGTCAGGCTAGGGACATCACCCCTTTCCAGATCCCTCTTACCACCTCATACCTATTGTAATTCCACAGTGCCCTATTTTTCATGACAGCTGCATTCCTACTAGCTTTGTTCATTACATATATTTCATGCTCTGTCAGATACTCAGCACTGTTATTTATCCACACCCCAAGATACTTGTACTTATTCACTACATTTAGCACGAACTCCTGTATTCTATGCCCGCCGCCCTCTTCATTAAATATCATGACTGCAGATTTTTCCTTACTATACTTGAAGCCTAATCTATCTCCCTCTGTACTGCATATGTCTAACAACTTCTGCAGGTCTTCCTTGTTGTCAGCCATTATCACTATATCGTCCGCGTATATTAGTCCCGGCAATGTCCGTTTAATCAATTCCCCTTGCTTGGAAAAAGATGGGTTGAGGCCTAGTCCGCTCCCCTCTAGCTTGGTCTCCAACCCTTGCAGGTACAACATGAACAACAAAGGGGACAGAGGACATCCATGTCTAAGCCCCCGCTTTATCTGTACAGGCCCTGATACATTTTTTCCCCATTTTATGAGCACTCTGTTACCTCTATATACAGTGTTGTGCGTTTTTATCGTGAACACTTTAAAAAATTTCCCCGCCTCAACCGCTGGCTCATTTGCCGTGAAACTGCACACAGAGCATGCGTATTATGGTAACTTTTGTATCGTAGCAAGTTTTACAACGGTGCTTACTTAGTTGAGCCGTGCATGATGCGAAAACGTAATCGTCTACGTAGAGATCGGCAACCAAAACCCGCAGACGACGCTTTTCGCTGAAGGGCGGCAGTGGCGCCATCTGTTTTGGACAGTGGAAACCGTCACGATAAGGCCGCCGAGGCGAGCATTGCAAACAATATTCTTTAAAAGGTAAAGCCTCGTTAAATCATTTGTTCTAATATTTTCCCGCTTAATTAGTCGAAAATGTTGTAAGCGCTTCAGTAGAAGCAGACGAAACGACAGGAACGGCATATTCAAACGGCCCGCGCTCCTTGCAACGCTCTCCTCGACGGCCTTGTCGTGACGCTTTGCGCTACCGCAAACAGATGGCGCCACTGCCGCCCTTCAGCGAAAAAGCGTCGTCTGCGGGTTTTGGTTGCCGATCTCTACGTAGACGATTATGTTTTCGCATCATGCACGGCTCAACTAAGTAAGTACCGTTGTCAAACTTCCTACAATACAAAAGTTACCATAATGCGCAAGCTCTGTGTGCAGTTTCATCGCAAATGAGCCAGCGGTTGAGGCGGGGAAACTTTTGAAAGTCTTCACGATAAAAACGCACAATACTGTATATCTTTTAAAAGATTAATTACTCCATTTTCCACATCCAATGTGCCCAGTATGTCCCACAAATGCTCCTGAGTAACGTTGTCATAGGCTCCCCTAATATCCAGAAATGCTAGCCATAAGGGCCTATGTTCCTTTTCCGCAATTTCTATACACTGTGTCAATGAAAATAGATTGTCCTCCAACCTCCTTTGTTTCCGGAACCCATTCTGTAGTTCCCCTAACACCCCCTCGTTCTCCACCCAAGCCTGCAGTCTATCCTTTATAATTTGCATCACCACCCTGTAAACCACAGATGTCACTGTTATGGGGCGATAGTTACTTACGTCTGCTTTGTCCCCCTTTCCCTTATATATCATGTTCATTCTACTTAATCGCCATTCATCGGGGACTTTCTCATCCACTATCATTTTGTTCACTACCTGTATTAATGTTTGCTTGGATTTTGGTCCTAACTTCTTTATCAACATAATCGGGATACCATCTGGTCCTGTTGATGTGCCACTAGGAACCTTCTTCTCTGCCCTTTCCCACTCTCCTTGCTCAAGTGAAGCTATTGCTGTAGCCGGTCTATCCTCCTTCGATAAATTATGTACCACGTGCTTTGCTGTATAAATTTTTCCGTCATCCTTGTTCCTATGTGTTTTATTGCTTCATCCCCTTCTAGTCGATCGAATACCCCCATATGTAACAATAAACCTTTGTTCTAGCCTAGTTTTATTACTCATTGCATTTAGATGTTTCCAGAATTTTTGGGCTGCCTTTCTATCCTTTTTATTTACTTTTGACATCCATTGGGCACCCTTTCTTCTAATTTTCTCATTAATCAAATAGGATGCGTCCCTTCTACACTTTATGAAGGTATCCCATTTTCTGTCTACTTCGGGTGTTGGTTCCCCCCTCTTCTTGGAATATCTGTGTTCCCTGGACGCTTCCTGGCGCTTTTCTATTGCCCTCTTGACCTCCTCATCCCACCAACTCTTGGGTTTGCATCTTTTCCCTTTTAGCTTTACTCGCACCTTAGCTAGCTCTAGCTCCAGTAATCGAGTTAATTTGGTATAAGTCCATTCTGTTTCACTATCCTCAAAAATTACTTTCTCGATTTGTTTGGCTGCTGCTTCCAATTGCTTTTCTGAGTAAAAATTCCCCCCTGATTGTTCATCTTGCTTTAGTCCTACATTGCTTTTTCTTCTGAAGCTCAATTTGATATGCTTGTGGTCACTACCTAGACTTCTGGAACCATCTTCATCTATGCTCATTACCCCTAATCTATTATACATCCTCTGTGACATTAGTGCATAATCTATCGTCGAGTGCAGACTCCCCGCCTCCCATGTTATGAGCCCTTCACACTTCTCGGTGCTGTTGCATACAACTAAATCATGTCTGTCACACATGTCCTGCAGCATGCTTCCTGTCGAATCCGTGTACCCATCCGTGTACCCATCCTTGGATGGATGGATGGATGGATGGATGGATACGGCTGAACCCTTTACATCGGGCGGTGGCTCAAGCCAGTACCTAGCCATGTCTTGTGAAATTTTACTCCTGTTAGGGTGGCTAGACCGGGGAGGTGTAAAGATCGCGGCGCTTTCCCTCGGCCGCGCCTGACACCTCTGCGCACCGATGCCGCCAGGGGGAATGCGGCGCTGCAGCTAGCGGCGCGGTAAGCTCAGCCGTGTCGGCCTTGCACACGCCGTTGTAGTTCAGTCAGTTCAGTTCGTTTCGTCGCCTGTATTGGAGTGTCTATAGCAGCGTTTTTTTATGCGAGGGCGAGATGCCTTCAACAGCAAAAGTGGCTGCGGGAAAAGTGGAAGTGGCTGTAGGCCATCACAGCTATGCTGAGCGACACAGCGATGCGCGGCTGATACATTGCATTGCAGGCTATGTGGCTAAGAAGGGTGTTTTGACAACTCATTGTGAAGCCTGCAGAAGCTCAAGGGACTCCGGAACAGGAGGGAGGGGGGCGGTTGCCCCCCAGTATTTCTCCAAAGGGGGCAGCGCCCCCCCCCCCCCCCCTCTTCCCTCAAGTCTCCAACTTCTTGCACTCGGATCAGATTTCTGGCTAACACTTCAATTTCAGGACGTTATAATGTAAAGCACAGCGAGGCTGAGCTCGTTCGCTTCATACCCAGCCTTAAAACGTTTAATATCAGTAACTTAAACCAATCATGTCCCAGCAGACATGGTTAATTGACTGAGCTGTGTTCATGAGCATGATTACTAGCATTGAAAAAGTATGGAGAAACTTTTTTAATGCAGTCTATCACTCCTCATCTGTACATATTTATATATATGTAAAGTTGCCCATTTCAATTCAGGTTTTATATACATTACAAATACACTTTTGAACAGCGTAATATGATAATATTAACAAAACGAAATAAAATAATTAAACATTTAAATAAAAGATGGAATAAACAGACAAAGAACTAAAAAACTCCAAGACCTGCCCGCCACTCGAAAAAAACTTCCGGAGTCCCAGCAGAACAGCATGTCTCTGTGATAAAGGCGACATACCCAAAAAACTTCCAGCTGAGGCAACTAACGAGTTGGACCTTGGGGGCCTTTTACATTCGTCAGTCTCATTTTACGATCTTGTCAACGTCCTGGAAAACGAACTTGCGTTCAGCCGAACGCTCTTGCATGCCGAAGCTGCGGCAGAGATTCTACAGTCAATTGGTGATGTGCCAAAAATTGGTTGTTCTGAGCATTCTGTGCGCTGACAGCATCAGGTGTACGTTTTTATTGCCTCACAAGGATTCAGTTCTTGCTTAATTAAGGGTATGAGGATAGTGAGAAGAAACAGAAAACACTGAACCCTTGTGTGTTGTAGATCAAATTCTGCAAAAGTCTCTCCCCCCCCCAGGTGAAAATTTATTAATAGGATTCTGCTTTCTAATGGTTTCATCTGGTCCCAGAAGGAAGCCATAGACCTGGTTTGCTGCTGGTTGAAATGGTCCCTGTAGGGCACCCAATGGTGTTTTGCTTGGATCTACTGGTCCCAGAATTAAGGAAGCCTTCTGGTTTTGAGGGTCAGCTGGTCCCAGAGGGGAACCAATTCTGGTTTGCTGCTTGTTGAAATGAGGCCTTCAGTTGTAAATCGACAATTTCATGCCCACATGTGTTGCTTCACTGTCTAGAATCGTCGGAAATTGCTTACATGAGCGTCAAGATGGCATACATGCTACAGGCGCGCAAGCGGCGACAAAAACTGGTTTGTGTGTTGGGCCGGCGCTCGACTACTGATCCGGAGTTCCCGGGTTCGAACCCGACCGCGGTGGCTGCGTTTTTGTGGAGGTAAAACGCAAAGGCGCCCGTGTGCTGTGCGATGTCAGTGCACGTTAAAGATCCCCGGTGGTCGAAATTATTCCGGAGCCCTCCATTACGGCACCTCTTTCTTCCTGCCTTCTTTCACTCCCCCTTCCATTACGGCGCGGTTCAGGTGACGAACGATAGAGACAGATACGTACTACGCCAATTCCTTTCCCCCCAAATTATTATTATTATTATTATTATTAATATTATTGTTGTTGTTGTTGTTGTTGTTGTTGTTGTTGTTGTTGTTGTTGTTGTTGTTGTTGTTGTTGTTATTGGGGCGCTTTCAGCCAATGCGACTGCAGTTGCGAGGTCCTACGGCACGCGTTACAACATGCTCTTCTCGCCGTAGCGGCTGCGTTTCGATGGCGGCGCACCGCACAGAGTCAGTGCACGTTAAAGAAACCCAGGTGGTTGAAATCATTCCGAAACCTTCCACTACAGCGTCGCTCACATCCTGGGCATCGTCTCGAAATGAGCACGCACAATACGCGCTTCAGTCCAGCTGCGCAATGCAAACTGCGCTTGTGAAGCAGCATATTTCATGGGAATAAGGATGCGAGTTCACGAAAAATTATTTTATGGTAAAGATTCGTTCTTTGACACTCGCAGAAAACTCGCGGTAAGCGAAACGGGCTCATTTCGCCTCAGTGGTAAAAATTTAGCCTACGCGATGCGCTCATTTCGGCTGCGCGCCTTTCCGCGCCTCTGCCGACAGCGCCGCCACACGGCATCGGCGCGCTGCGGGGCCAAGCTTCCCCGGCCGGTTTTCACACCTGCCCACTCTAGCCACCTTACTCCTGTCTTGCTTTTAGCCACCAATCAGATAACCTTCGCTTGGTTACTTCTAACCTCTTAAAATCCACTTTCCCTTCACTATCCCTAAACCCCAATGCCTTGGGTAAGTCAGCCCCGCTGCCTTCCACTGTAGGGTGAAGCCCTTTACAGAAGAGTATCAAGTGTTCAGCCGTTTCCTCCTCCTCTCCGCACGCAATGCACAAAGTGTCTATCTCCTGGTACCTGACTCTATACGTCTTAGTCCGCAAAACTCCAGTCCTGGCCTCAAACAACAAAGAACTTCCCCTACAATTATCATAGATATTTTCTTTGACAATTTCCTGTTTAAAGGTCCGGTATGTTTCCAGTGCCGATTTCGTCAGCATCCCTGTTTTCCACAGAGCTCTCTCTGTTCCTTTAACCTTTTTCTTAACCGATAAATGCTGATTTGCCCCCTTATTGCTGTCCAGATATTTGCTTGTCAATTTTCTAGTTCGCTTTCTTCATTTCGTGTCAACATTCTTTATATACAGGTATCTGAAAACTTTCCTAGCCCACCGCTTTTCCTCCATCCTTCTCAATCGTTCCTCAAATGCTATCTTACTGCTAGCCTCTCTGCTCTCGAAAGACGCCCATCCCATGTCCCCCTGTACCCCCTGATTTGGTGTATTGCCATGTGCTCCCAAAGCTAACCTCCCTACTTCCCGTTGCCTAATTTCCAGCCTTGCTTGAACATCTGGCCTCATACACAGGACCGCATTCCCGAAGGTCAGGCTAGGGACCATCACCCCTTTCCAGATCCCTCTTACCACCTCATACCTATTGTAATTCCACAGTGCCCTATTTTTCATGACAGCTGCATTCCTACTAGCTTTATTCATTACATATTTTTCATGCTCTGTCAGATACTCAACACTGTTATTTATCCACACCCCAAGATACTTGTACTCATTCACTACTTTTAACACGAACTCCTGTATTCTATGCTCGCCGCCCTCTTCATTAAATATCATGACTGCAGATTTTTCCTTACTATACTTGAAGCCTAATCTATCTCCCTCTGTACTGCATATGTCTAACAACTTCTGCAGGTCTTCCTTGTTGTCAGCCATTATCACTATATCGTCCGCGTATATTAGTCCCGGTAATGTCTGTTTAATCAATTCCCCTTGCTTGAAAAAAGATAGGTTGAAGCCTAGTCCGCTCCCCTCTAGCTTGGCTTCCAAACCTTGCAGGTACAACATGAACAACAAAGGGGACAGAGGACATCCTTGTCTAAGCCCCCGCTGTATCTCTACAGGCCCTGATACATTTTTTTCCCATTTTATGAGCACTCTGTTACCTCTATATATTTCTTTTAAAAGATTAATTACTCCATTTTCCACATCCAATGTGCCCAATATGTCCCACATATGCTCCTGAGTAACGTTGTCATAGGCTCCCCTAATATCCAGAAATGCTAGCAATAGGGGCCTATGTTCCTTTTCAGCAATTTCTATACACTGTGTCAATGAAAATAGATTGTCCTCCAACCTCCTTTGTTTCCGGAACCCATTCTGTAGTTCCCCTAACACCCCCTCGTTCTCCACCCAAGCCTGCAGTCTATCCTTTATAATTTGCATCACCACCCTGTAAACCACAGATGTCACTGTTATGGGGCGATAGTTACTTACGTCTGCTTTGTCCCCCTTTCCCTTATATATCATGTTCATTCTACTTAATCGCCATTCATCGGGGACTTTCTCATCCACTATCATTTTGTTCACTACCTGTATTAATGTTTGCTTGGATTTTGGTCCTAACTTCTTTATCAACATAATCGGGATACCATCTGGTCCTGTTGATGTGCCACTAGGAACCTTCTTCTCTGCCTCCTAGCGGCCATTCTGTACAATGTTGAGGCGATCTCTGGGGCCATTGAAATCGAGGAGATGCTTCAGGCATTGCACTGAGCCAACTGAGCCACCGCGGCGGGTTGCTAGATTTCCCTTTCTAAGTTCGGGGCCTGGCAACCCTGCTTGCCGGCATTGTGCGTTCAGCGCGAGCAGTTTTGACTCGTAGTTTGCAAGTCTTTGTTACGAATTCCTGCTGCACTTCCTGCTTTAATATGGAAACTTGTGAGGACCCGTTGCCATTCTCAAGACCCAACAACTCCTATGTTATTTCCTGGCTAGATTTTTTGCTTGATGATTCTTTGCTTGAGAAGCACCTCTCTAGCGAGAAACCAGGTTTGCACCACTCATCTTTTTGTCTTAGTTTTTTTTGCCGTATAAGTGTTTATCCGGTGGCAGTTTGTTGTTACAAAAAGTAAATCTCGAGTATGACTTTGCAGCTTGATTTCACTGTTCAGAGCTCAGTGCTGTAACCACCGCGTGTTCTTGGAGTCAGCTGTCATGCTTTTATGTCGCGTGCAAAGCCCGAACTTTCGTTAGGTGCTGGCCGAATCGGCGGCAGTTCCTGTAGCCATTTGTTCCCTGATTGCTGAAAGAATTTCCGTGCTGGCTATTTAATACACAAATATATAACTGCCGTTAAGCTGAATGGTAGTTGAAACTGCTTGAATGCAAGTCTCGGTGCATATGGAAACTTGGTCAAGTTTCACATTCGATGTAATTTTGAGTCGCATGCAGAAAAAAAAGAAACTTTAGCAACCTTGTCTTAAGGAAGGATGCTTTGATTTTAGGTGAGCATGTATAGTTATTCAGTGCTCATTTTTCGCAGATCCATCCCCATTCGAACTTGTCATTCAGTTTTTGGCAAATGCTACCGACCCACCACTCCAAGGACCCAATGGAGGCGCCATGGCCCCAGGCAATGGTCTTCAAGGCATAGTCGGCTTGGATGGCACTTCAATTGAGCCTGGTAATTTTAAGTTGCAGTGAAATCAAGAAATAAGCAAGCATGTAGGGCATCTCACAATATAAATGTTTTCTGCCTATTGTAGCCATTTGGTCACTGCAGAAACCAGCTAAGTTCTTAGAAAGCAGACTTTGCAGTTTAGGTTTCAGCTATGAATAATTTTTTTTTTTTTTTTCACAGTCAACCAATCGAAGTGGCATACTTTGTGGCCACAAAACTGAACTTAAGTAAAAGGCCAATTTCCCTTAGGCAGAACCAAGAATGGTCAGCTCTATGTGGTCATCATCCTTCTCATCACTCCCTGCTTGTTGTGCAATTTGTGACTGACTGCCTATGTGCTTGTTATCTGTATATGTTGCAGAAATGTTGAATGGCCCAACATAATTGGTACTTTGCTATGCTGACGCTCACTGCTTGCTTGAGGACAAGAAATTGCGGGTGTGCGGGAGTATGCAGATTTTACATAACTGATCAGAATTTGAGAATTCAGTTGTCCAAGCTCAATAAATGGACACTTTTTCAATTTTATATGTATGGTCCTAATATTTTGTAGGTTTTCAGTCTATTACACTCGTAGTTTAGACTTTTCAGGAGCAGTTTAGCCTTTGCCTGTAGTTTGTTCAGAGTTTGAAGGTGACACAGCCTTTTAGGCTGCTGTGCACAATAAAGTAAAAACAATTATAGCAGTGGAATGCTTGAATATTGCTTATTTTCACTGTGCTGTCTGTCCATGTGGCTTATTATATTTAAATCTTTTTAGGTAGCCCCTGCCTGTCTAATGTGTTCACGTAGCCCAATGTGCCGTAGGCAGTGTGGGCTGGGCGATGTTATTTTTCATTCTTTTACTAATGCAACAAATAAATATGTGTCCATGTCCAAATTTTCAGTCATTTGTCTTCACTGAGAACCATTTTGTGAATAGTTTCCATAGTCACTGTGTTACCCTATGCAGGGTGAAACAGGGAATGTGTACCGCCATTTGTTAAAGGCACTAGAGCAGACATACAGGACAAAAAGAAAGAAAGATTGGAAGTGGTGAGCTTCCGTGCCCAGATCTAACTGGTATCAGCAAACTCTTAATCGCACAAAAGCCACATCTTGGCCTCCCATTTCACTCACCAGTTTATGACATCGGCCGCTGCCAGTCAGTACAACGTTTTTCTTACATGCCGCTGATGCTTTGGCAGCACATTCTGCAACATGTGGTGCAGCTGTGCTTTTTGTCAACACTGCAACTTTTGCTGGCCATGTCCCATGCCTTACACAATGGCATAAGTGACCTAATAGTTTTGATTCTGAAAAGTGTTCCCAAAAAGACAGCTTTTGTTTTGTTTTGGTTTTGCTGATTGCACTTTGCACTGGACACTTGAAAGAAAGGCCAAGAACGATATGAAAACAAGCCAGCTTCTGAAGTGGGCCAGTTTGCCAAGTGCCCAAGTGAAGTGGGCCAGTTTGCTGCTGTCTCTTGTGCTGTTTTCTGTGTAGCCATCTGAAAACAACCCATATATTTGAAAAGCACACTACGAAAGCAAAAACTTGTACTAGACTATAAAAGGTAGGTTTCTGTTGTGCAGAAAAGCCCCCATGTCACCAATGCAGCTTGTGTTGCCTCCCGCATCAACCTTGCATGGTGCTGCAGTGAATGGGAATCGTAAAGGCAGGTGGAAGGTCGTCTGCATATACTTGGGACATAAGGGATCCCTTATCTGCCCAATGAGATTTCTTCACTGGATGGCTCTGAACGCAAGCAGCTACTTTCCCTTGCTCATGCTTTGAAGTTGAATTATTTCTTGGAATCTTTAGAACCAACCTGAAATGTTTGTTCTTTGCGTTTCCTTTGAGTGAAATTCCACCACAAAAACTGGCAACTGGCCAGAATAGGAAGTGTCTTTTTATTCGGGTGCCAGCTGCCAGCATTGAAAATATTTCAGTCCAGATTTCAGTCTTCTTTCCTCTGGCACCCACGAAGGAAAACTGGAACTAGGCTTGTTGGCAAGCTCAGCCAGTATTTAGTAAGGAAAAATGCTCCTTTCCTTTTTTCAGATGGACTAGCCTGACTTACTTTTGACAGCAGGTGTACTAAATGAGTGAATGAATGCATCTTGCCTTTAGTAGGCGGATTGTTTAAGCCCATGCAAGTCATGTTTTGCAATGGTGCATTCAGGCACTGCTCCTTCTTTTTCTGCTTTTGCTTCAGAATGCATTACATTTTCGTGTAATTTTTGATTGACCAGCTGCCATAAGGTTGTAGTGTTTTCAATACAGTCGTCAAAACTAAATGAGATTTGCTTCATTCCCTCACTTAAGGAACAGTGTAACTGGGGGTTGTGAATATGGTCTAAGAGCAATATAGGCCCAGGCAAAGTGAAAAAACAAACAAACAAACATAGAACTGTCGTGAAACTGTGTGAAGCCTTGTATGCTACATTAGCATGTCAAAGGAGTAGAAGTGTGCTACCAGGAGCAAATGGCCGGCAGTGGTAGCTGAACTGGAGAGAGAGAGAGAGAGACTGAATTTTTAAGGGATAGGGAGAGAGGTTGGCATAAAATGGACTGTTCTAACTGGTTATTCGGTACGGAGGATCGTGGAGTAAAGAGACAAGGAGGATTGGAGTGATGAGAGCAGGGACAAGGTCGGTGCAAGTGTGCGCAAGCTGGTGTCTAGTGGGCCTCACCATAGCCAGTGTCAAGTCCAGTGCTGTGCAAGAAGCCAAGGCACGCATGACTTGACAAGTCAGTTTTTGTGTCCAGCTAACCTGAAAATTATTCAGAAAAATGCCGTTGTACATTGTGCCATACTTATTTTGTACCTAAAGCTTATGTGTAGATGTGACATAAGTTTTGAGGGTCTGCATTTTTAGCGGGTAGTACATTGTCTGGGCCACTAATATTTTTTATTGGTTTTTCACTTCGATCGGCTACTGTGTCAGGGTGATTTGTTAACAGAGTATAGGTATACAATGGGACCATCACTTAAAGTTACTGCTAAGGCCTGATGTGAAAAAAGCACTATTTAAAAAAAAAAGATGTTTTCAGACAGCAAGGTGAAAAAAAAATATATCCATATTTCTAAACATGAAATGTATAATTCTTAGCTCTGTTAATAATCAACTTGGCCCGTATTCTAATTGATCCATGGCCATTTAGGGTACCACATGACAAGTGGGCAACTAACAACTGTTCACTAAAAACATCTCTTCGTCATTTTGTACTTGGAAGCGCCCTGAATGAGTATTATTTTTGGTACTTGAAAACTATTCGAAAATGATTTCAAGAATATTCAGTTCATCTTGATGTTTAACTTGGTGCCATGGTAATTTGTGCTCATTTTAATTTTAAAAATTACTGTTCATACATATCCCTTAGAAATTCCATGCTTGCATTTTTATTCAGGTTATTTTGGACTTGTATGTTTAGTGAAGTATATTCAGGTATAGTCTCAGGCTATTAAGTATGCATTTATTATTTTTTCCTGCTACTTAGCTGAACTCTTCATTGCAAGAGATTCACATTTTTTAAATCTTGAGCCGTTCACATGTGTGATGTTTGGTTGTTAACAAGTTACACTACACTCACATAGTTAAAACAAAAAGATTATGCAGCAGTAAACCTCCTACATATTTGCTGAAAGTGTGGCTTTCTGTACATAGGCACATATAGCAATAGTAGGCATGTCACACTCAAAAGAAAAATTGCTGAACTGTTATTGGTTAAGGCTGCTCTGTTCATGTGCACATGATTTCAGGCTCCCCTGAGGAAGAACCAGGCAATCGAAAATCACAGCCCCTGAAGCTGCTGGCTCTGAAAGCAGCAGCTTTTCTTGGCTGGAACATGGACCTCCTTGAACAAAAGTAAGGCTTCTCATCATCTTTGATGTGTTCACCAAGCTTTATTATGTGTGCCAGCCTTGACGTCACTGTACATAGGCTTGCACAGACAAGGTGTAAAAGACAGGTGTCAGGAGGCGGTAGAGTAGAGGAAAGAAATAGAAATTGTTTACATATTATAAACCTTTTCCATTGGGCGAGGGAGAAGTCGAAATGCCTCCTCTCTTGGCTGTTACAAACTGACTCCGCTACGGTTTCTGCCACACTAGCGCCAGGTGCCCACAGCAACCCAGTGAGCAGTATGGCAGTGCCCAGGGAACCCTCATTGGAAAGGTCTATATACAGGAAAGCACATGCAAGCACTAATAAAAGGATGGACAACTAAATGCAAATAAATGTCCTAGCACTGAATCACTCTTTTGTGAGTGAAGCTTCCTTTGGAAGGGCAATATTTTTCAGATTTCTTTTCATATTTGTTTTTTGTTGGGAACAGAAAGGAACTTCTTCATGTGATGTACCGTCATTTTATTTTGTCTTGTTCACTGTGTATTTTTTCATTTCTTTTTCAGACTGCCGTTGACAATGCAGCAAACATTGATTGCAGAACTTCAGAAAGCAGCTGGTTGCTCCGATTTGAATGAAGAGCAGAGACTGAGCAACCCAGATGCAGCTTTTGCCTGCATGATTAAGTCCCGCTGGGTGGTGCACACACTGATGCGTTCTTCGGTGCCTGTTAAGAGCTCCAAAGGAATTGCTGTTCAGCTGTAAGTTTAGCTGCAATAGGGCTCTAGACATCAATGTTTAGTATATATCGTTTAACTTCATCTGGTTAGATCTCCTGTTAAGCATGGTGCTTCCTGTGAATCGAGCTGCTGCTGTATTATTTATTTCACCTTACTTGTGCATTGGCTAACCTTCTGTGCACAGCTGCTGGCTTATAATGTATTACTGCTGGATTCGCTCACCAGTTTCAACTATAATATTAATCCTTGAACTGTTCCTCACATAGCTCAGTGTGACCATGTCTTTTCGCTCACATCCTCTGAGGTTGGCATGAGAGATACACAGTCAAGAGCCTTCTCATGCTAAGATTTCATTAGTAGACTATTGGCATTTTGAAGCGAATTCAGTATGCTTGTGATTATGCTCACTGTGACACTGTCTGCTTCTGATCTTTTAAAACTTCTTTCAATATTTTGGCTGGTCTATTTTGTTTCCAGTGCATTTAAAAGTGACTTGGTTTGGACTCAAACTTTTCACTTTCTCACAAGCAATTCATCAATATTTTTGTACCTGTCACAGTTCTTTTTTTTTTGCATGATGCATCTGCAGTCATCCATTTACCTAGCAGCAGTTTTTCCTGGCTTAAAATTTCTTTATTATTTTGTGGAAGTTTAAGACTCTGATCATTGAAATGAGTCTTTGGCAGTGGCATGTTTGAATTAGCACGAAACTGTCAAAACAATGAGAACATAATGCATTATGCATTTTGAGCATAATGTTTGTTTCCGGCATTTCGACATATTTTGTAATATCATGTTTTTTTTTTAGTTCATATATTTTATGTGCCCTCATGTACTGAAACATTAATGAATGTAGTTGTTTACGTGAACATCAAAAGGAGCTGGAACCAGCCATGTGTGGGAAGTTGCACAGTGGTACTTTAGAGGCCTGTATGCGAGACATTTGATGCTGTTTGAAGCAATGTTTACATAACTGGATATATTACTTGACTTTTTGATTGGGGTGATATACAGTTCTACAGGACGCTGTTGACGGTCACAGGTGGCAGGTGCAAAAGATTGGTTGGGACGACAGGCTCTCCAGGGAGGCAGCAGCAGCCAAAGAGCATTTAGCTTTGCTTGCAACCTCTCAATGAAACAGACTCTGGCCGCTAAAAGTGAAGTGTTTTTCCCGAAAGACCTATGTAGGAACATAGCCACCAAAATTATGAGCATGCCATGCTGTGACTTGTATATCTTATACCTTATTTTGGAGTCCATAGTAGAGAGGGGGGCTCTCCCCTCCCTTGTTCACTGTGTGTTGTACCGTATTTGTGGGTTACAGCAATATATGTCAGCAGGGCTTCGGAAAAAAAGTTGCAGGTTTCTTTACGTGGAAAGTTATTCACAAAATATGTGTATGTCAGGAAAAAGATGAAAATGCTGCAATTGTATAGTGTTGAAACTGATACTAGAACAAAAAAGGTTATGCCATGAGATGCAAAATCACAGAGCACTCATATGTGAAAGTATCACATTGCAAATATGCATGCAAACAATGGATAATTTTCAACCCTTGTGGAAAAAATGTCTCAAGTCCACGTTTATTTTTCTGCATTCTCATTTTGCCTGAATGCACGTGGCAGTCCTTTATTTCTGTAATGGTGCACATGGAGGTTATGTTAATTAAACCTTCCTGTTAACTGGTGAAGCAGCTCTGCCAATTGAGGTCATTTGAGAAAACTGCAGGAAGGGTTATAAACTTGTATTTTAGTTTAGATTATCTTGGTGCACTTTTGTACAGAATAAGTACACATTTCCTAACTGTGCTTAGACCTTAGAATTGGTTCAAGGTTTGCTGCTCTTGTTTTCTTCACTGCACTCTGAAGCACAATCATTATGGCCTGTTGCCTGCTGAAGAAAAGTTTCTTTTTCATTTTTTTAGCCCTGGGCAGGTGGATCCAACAGTGGTGACTCCAGAAATGGCTGATGCGATAACAAAAAAGGTGGGGGAACTCTTTTTGTTTAGTGCAGTCTTGATAGGTCCTTTGAAGCAAACTTCTTAACCACAAAAGGGTCAGATGACGAGAAAAAAATGCTTAAATAAATTACTTTGTCTTCTTCAGTTGACCCTGAATTTAGGCTAGATTGTCTAGGTCTGTTGCCCAGTGGCTGGTATTTGCCAAGCATTCATTTAACAGTGTATGAAAAACCTGCTAAGTAGGGGACTTTACATCGTTATAAAGGGCTGAACGATTTAACTTTCTGGAGAGCTCGCCTTCTGTTACTCCTAAGTACCGAAAGCTTCGTTATGAGTACCGTCCCATTTTGCCCTGCTTTGTTTCACCAGGTACTGTTCCTGTTTTTTAGGTTGGGACCTCTTAACTCCTTCCTTACCACAGAAAACTAGCAGTCTTGGTGTGATTTACTTGAAGTATTTATTCAGCTTTAAATGCAAATATTTTGGGTTATTGTTGTGAATCAGTAATTTGAAAGAAAAGTAGTCAATTCCAGAAAACAGTTCTGGAATATGCTTATGTGTTGTATTTTGTAGCTGAAATTATGGAAAGTTGTGATTTTCTTTGTGTAAAACTTCCTAATCAGAAAAAAGAAAGTTTGTTCCTGCGACCACTGTGCTATTCACTGAAGCAGTCCCTGGAGAGGCTATAAATTTAGTACAGGTGCACTTCATAGGCATTGCAAAAAACACTAATCTTATGCTCAGCTAAGCACTTTTTGTAGCGAAGCATGCAGTTTTGATACTTCTCGATGACTTGAGGCTTATGTTTAGGCTTTTCAGGAATCAACATAGGCTCAATGTTTTGAACATATTCTTATGAAATTGCTGAATGGATGTCATGTCTGGAACCATCACTGTCACTTTCATGCAGAAATCATCAATCGATACATCAGCAAGATAAATGCCATTTCCATATGTGATCTGTTTAAGATGCTATACTCGATGCGGTTCCATCATTTTGAGAGATTTCACAGAGAGGTGAAAAAAATTCTATGGACGATTATGATACTCCCTAATGTGAAATTTGAGCACAGCTCTGTCTGCTTTGGTGGTGCGAACGGCAAGGTCCTCTCAGTGGTGGTGACGAGCTTATGCTTCGATGGCGTGAACGGCAGGATCCTCTCGAAGGCGTCACCTAGCCTGTACTTCAGCACTGTGAACTACCGGGTCCTCTTGGTGGCGGCAATGAGTTTGTGCTTTGGTGGCACGAACGGCAGGGTCCTCTCCGCGGCGGCATGCACCTCTAGATTTTGGCGTCAGCGGCACTGAGCCTCTGCTCAAGCAGCTTGTTTAGCAGCAGCAGCATACGAAGTATTTCCACTAGTTATCTCGCTCATTCTTCAGAAAGAACTGGCTGAGGCTATTTTGTATTGTATTATATAAGCAGATGGTTTATACTAGGAAGATAATGCTGTGAGTGGCATGGCCGATGCAGGCAATCTATTGCATGCAGCACATTTCGCAGCACCACCCGTCAACGAAGCGGAGTGTGGTACGACTGTGAGGAGGCAGCACATAGGTGCGTGTGGGCGCGTGCCGTGCCAGACAGACCTCCCCTCCCCTAGCCACCCTACTTCCACTCATGCAGGGGTGATGGACGACAGTGCTGATGGTGCCATCTATGAGCGAGCAGTGGTACTCCCGTTCACTTGGTTACACCGACAGCAACGTGGCTCAACTCATGAATGGGCGCTCAGAGCTGCACTCTAAAAAAAGAAAAGGTCGTCTTATGGAACGTGAGCAAACTGAAACCAAAAGTGAGGTATAGTTAAGGGTTGGATCACTTCTGAAGCACCTCTGCTACCCCATTGTCACCCACTGCACCTCCAGAACAGTGCAATAAAACCTGTATAATTTGAGGTCAGGTAATTCTAAATACCGGATAATTCAAATAATTTCTATGGTCTCGTAATTTCTAATGTAAATTTTACTGGATAATTTAAACCCTTGGCCTGCACCAGTCCACTTAATTCGAAAATTGGAGTGTTGTGGGCATGACCAATCCCTATTTTGCTGCAAACCCTGTGAAGTGACGACCCTTCGGAGCCGCAAGACAGCACCACAGAGCAGTGCTGGTGCCTGATGTGAAGTGTCGCAGCCCCAGTACTCCCTGCATCGAAAACAGCATGGTACAGCTTCCAGACCACCAAAAGCACGCCTAGAGAGGAGATGTGCTTCACTTCAATACAACAGGGGATGCCAGTTGCAGTGTCATGTAGTCTCGACGCATGTCAAGGCAGCGTCTAGCAGCGGCACTTGCATCAGAGCACCTCCTTCCATCTGTGGCAGCGTCATTGTGTGTCCCATGATGCAACCATTTTTGTTCCATGTCCGCAACGAGTTGACTGTGCACAACGCTGGCCAGTGCTTTTTCTTTGTTTAGTGTGCTGTGGTTGAGGGTTAGGTTTCCGTGATCTCTGATTACTTTAAGTAATCTCAAAGTTCGTCCAATAAAGGTACCGCATTCCGGCAACAAAATTTTTTCCTGGGTCCCATTTTTTTTTTTTTTCCATGCTTGGTTAATTTGGATATCTTCCGCGGTCCCAGTCAGTTCAAATTAGGTAGGATTTACAGTATTCTGTAGTATAAACCACAAAAAATTGGACCGTTGATAATGCGATATGAGGATATATGCTGTGAGCTGTATTTACTGGAAACATTACCAGGTATGGTACACAAGCCCAATCAACTTTCTTCATGATATAACCTCCCCATAGTGTAGGGTCTATCTGATACACTTTCACTAGAAAGAAGCTTCATTGAAGCACATCATCCAAGAATACATTGCACTGGAAGAAAAGTGTGAGAAATGCACTCCATTTTACACAGACAGGTCAAAAATGGCTCATTATGCTGGACGCGCAATGTTACAAGAAAACTGGGAGAAAATAATATGATTACCTCAAAGTGCATCAATTTTTATTTCCAAATGCACATTGTCTGTGTTGTAATTAAGAAAATATTGCATGATAACATTAAGAACAATATAATCTAGACCAACTAGCTAAGCGTACTGATACAGCTTTAAAGCTGTTATAGCTTTAGTTTAGCCATATAGCCCTGCATTCTGCCATGGAACTGCCCTCGGACTGCACATTCTTGTGCCCTTATTATAACTTCCTCCTTCCATGATGGCCATCCTCTGGGTTCTTCCCATAGTAGCCACCTTCCGGTTTCGCATTCCTCCGCTCTCGCCATAACCTCCCAAGCCACAAGGCCACCCATAGCCTCCCACCTTCTCTCGCTCCCTCTCTCCCCTAAAAGTGAAGAGAGGTATTTCCCTCTCTCCCTTTCTCCACCTGGCCACCGTGGCAGGTAGTCGCCACCATTCGGGAGGTTCTGGGTTCGATCCCCAGTGCCGCCGGGTACCCACCGGTTTTAATGGGTGCAAGATTTCCCCCGGCCTGGTGCTCGGCTCTTCTGGGTGGGATGCTTGGGAAAAGGGTCTTGACCACAGTTGCTCTGATGGATCAGCGATATGTTCCGCCGTCAACAACGTTAAATCGCCTCGTGCGGTAGAAGCCCATTTGTGAACCGAAGCGGTGGCCTTGTGGTAGAGCATCCGCCTCGCATTCGGGAGGTGCTGGGTTCGATCCCCAGTGCCGCCGGGTACCCACCGGTTTTTAATGGGTACAAGATTTCCCCCGGCCTGGTGCTCGGCTCTTCTGGGTGAGAAAGGGTCTTGACCACAGTTGCTCTGATGGATCAGCGATAAGTTCCGCCGTCAACAACGTTAAATCCGCCTCGTGCAGTAGAAGCCCATTTGTGTAACTGAAGTAATAACAGCTTTTGCTGTTTAAGTAACACTTTGGAAACTGAATGATCAGGTTGTGAGACAAAATGTTATTAGAAGTTCTGCTCTAAAAACTTGATACTAATGCGCTGATTGCTCTGATCCTCTCGTGCAGTGGAAAGCCCTACTTAACCATGTAATGGCCTTAGGTGAGTGATGATAGTAAGTACGTGGCAGTATGCTAGCAGACGAAACTTTACAACGAGGGAGTTTCACAGTCTGCAATGGCATGTGTCCCGAGTTTGTGGAGTAATGCCTCAGGATGCACAACCACACTACTTATTCCAATGATACCGTTGTCTCGCTACTCCAATGGCTTCTGAACTTCGTTAATTTCCTTCTGTGACTGAGTTTAACTCCTATTCAGAAGCCAGTTCATGGTCATCAAGGACACTGATTTTTTTTTTTTAGAACTGAATTTAAAGGAATGAATCCGGCATACTTCTCTTTTCTTTTCAGTTCAAACTGAAAACTCCAACCTCTAAGCACAATTTCGCAGGTGTGCATAGGATGGCTTACGCATTGGTGCTCCAGCTGCTTCATTTGCACTATTTCCATAAATCTGCATTTCCCTGTCTTTCTACTCCAAAAGTTGCAGAGTGATCAAAAATACACTTGAGCTGCACTAAATGAAGCAGATCCCTTGCAAAAAATATATATATATATATATATATATATATTCGGAGCAGTGCTTATTTTCACTCAGCAACATTCGAAAACGTTTTTGTGGCTGACAATCCCAAGTGCCTGTGGCGGCCAGCAGTAAAATGTTGCAGTAAGTAAGCCGTATTATGTGCGTGCAGCTAACAAAACTTGACGCTTCAAGCTGTAGTGACTGCGGCTGTGTATGCCATTGAAGTTTACATTTACCGCATTTCTTTTCTCAGTTGCTCTTAGAAATGCTCAACTTGGACACGTTAGTAATTAGCTTTCAGCACATGTGGGTAAACATAGAACCTTTTTAGAGCTGTAAACTGTCATGCGTGTGCAGGCGCAAGTTCTGATTTGCTGGTGTTCTTGGTTTGAGGTCCTATTATCAGCATGCTCTTACCTAAAAGCACTACTTTCTTGCTTATGCCTGACCTGGTATGCCTTGCATGGTGTGAAATTAGTGCAGTAAAACCTCGTTAATGCAGACTTATAGTGACTAGGAAAAACGTCTGAATTTTCCAAAGGTCGGAATTGACAAATAACTCCCAAAAAAACTGCCCAAAACAGTTCGCATAATAGCATATTTATTTAGTGAAAAACCAGGGCTATGGTTCTCTGTTTCTGAGATGGAAACAGCATGGCTACGACGATTTCTCAGTGTTCAGTCAATGCTTTACTACGTGCGCAAACCTGAGAGTGTCGAACCATAACTGCCCCAAAACAGCAAAGGCCCCCGCAGCCTCCTTGGACGGTGTGATGCAGTAGTAGCAGGACCTCCCCACAAGTGTAGTCATTGCACGTGAGGAGGCTCCACCACAATAGTCGTGAACAGTGCGTGACGAGTGCGCATTTTTGACGCACAGGTAGAACGGAAGGACCATACTGCTAGAAGCAAAAGAAATGCAGCGGTACTGAAACAGCAAGGCTTGTTCTGAAAAAAGAAAAAAAGAAGACCAGAGGCGTGCAGCTATTGCTTATAGCTGCCATCGCCACGCACGGGTGCAAAACTCAGAAAAGTGAAAGCAACACCATGCCAGCGGGCCTATTTTTCATAGACTCGCATCTCGGACCAACATCACACCGGCCATTGCATGCAAGTCAAAGGTGCACGGGCAACATTGTACCATGCAAGTCAGGCTTGAGAATATTTGGATGATCACATCCTTTGCACGTCATACCACGGTTCGGCTCCCCCCACCCCCCCACACCTCCTTGCCCATCGGGAGTTTGTCTGAATTGACCGATGTGATCTCAGCTGCATCCAAATTAACAGGCATGTGATGCCATATGCCATAGACTTGCATGGGCATTGGCCGGGACCTCGCCTTTCGTATGAGTTTTCTTGATTTCCTAATTGACGAGACTTTACTATATCAGTATTTTTACTGTCATTGTCTTAGTACACTCTTTTGGGTGGCGTCTTAATTGTATATAAAGAGCTCCGGATGACTCGTTGTGACTTCTTCCAAGTTCCATGCATAGACACCTGTAAAATTAATCAGGCTCATTCTATTCATGACATTGTGAAACTATGCAGAAGTGAACTGCAGGAATTGAGTTTTAGTTTAGGTTTCCATGTACTGTTCTTCTTTTGCATGTAGAATTTACATATCTAGAGATTGCCTGAAAATGCAGTACGCTGACATAGTATTGAGCTTTTGGCACTGGCTGTTTGTACAGCAGTCTTTTCGTGCACAGCCAGACAAGTGCAATGAATGTGGTTTTGCGACTGAGTGACTTCCCTGTAGAACCATGTCCAAAATGTTTTGAGTGGAAAAGAGTGCTGAAAAAAATCATCTCTTCTGTCTTAAAGTGCAAAAGCTTGGAGCACATACATTGGCGACAAACTTTGTTAGAAAATAGAAATTTGAACCTTGCCTATGCACTTTCCAAGTTTGATGAACTTGAAAAGAATTGCAGGCAGCATTGAGTACAGCTAAAAAAAAATGCTGATGAACATGTATGATTTGCGGGTTTTTACTAAAGTACACTTTTCTGAACTTGCATGCAGAATGCCAACATCAATAAAATGTTTGTTTTGAATAGCTTCTTAGTGTAGGTTTTTTTATAGGTAGACTTCACTGAACTTAATGCCGTTGCTAAGAAACTTTTATGAATGGCTCCATTACTCCATTTGTTGTGCTCCAGGGTTGCTTCAAAATTATAGTTCTGATACAGTGTTGCTCACAAAACTGCATCAAAGTACTACTTTTTCTGCTCCAAAAATTGTTCCCAAATTCAAGTTGGCTGGACCATAACTGCATTACTTGAAAGTGTCACTAATATGTTAAATGCCCGATTTTACACCATCATTCAAAATTGATCACTTTGAATGGGTGTAGCAAAAAAAGAGTTCAGCTGTTTGCTAACAGTGTGCTGGATCAGGATGTTGATGTTGCTTGCTCTTTACATGCTTGCAGTGTGAAGAGGAAGTGGAAGAAGCAGTAGCTTTTCTAGAGAAACTTCTGTCTCGGCGAGCGACAGGCGGGTTGAGCGTGCGAGTTCCTACATCCCAGAGCTTCTCTGTTGTCAAAGCAGAACTTTTGGACCCAGAACATGATTGGGAGAAGGGAGTAATTGCCACTGCAGATGATGTCTGCTGTCAGGTGAGCAGAGCCTGCCTTCTTTTGATGGCTAACTTGCAAGCCTTGTTTCATCTCTTTACTATATTTGCGTGACAGTTTTTCAGGAAAACTGCTAAGTGCTGTTTCACGACTGCATTAATGAGAGCAGCGTTAACAAGATGAGAAATATGGAAACTAGAGGAAGTTGAGGTGGGCAGTAAAGGAATGACTACTGCAGTGATGTGCTTGCTCAGATGTATTTTTTGAGACAAGATGTCATTAGCCACTGGCAAGTGTTATGTGGTTTGTGTCACCTTAAAGACTGCTTTTTAAGAATTATAATCTAAGTTTATGATCCACGTCGCATGGTTGCCTTTGGGCCAATGGCAATTGGCAAGCATGCTACAGAACTTTGTCACAAATTTACCATCTTGAAGAAAAGCAAGGGAGTAGCCTTAGCAACTTGTACCTTTCACCAAAAGGAGTTGCCTTGTATGCTGGCTTATGTACAAATTTTGCTGCTGCTGATCAAATGAGTTCTACCAGCTCTTTGAGATCCCATGGGGTTATGTAAGGTTTGGTTTGGTTTATGGGGATTAATGTCCCAAAGCGACTCAGGCTATGAGGGACGCCGTATTGAAGGGCTCCGGAAATTTCGACCGCCTGCGGTTCTTTAACGTGCACTGACATTGCGCAGTACATGGACCTCTAGAATTTCACCTCTATCGAAATTCGACCACCGCAACCAGGATCGAACCCGCGTCTTTTGGGTCAGTAGCCGAGCACCATAACCACTGAAACACTGCAGCGGCAGGTATATAAGGGATGGGATAGTCTGCACTGTGCTGACTCGGCATAAGCTTTTGTCAGTTCCACAAGTGCTCAAACACCATACAGTAATCCCTCGTTATAACGGAGTCAGCGGGACTACGAAAAAATTCGTTTAAGCGGTAATTCGATATAAGCGACCACCCGAGAAAATCTAAAACAGTCGAGCTTTAATTGCGCCGCAGCGGCGAGGAAGTCAAAATACAATGCATTCAGTGAAGCAAAACTTTATTCAGGTGCAAAAAAGGCAGTGAGCTTTGACTGTTTCAAGTTCTTACCGGGCGCGTGCAACCCCTGCTCTAATCTGACCAAGCATTGCACGAGGCCACAGTCGCCGCCCATGCATTCAACCTTGGGCGTATTTCGAATCGCGAAGGCAGTGGCCGCTTTTAAACCGGGGGGGGGGGGTCATGGAAATACTGTGGCTCGAGTCTGATGTTGTGTTTGTTGTGCTCAAAAGACGATTAGCCGCTCATTGTAGGTACGCAGCGCGATCGTGAAAACTGAACGGTAGGGGCTTCACATGATTACGGGCAGTTTTGTTCCCGAGGTGTACAGCTGTGAAGTTTGCAATTGAGTTTTTCGGCGCACTGTTGTCGACGGCACTGTGCTAATTCTACGGTTCGGGTGTCAGTGTTCGCACAGCGTTGCGTCCGCGCCATTGACAGATGTCTACGAACAAAATTCAATGACCCTACCACGCATTTAGAATGTTTGTCTAGTCGGATGGTGTGAATCAAGCATGACTGGCTCGAGAAAATCGCCAGGGAAACACCGTGGTTGCGTTGACCTGCCATGCTGACAGCCTGACTCGCCGCTGGAGACGCTCGGATTTTTCGTGTTTTCGGCAACTTAACGGTCGATTTGCACCGTCAAAAGTGCAACGAAGCTAGGGGTGGTGTTTTATTGCGATGCAGGCTGATTATGACAAGCGGCAAGCAAATTTCTAGACCGGCTTCCACGAAGTCGTCTTCCCGATTTGTTAACGTAGCTCCTCGCGTCGAACACGGCAAAGGGCGTGCGACCAGTCAGCAGCTCAGCAACACCGTTGTTCACTCTTGCAAGCACGACCTGCGAGTCGCCTTCTCTTTTGAAGCGAACACTCTCGGAAATGACGTTGTTCGCGCACTTTCGAGAGTTTCGTCTGCTTTGGCTGATGTGAAACGGTTAGGCTGAGCGACGACTACGGCAGCCAGGGAGCAGCTCAGTTCGTTGCCGAAAGCTCACCTCGCTCGTGACTCGCAAGCGTGAATGGGCTCATAATCGGAGGGACACTTTTCTTATGCTTTTTGGCACGTTTCAGCGCGAGAAATTTTCTTTAGAGCGGTAAAATTTTGCTCACCGAGCGCACCCCTTGGAATACTACGGCTCAAGTCTGCCCGCGGTCTTTTGGCCACTTTTTCGGCATCCAAGAGACCGCAGTTTTCTGGCATCGCAAAGCATCACGAAAATTTTATTTTCGTTTGGATTCTATCACGGGGGACACCAGCGATGCGACTGCGACTGATTCGGGCATGCTTCCGTTCGCATCCGCTGTAAACAGCTGGGGTCATCAGTCGTAGGTTTGGTACTTTTGTGGCCTGTTCTATGCCTGCCTGAGGCTAGTGCGTCGGCGGTATTAATTTGTCACTGCATATGCAAAAGGCTCGCCACTTCACTCTAGTCGGGTCAAGCTCGTGCACTTCCACTAGTGCGGCTTAAAATGCATGTGTTTAGGTCGGGGCGGGAAGAAATTTCGAATAAAGCGATATTTCGAGTAAAACGATTTCGTTATAACGAAGGATTACTGTAGTTAATTGATTCTAATGCACCCTAATTTATAACGCACACCTGTTTTTCACGGTTGGAAAGAAAGTGCAATTGCTTAGATCGTAACGTGCATCAGATTTTTATGCTTCGATAAAGAACCTGAGGCACCTGGGGCCACCCGATTGCCACTGGTACGGTGGATGCGCTTATTTCGATTTTCAACCATTGGGGGTACTCTTTTTTTTTTAGAACTGCCAGGCAGTGTGGCATACACAAAAGGGGGTGAATGTTTTGATTACAGGAACTGTAAGGAGGCTTAGAAATGTTTTCTTTGTGTTTGACTTTTTATGACTCTTCTTTTACTTTTCCGACTACATTTTGGCTCTTTCCATTGGCCATTTGGCAGTTAGTTGTTGCCACAAGTTGGCAACACTGTCTGCCACTCAGTATGCATGGTGAACTTTTGTCAGTGCTGACCAAAAATTTCATCCTCTTCATACTTCACTCTTTCTCATCTTCTAAAGCTAAGTGTTTAGTCAATGCAAGGTGTTTTACGCTGATAAAATAGCACAAGTAATTAACACAATTTAAAAGTGGTACTGATTCTGTCTTGGCTGATCAAAGTAGTCTGGTATAGTATGCTGTCTTGGCTTTACTGAGGAACCCTCGCACAAGTCACTATATTTCTAGTCACACCAGTGTTTTACTGGTAAACAGCTTAATGTATGCATTTTTACTCCCTCAGGTGTCGTATGAACTTGGTGCATTTCATTTCTACAAGGAGAACTACAGGCGGGCTGGGGAGCTTTTTGAAACTGCTCTCTCTCTCCACTCCAAGGTGAGCTACTATGTGTTATTGCTGCTGAAACAGTACCTGAGACCTTTCATAGGTCACTGTCATGATGGCTAGTGTATTTAAGCACAGCATTTAAGAGTGGACACTGTTTTTTTTTAGTAGTTTCCCATGAATGTGTAGGGTGGATATGGGAAGGCAAGAGCACTTCTTAAATGAAGGGGCAAATGCCTTTCCATATCTTTCCTTCCCGTCCTCGACAGGACGAAGATTTTAAGAAGGTACTGCTAAAAATGTACATGAGAGAAAGATTAAGCCTTCGTTGTTTGAAACCGTGATGCCACTTGTGTCAATAACTTGTCAACTGACCTACTTACAGAAGAGGCAGTCTACTTTGAAATTAAGTAACCACGTCTTCCATTCAGCAACTTTTCAATATCTTCACCTAGTTTTTTAGCCATCCCTTTTTCTTTCAGCCTTTTTACCGCATTTTCAAATCTTAAGATGCCCATGCTTGTACCTTGTCAGTTAAATATTCTGTTGAATATTCAAATGTATGGTTTTTTTTAGTGTTTGTTGTTTATTTCTTTCAAAATTAAAGGGGAAACCAAAGCAAAAGGCTGTAGGCCTGACTTGGCCTTGACTTCCTGATGCACCCATACGTCCATTGTTCACACTGATGGGTCGTGTGAACCATTAATTGTGATGTGACCCAATAATCCACATCCTCATTACACCTACAGCTGATGCTGAAACTGGTGTCTCATTCCATTTACACCCCTTCGACTTTTTTACACATGCTGTCAGAAGGCTGACAGAGCTGTCCAGTCCAAGGCATTAGCGAGCCTCTTAACCCTTTCCAGACCTAACCTTTTCCAGACCTAATTACCACATTTACTTTACCCCCGAACGGCACTTACTTTACCCCTGAATTACCTCCAACTTTTTACCCGTATTTAAAAAAAAAATTGGCTGTGGTTTAGTTGTGGTTAACGCTAGCTGAATTGCAAAAGCTTCATTTCCTCGACACGTCGTCTACGCAGCGTCTCATTCCGACGCTTTCGAGAACTCAAACCGGTCTCTTCCGCAGTTGAAGAGTCACTGCTGGACGTGGCACGATTTCTTTTAGCCGCATCTTCGTTACGACGCTTCTCGAGTTCTGTGGCGCGCTCTTCTGGCGTCTCTTGAGCGCGTTCTCTCTTCCTTGCTTCGTTCTGTCGTTGTTGCGTCTCTTTCGTGCTCTCCATAACGACTACAATACACTGAGGTGAAGCGCATATTGTCACCGACAAACGTAGAGCGACACAAAAGGGGGCTTTTAATCCAAAGGCCAAGAAGACCAGCAGCGCGCGTCCGAGCGGGAACGTCATCTTCTTCGCTTCCACACGAGCCCAGCCATGCTGTTCGGCCGCATGGCGGCGCTCGCAGAATGTGAGCAGTGTGGCATTGCCCCCCTCCTTTCAAGAGGCATCGCCTCGATGCTTCCGGCAAAGGGAAAAATAGAATTGAGGCACCGAAAGGGCGAAGGTGCGTGTGGTGGCAGCACTGAATGTGAACTCCGACAATGGCTAACGGGCGTAATACGGCGTAATGAAACGGGCGGTTTCATGCGGGCCACGTGGACGACTTCAGACTTGGGCAGTCGAGAAGAGCGGACGACTCCTTGTGGAAACATTTCATAGTTCACCTCGCTGAGTTGACGTAGCACTTCGTAAGGGCCGAAGTAGCGGTGCAAAAGCTTTTCAGAGCACCTGCGCAAACGTAAAGGGCTCCATACCCAGACGTGCTCGCCGGGTTGGTAAATCACCTCCCTGTGGCGGACGTTGTAATGCCGGGCGTCAGTTTTCTGCGGGTGTCAAATCCGTTGTCTGACAAGGTGGCGAGCGGCTTCTGTATCACGAATGAATTGGTCAGCGCCGGTGACAGACGAAGGGGCACAATCTGGGAGCAGCATGACGTCCAGCATGGTCAGGGCGTCCCGGCCATACACCAAACGGAAGGGAGTGAAGCGCGTCGTTTCTTGGAGGGCGGTGTTGTACGCAAACGTGACGTAAGGGAGTATTTCATCCCAGTTGTGATGGTCAGCGTCGACATACATAGACATCATATCTGCATTGGTCTTGTTCAGCCTCTCAGTCGGACCATTCGTTTGAGGATGGTAAGCAGTCGTTTTTCTATGACTGGTGCCACTGAGACGCAGGACCTCATGTGTAAGAGCCGAGGTAAACACAGTGCCCCGGTCAGTTAATACAACCGCGGGGGCGCCGTGGCGAAGCACAATGTGGCGAACAAAGAACTGTGCAATTTTAGCAGCGGTGCCACGGGGAAGAGCCTTGGTTTTGCAGTAGCGGCTGAGGTAGTCCGTGGCAACATCAGTATACCGGTTACCCATGGAGGACACTAGGAATGGGCCCACTAAGTCCATGCTGACTTGCTGAAATGGGATTTGCGGTGGATCAATTGGCTTCAGAAGGCCGGCCGGTTTTGTCGGCGGTATCTTCCGTCGTTGACACTCACGACAGGTTCGAACGTAGCGTTGGACGACCGCAGCAAGCCGAGGCCAGTAGTACCTGTGGCGGAGGCGTCCTAATGTTCTGGAAAAACCAAGGTGGCCAGAAGAAAGGTCGTCGTGGCACGCAGCGAGAACTTCCTGACGAAGCGCGGTTGGGACAACGAGGAGATGCGCAGTTTCGGTCGGGCCGTAGTTTTACTTGTAGAGGACTCCATCTATTAAGCAAAGCGATGAAAGTCCGCGAGAGAAGAGTCTGGGCGGAGACGGAGCGGTTCCTTCGAGGTACTCGATTAGAGGCAGCAGTTCGCAGTTGGCCCTCTGGTGGCGGGCAACGTCGGATGTGGTGAGAGCGCCGAGGAAAGCAGAATCGTCGTCGGGCGCATCTGGTGGGCACGGAAGAGGAGCTCGGGAGAGACAGTCTGCATCGCTATGTTGCTGACCCGACTTATACACGATAGTGATGTCGAACTCTTGCAACCGAAGGCTATACCGTGCAAGGCGCCCCGACGGATCTTTGAGGTTTGCAAGCCAACACAAGGAGTGATGATCGGTGACGACTCGAAATGGGCGGCGGTACAAGTAGGGACAAAATTTGGTGATTGCCCACACAACAGCGAGACACTCCTTTTCCGTGGTGGAATAATTCATTTCGGCACGGGACAAAGTGCGACTTGCGTATGCGAGCACGCGTTCCACACCGTCTTGCCACTGCACAAGCACCGCACCGAGGCAAACGTTGCTGGCATCTGTGTGCAGTTCTATGGCGGCTTTCTCGTCGAAGTGGCCAATGATAGGCGTAGATTGGAGGCGGGCCTTAAGTTCCGTG
This sequence comes from Amblyomma americanum, assembly GCF_052857255.1. NCBI lineage: Eukaryota > Metazoa > Arthropoda > Arachnida > Ixodida > Ixodidae > Amblyomma > Amblyomma americanum. The sequence continues at coordinate 205,205,740 of NC_135497.1, read as the reverse complement.
AAAGCTGTTTCCTGATCCTGGCCACAGAAGAAGGGTTCGGAGTCTTTTGTCAGGCGAGTCAGTGGCTCTGCGAGCTTGGAGAAGTTTTCAACGAACTTCCGATAATAGGCGCAAAGCCCCAGAAAACGCCGCAAGCTTCGTTTATCTGTTGGCTGGGGAAATGCGGCAACGGTGGCCGTCTTTTCTGGGTCAGGGCTAACGCCCTGAGCGTTCACAATGTGGCCAAGAAACTTGAGCTCCCTAAATGCGAACTGACACTTTTCAGGCTTCAGAGACAGACCTGCGGAACGAATGGCCTCGAAAACAGCACGCAAACGTTTCAGGTGCTCCTCGAACGTGTCGGAGAAAATCACGACGTCGTCGAGATACACAAGGCAAGACTGCCACTTCAGGCCAGTTAGTACGGTGTCCATCATACGTTGGAACGTTGCAGGGGCTGAACACAAGCCGAAAGGAAGCACCTTAAATTCGTACAATCCGTCAGGAGTAGCGAAGGCGGTCTTTTCTCGGTCACGTTCATCGACCTCGATTTGCCAATAACCGCTACGAAGGTCGAGTGACGAAAAGTAGGCAGCATGGCGGAGGCGATCTAATGAGTCATCAATGCGCGGCAGTGAATATACATCCTTTTTGGTAACGTTATTGAGACGTCGATAATCCACGCAGAACCGTAGGCTGCCATCTTTCTTTGCGACGAGAACAACAGGTGATGCCCAGGGACTCGTCGATGGTTGTATGACGTCGTCGCGGAGCATTTTGGCAACTTGGCGGCGAATGGCATCACGTTCCTTCGACGAAACACGATAAGGACGCTGACATAGTGGTCTCTGTTCACTATCGACGATAATGCGGTGCTTAGTTATTGGCGTCTGAAGAAGCTTAGAGGTTGACGCAGAACAGTCGCGGAAAGAGTCAATAAGGCTTTCCACGCGGCGTTTCTGATTGGTCAGAAGGTCAGGGTTCACGTCGATCGTAATGGCTGGTGCCGTGTCCTGTTCCGCTGTTCCGGGGTCCGTTGTGGATAAGGCACATTGGACGTCATGCTCGTCAAGTTCTTCAAAATGGGCAATCACTGTGTTTTTCGTCAAATGTTGGGGTTCGCTACTAAAGTTGGTCACTAAGAGCTCGGAAAGCGCGTGAACAAGGTCGACAAGGGCGCGAGCAACGCAAACTTGCCGAGACAGTAGCAGCGACATGTTCGCTTCGGCAATGCCCCGAGTACCGAAGCTGGTATCACACTTGACTGTGACAAACTTGCTTGCTCTCGGCGGTATCGTTGTGTGGTCGTCAGAGATGCGTAGTGCTGCTCTGTGCGGCTCGGGGTCTGTGGCAACGGCTCGCTGTGTCGAAAACGATACCAATTGCTCATGCAGGTTGACGACCGCCCCGTACTCTTTAAGGAAGTCCATGCCGAGAATTAGTTCTTTGGAACAGTCTCGTAGCACGGCGAAGGAGCCAATGAAAGTTGCACCTCGAATATTTATACGGCAGGTGCAGACGCCAACCGGCGTCACCACATGGCAACCAGCTGTGCGTATCTGCGGCCCATGCCAAGGTGTTAGAATCTTTCTGAGGGTCGTGGCTAGGTGGCTGCTCATGACCGAAAAGTCGGCTCCGGTATCCACGAGTGCTGACACGTCATAGCCATCGGTGGCAACAAGAATTTCGGCGGCGGAAACAATTCTTTGACAACTCGTCGGTGAGGTGTTTGGTGCCGTCGTGGATGGGGTCGTCGGTGAGGTCATCGGTGTGGTCGTCGACGCGGTCGTCGGTGGCATCGTCGTTGCGGTCGGCAGTGAGATCGTGTTCGAGGTTGGCGGCTGGGGTCGTCGGCGTTCGGGTCGTCGCATACAACCGTCGGATGGAGGCTGTTCACTCTCTGCAGCAGCGGCGGTCCTACCCTTGGAGGCCGCCGTCTTCAGTTTTCCCGGCGGGGGGACGTGCGTCTGAATTGGCCAGCAGATGATGCATGACTGGGAACTCGTCTTGGAGACGGTGACCTAGACTGACGTCGTGGAGACGGTGAGGGCAGCACATGATCGGCTAGGTACTTCTCAATGTCTCGCGGTCTCTCGCCATAGCGTGGTCAAGGTGCGCTCGGGGGAAATCCTCTTAATCCCATCCGCCGGTATGGGCAGTTGCGGAGGACATGACCAGGCTTCCCGCAGTGGTAGCATAGTGGCCAGTTGTTGGGTGTGCGCCATACGTCCGCTTTTCTAACAGGGCGCGGGTCACGCAGCTCGACAGGGGAAAGGTTGGTTCGGCAGTAGGGCGGAATGCCCGTGGCACTGGCGCAGGTCTCCACTGGGCTTCACTGTAGCTCATGATGTACGGCTCCGGCTGCGGTGTCTGTAGGGCTTCGCTGTACATGATGTACGGCTCCGGCTGTGGTGCCGGTGGTGGCTGGACCACTCACCGAATTCCGTATATATATATATATTGGCAATATATTGTAAGGGAAGACTTCACGGGAGACGTTTATTCTCATCTGCTGGCACAGACGTGCTCCCAGTGAACTTATGCTTCTTATATTTGGAGTCAACGTTTTTTGTTTTGTTTTTTTTGCTCAGCGAGGGGTGCGAGATGGGAGGGTCTACTTATAGGCGGCACTATACAGTATATATTGCGCGTTATGACCTTTGTAGAGTGGGTTTGGAAAATTTTTGCGCAATTGTGTGCTCCCGTTTTGAAGCCTTAATTTAGAAAAAAAAAGTGTGCAAATTACGCTGGTAAATACTGTAAAAGTGTTCGATATAAAAAACGGATATCCTGAGACTAGCACATGTAGGAGGAGGGTAATTCAACAAAATTCCATTGTTCTTTATCGTTGTTTTTTTCATGATTCTAAATGAAATCAGTGCCACTTATAGATGCAAAATGCTTATTCAAGCAATTTCTTTGAAAATTTAATTTAATATCAACTACTTTGAAACAGAGCTCGTCTTTACTGAAGTATAGCTGTATTGGTGTGTAAGAATGACATGACACACAGCTTGTACCTCTGTTGTTATTTTTTCACCATGTGTGAGAGCCAGTGTGCGGTCCTATGCAAGTGGAATTCTTGAGTGAGCTGAAGACAAGCACTGGCTAATATGAGAGGTGGCGTGTGAGAGTTGGGGCGACCGCATTCCCAGTATCCAGATTTCCATCCTTGAGTTCACAGCATCTAGCTTTCTGCGTTAACTAAAAATTTGTTATGTGAAATTCTCGAAGATTAAGCCAGTACAGAAACTTTTGAAGTATTCACATGGTGAAGGAGCTCCTTCTGGTGGGGGATTCGTATTTTTGATTTCTGCCTTGTTCAGCAGTATCATGCTATGTGCACAAAACGGATTTTCCTGTGATGATTTTTCCGGATGCACAGCATGAACTGTTCGGTGAGTTAGTTGGCTTTTCGAAGGTTGAAAGCTGGATGGGTTTCAACATTCGGCATTGTTATACTACCACTTGGTTCTACATCATCCTGCAGTTTTCTATTTTTTTTTTTGCTATTTCTTCATCGAATGAATCGACACCAACATGTGTGGTGGGCCACTCTTTAAACTTTTTGTTTTCCACATGAAAAGTGCTTGCACTGAATGTAGACTTCTTCTTTGGAGGAAAGAATGTTTATTGGTACATAGAGACTGTGGAAGAAGCGATATTTACATGACATAAGCAGTCACAGGTAACTCAAATACAAGCAAGCTGCTTATTCTCCAGTAGGGCTTCCAGGTCTCAGTGATGCTATTTGGAATCATTATTACTTGCGAAATACTTTGGTGCTTGTAAATGTGTTTTGCTTAAATAATTTATTTCGAAGGAGTAATGTGAGCCATCTGTGGGCCAGCGTGAACTTTGGGAGGCAGGGACGTAGAGACACATTGAAACACGAAGCACAGTGCTGATTAACAGCTTTTAATGAAAATGGGGCGAAACGGGCAGAAATATATACAGTGGGAAGAGGCGGAGAGAAGAATGGCGGGAAGGCAAAGCACATAGAAAATGGGGCCGCAACAAAAGCAAAAAACAAGAACAAAACCTTGGAAAAGATGACGGAACAGCCATCGACGGGAACGCGTAACCAGTGAAACCAGACAATCTGAGGCCGTGTTACAATTCTGTGGGCACATGTGCTGAGAACTGGCAGACAACCGAAAAACAGTCCTGAGAGCAGTCACAACATAAGATCTAGGCCACAAACCAGACACTGAAAGAACCTATAGCTGCGTCATAAAAACAAAAAAACTGGGGAAAAATGAAAAATAAAAAATAAAAATACAGCGCCATCAAAGAACACGCCGAAACAAAGCTAAAAGTTTGAAGCATAAAGATAGACATGTGGCTACGAAAATTGTAAAAACGTGTAAAAACCTTCCCTTCCCATCTTCAAGTCAGATGAGAATCGAGTTAAAACCAATAAATGCCAACGGTAACACGGCTAAACAGGGCTAGAAAAGGCTAAAAACATGATGTGGTGACTAAAAAAAGGTAGAAACATATAAACGATGGTGAACAGGATTCTAAGAACAAACGGGGCGAAAAATTGGCCGGTTCATGGGACAGGGCAAACATCATGGAGGTATGCTCTTTCTTTCGTCGACAGTGCAATTGACGCGGTGCTTACACAGTCCTTTCCTTTCTTATGGATGGCAAGAGCATTGATGATCTCCCTGGCCGGCCTATCTTTTTTTCTTCCAAGGATCGAGATGTTGTCCAAGTTGGTCGTGCATGGGTGCTTAGGCTTATGTGAGGCTTATACCCCTGTCAAGTACGCAAAATAAACTGCACTTACCGTATTTACATGGTTGTAAGTCGACCCCTCATATCACATTTCTGAGAAACAAAAAAACTTGGAGGTCGTTTACGCTTGGCCTTTAATTATAGAACGCGATAGCACTATCCTGCGGCCTCCGCTTATCGCCAGCTGCTGTCGGCTGCCACACGCGGGCGTGCGTTGCGAACGTCGAACTTGTGCCCCGGCGTGCAGTTGTTCGTTTCTTCGACGTAAAGAACGACAGCCATCTTGAATGTAGCCGTGAATGAGCACCAGTCGCTTACCGGACCCAGGAGCACAGATGATGAATGTCGAAGCACTACATTAAAAACTTGTGAAATGCGGCCGGCAGTCATAGGGGAAAAAAAAACTGAGGAGGGAGCGTCTGGCAATAGCCTTGAAGCCTAGTCATAAAAAGTAAAAAGGCATTAAAAAGGAGAAAGTCGGTCCCGCCGTGTTCATGCCACATGATAGCGTGCGGTGACATCTAGCCTCGCTGGGCGCGCGCATGCGCAGACTAGCACGGCAGACTGACTGTAGATCAACCTCCTTGCTGTAGACTTCCCGCGCCATGGGCCACGCAGACGCGCGCACTAAAACATACCAACACCAAAATACTAAGGACTCACTGGGAGAGCGAAAAAAACGGGGGAGGGAGCGGCTTCACGAGCGCTTGGATTGCGAAGGCTGCCCGCTTGACGTCGCGCTCCCTCCCTTGTTTTTTTTCCTCTATGCCGGCAGTAGTCAAATGCGTCAGAGCCAACGAGAAACTACGTGTGAGCGGTGTTGGCTCTTCCGTCGGCTACCGACACTCCCAGGCGCCGCTGCGGTTCCGAGTGGTGGTGCCGTCGCGAATAGAAGAGCGGCCCTTCCATCAACTATAAACGCTCCCTTGAGGGCGAAGTGCGCGGTTGAAAGTAAAAAAAAAAAAAATTGGACGAAGCTTATTAAGAGTAGAACGCGAATGCGTTATCGGGTCGTCGCCGTTTATCAGCAGCTGGAATCTGCGGCCACGTGTGGGGAATGGGCTGATGCCAGTTTGCTGCTTATCGACAGCCATCGTCAGCCGCCGCGCGCAGGGTGGGGATAGCAATTCTGCGTGCTGACATAACAGCTGCTCAAGGCCAGCACCAAGTGCACTTTATTTTGCGTGCTTGACACGGATATTACTTGCACTTTTCGAGGAGATTAGGAAAAAAAAGGTTTTCTTCCTTCAACACAATTCAAGAGAGGAAGTGGCGCCAGCCAATAGCAACAACAAAGCATATGCAGTTTCTACATCCCTTTCATACCTACTAGTTTATGTCGACCATTTGAAAAGCCATTAACATAGGTTGATGAATTGCTAAATGTTGGAACTGTTGCCAAAACGGGACTTTCTTGCTCAGTTCAAGACTATTAGACTCTTAAATTTGGTGATCCCACAATTGGAATCACTGGGCCTGAAAAGGTTAATGTCATTCAGAATACCATACAGGCTGCAAGCCATTGCTGTGACTTGTGGTGTTTGTAAACTTACACCATGGTTTATTGTTACTGTTTTGACAGGTAAAGAAGATGGTGGTGTGCCAGCTGGACATGGAGCGGCTGAAGGGCTTCAGCATGGCATGCAGGCTAACTGCCACTAAAAAGAGTGGTACCCTGCTGGACAAGCTCAAGGCTACCCTGCATGGCACCTGCAAGGTTAGGCTTTGCACAGTGGTAGTCGTGATGTGCATTGAGCTTGGTTAAGCATTGCAAAACATTGAAATTTTTAGAAGCAGGCCATTCTCATTCCAGGTTTGAAGCAAATCAATAAGGCCTGGTTGTAGTCGCCTGTCCATTCAACACTTAAAGGGGCTGCGAAACACCGCTTGAACGGATGCCGGTTACACTTCAGATGGATTCTTTATGTCACACAGATGCTGACTCAAAAAGAATTATGAGAATCGATGCATAGGAACCGGAGTTATTCAATGAAGAAATTTCAAAATACAAGCAAACAAAATGCTGCCCTCAACTCGATTTTCGCGCAGCTTCCCATTCGCACTTCACTCTCCCAATGATGACACTTAGTTCGACGAATCAAAACAGTCTATGTGAGCACGTGGCAGAAGTTCACAATCCATGGTTGCCTGTTCTCTGTAACTCGTTCATGCCAAGGCTGGCAGCGCCGTTTGCATGATTACAACGACCATGTGAACGTCCAGCTGACCCAGCGATGCTTCACCGTCACGTCGACGGCGCAAAAGAGAACACTGATCAGTGACATTCCCTCTCTTATGGATTTGAACTCGAGCGCGAGATACTGCGACGGTGCGACAGCCTGCGCAAGATAGCAGACACATTTAGCATAGCGCGTACCGCTACTGCTTACCGCCAACCATCGCCAGTCGCTCCTAGCGCGTTGGTTGGTCACGGCGAGCAAGGAGCGCGCGCTGTTGACGGGAACGTGGCGCCATCTGCCGCCGCCGCCCGGTGACCCTCCACAAGCTGACGATGCGCACTGCCTGCTAAGAGTGAAACGAACGCATCCTTCCTTGTGACTGAAACGAACGCTTATAGAGTGCAATGGCACGATCGGATCGATTCCGCAAGGCCGCTCTCAGATATATCGAGTAGCCATAAATGTTGAGTGCTAGGTCGTAGGATGTTTACAGAGAGGTGCAAAATCCTTCGATGCAAAAAGTAGCTAGAGCCTCTGGTGGTGTATTTTTGTTTTACTTACTTTACAGTGCTTTTATCTAGGGCAAAAAAGTTGGTTTCGTTAATGTAATATAAAATACAATAACTTGACAAGACGTATCTCTAGTAATTAACACAATTTGCAGTATATTTACTCTTTGTCCAATCATCAAGCTACCCCTAAGTGATGTCATATCCGCTGCTAAAAACCGCCACTGTATGGTGACACCGTCAGTGCCACGAATTTGTTTTTGCGAGCGAATTAAAATATTAAAGACCACAGTATACGCGGTGCGACCGGTGCTAATAGCATCACTATTACTCATTCTATGCAACCAACAGGCAAAACAATGCCCTGAAAATGTGTTTCGGGGCCCCTTTAAAGGGACACTGAGGAGAAATTGAAATTGGCTTGTATCGATAGAATACCAGCTCCTGATCACAAAAACGCCGATCTTACTGAAAACAAAGCTGTTGTAAGCTAGAAAATAGCAAGAACCAAAATACAGGTATCGCCGCCACAGGCCAATCTCGCAAGTACAAGCTTGGTGACGCCATAGGAGAAGAGACGCCACCTTGGAGGAATTTTCCTTCCTAAAAATTTCTGCGAATCACTGAGGCTGACAAAGGAAGGTTGCGCATATCAATATTGAAGTAAGTTTTGTTTTAAAACCAATAGCGCACTTTTATCACACAAGGAAGGCAGAAAGAAGACAACCTGAATGTTGGAAGCAAAGAAAACCGATGCTTGGCGGTGGCTCAGGCGGCCAGGAGAGTTTCGATTTGTTATGGCGCTTCGCGTCTATGAGCTTTGCTTGCCCCGTGGTTTTGTTTTTGATGCGCCTCGATTTACAAGCGCCGAACAGTAGAGAAACTCCAACTGCCGCTTCAAGTGCTAGTTAACCTTTGAAGGAGCCGGTTAAGGCTTGTCAGACGATCGCCACGGTTGATGAAAAACTATGATGGCACAATGGTCGGTGATCGTACAAGGCAGCACTTGTGTCTTCGCACGCTCGCCCGGCGAAACATTTCCGGTTGTGCCAGTCAACTTCAAACTACTTAACGGAAATCATTTATTAGGGACGGAAGACAAGGTACAAGGCAGTTCAGAAAAATTGCTGATGCCCTAGCTCTGTTAGGCCAGGATATACGTAGCAAAAGCGAGGAGATTTCTGCATTGGAAGAGTACATTCACGAGATGCGCCTTCATTGATGGTTGCAAGTTAAGCCATCGTGGCGGAGTGGTAGCGTCTCCGCCTCAAACGCCGAAGGCCCTGGTTCGATTCCTAACCTCGGCACAGGGTTTTCTGTTTTGTTCAGTGCGTGAGTGGGCGGGGGGTTTCAGTGGCTCCTATAGATGCCGCCACCGAATACGTTGGTTAGCGGTTAAGCGCAGGCTCTGTTAAGGCGCGTTTATGCTCCAGCGTAACGCGCGCGCGCGCTGCACGGCGACGTCATGTCAGCCAAAGCGAGACCCTCTGTACTCCAACTGCGCTTGACCGCCGACGTGTTCGGCGGCTTCGGCGCACTCTGACCACACTGGCGGGGAGACTTGGAGCATGTCTCTATTTCGCGCCGAGTGCGCCAGCCGCCGCTGGCCCGGCCAGACTGGTTTGCTGATTCGGCTCCGTGGCGAGGTGCACGTTGTGACTTAATTCAATAGCTTCGGCATTTGGACGGAGCTGTTCTTTTTGAGCTCTCGGCTAATTTAATCTATTCACAGCACATATCTGAAGGCACATGCAAGTGGGCGAGAGAGCCCTATCCAGTGGACCCGTTGGGTCTAGCGGAAGCCGTTGAAGCGTCGTGCGCTGGCTTTAGTTTCAAGCCGCCAGCTTTAGGCACTACTGCACTTGAGCACCCATTCGTTTTTTTGCAGAAAAAAAAAATAAATAACTTGGCCCTTGCAACCGTAGGAGACCTCGACGCCGCCTGCTGCACCGTGTGACCGCGCCGTTCAAGGAATCATGATTCATTGGCCCCAAAGCCCCGGCCAGCCTCCGATGGGCGTAAGGCGCCGACCTTGTCCTGGCCCCTCGCGACTCCCCACACGGGGGTTATGATATTTAGTTTGCAATGGCTGCTCACTGAGGAAGGGGGAAACGACCCGCCGGCGCCTAACCTAACCGTGCTCAAAGCATCGCACGCTCTGTGGGGCTGAGGTCGCTGAAATGCAGGCCGGAGTTTTTGCGAGAACTACGTCGCCGGGTTCGGGAACGGGATCCATCGTAACGCTGGCAAGACGCCGGTGCAAACGTAAATGAAGCGACGGTAGCGACCCCTGATAGATGCCTTTAACATGCGGCGGTGGTAGCTTTCATTTCGGCAGTTGCTAGACCGCACCGCTAGCCGCCAGAAATCACGGAGTCTCCGTTAATGTCACGTTTTACGTCACTCCGTCCTGTGGCGTCATAAGAGTTCTCGAGTTTGAATCGGAGCGGCGGGAAAAACTTTTTCAACTTCGAATACAAATTTCTTTGAAATAAATGCATCCTTCGCTCCCGGACAAGCGGCAACAAATCCATGAAATGCCGAACTATCACATTTTGCTAACAGAAAGAATTTGATAGGGTTCTCCTCAGTGCCCCTTAAATAAGGTAGCATAGTTTAGGATTTAACCAGTTTTAACTTTCTTTACCCTCTTGACTTCCATAGTCGTCAAAAACAATTCTTTCTCGAGATAAATATTCGTGGCTAACTCGATTAAATCAACAGCATGAAGGAAACATACTGAACTAATTGCTTGACTTTAGAACTATTGCAACCACATTTTTCCAGGGACACTAACGTAAAATAGCAAACTTAGTAACATGTATACAGTATTCCTTGGAAACACTACCAATATTTTTTCTGAGCGGAAAGGCGGCCGCGTTTTTGAGAAAACTGCGAACGAAATTCCTGAAACACTTCCGCATTCGAATCGCCTGCGAAATTTGCTCACGTCAGCATTATTTTATGGTGTCGGCATTAGAGTCAACCACAACGAAAATATCAAGCTTGTGTCATGTGACATGACATCTGCCAGCTTTTGCAACAGTGGCAACGGCAGGTTGTAGATTTCTGGCTGGACCACATTCCGTAGCACACATCAGCGCTTTCACGTCTGGTGTTTTTTCATGTTCAGGCGTTATCCACCGGCAGTGCGGGTTTTGTCATCGATGAATCAGTGTCTCGTGCACATGTGGACATCACCAGGTGGGGGGTTTTGACAACAAAAACTGCGCAGCGAGCGAGTGGAGCATTTTGGCATAGGACTATTTCTGCTTCAAGGGAAAGCAGGGATGCACTCTTCAAAAGTGTTTTCTTCATTGTCAAGCATGACTTGCCAACTTTGTGGTCTCGTGATCGATGCATTAGATTACAGTAAAACCTCGTTAGTTCGAACTTCAAGGGACTGAAAATAATGTCTGAATTGCACAAAAGTATGATTTATCGAATGACCCCAAAAAGACTTAACTAGAGCCACTTGCAGCTTGGCAAATTTATTTGGTGGAAGGCTATGCTATGGCTTCTTGCTTTTAAGATGAGAACTGTGTGAAAACGACTATTTTTTGCATTCCCATCAGTGCTTTGTTGCATGCATACTGTCGGGAGCATCAAAGCAGAACTGCTGCAAAGGGATAAGGGCCTCCCTGGCATGCTTCACGGTGTGACACAGTGATGGTGGAGCTCCACTACTACTGTGTCACACCGCTCACAAGCGGCAATATCGCATATAAGGATGCGTCACAGCATAAACAGCGAGTGGCACATGACAAGCATGCAGTTTCAACACGCCAGAAGAACAGAAGAGCCACGCGGATGAATGTGCTCAGCAGTGCCGCAGTGACAAGAAAAAAAATATTGATAGAAAAGACCAGCGGCACATCAGCCGGCACCTAAAACCGCTCATTTGGGCTCGTGCGGTTGGGTGGTGCAGAGCTCAGAAAAGCAATACTGAAACTACGCAGTCTGACTTTTGTTAGAGACGGGGCCATCCATTCGTCGTCATACATGCCGCTGTACGCATTTCAGAGGTACGTGAGCGACCCTGCAGCCTGGAACTCTGGTTTTGAGTAGAGCTATGGGGTCAATCGCATGTCACGCTGGTTAGCTCTGGACACGTAGTCCTTTCGGGAGCCCGTTCGCATTAACTGGTGCGAGACCTGTAGCATCTGAATTAACAAGCATATGATGCCATAGAATTGCTTGGGCGTTGGCGGGGCGGCGCTGGTAGTTCAATTTATGCAGATCTTCTAATCAATGGGATTCAAATCAACAAGCTTTTACTGTACTGTGCATTTTTGGGTGCACTCTCGTTGTTGTTTGCAGTGAAGAACACTGTGCAGCAATCTAGTGAAGTGATTTATTGTTGGATTTGCTTTCGCATTGAGCCCAGCCAGCTCGCCATTTGTGCGCATTAGGGGTTCACTCAAGAACAGGAGTGAACAATGTGCCCTGGTGGGGAACCTGCATCTCTAGTGCTGATGCAGGAACTTCCAAGGCCAGGCAGGTAATAGTCATGAAATAAAAGGTATCAGGGAAAAAATACTGCGGCATCCATCCGCTCGCATGAGCTTGCATCTTGCCCATTTTTCATGACTGATGTCTGGAAGCAAATGCAACGGATCCCAAAGTTTTGAATGCTGATATGTATAAGTTTCTTCTCAAGAAAAACTAACAAAAAACACCTGTTTACTATGACTGTTTTTGTGGGACGCAAAACATGTGTCTAAAATTCTCCGAGAATTCTTCGTGTGTCTAAATTCTTCAACCTCTCGCACGACGCGTTTAAAAAAGTTTATACAAGCGCACTGCCTATAAGGCGTGGCTGGTTCTCCGACGGTACTTACCCATAGCCGTAGAAATAGCGCTGTACGAGAAAGGGATGAACAAGTTGTGGGAGGCGAAGAACCTCTCGTGGCCAAGCACAGTTGCAGGAATCCGCAAGTGGTGGTGCCACGTGTACTTCACTTTTATGTGCTTTTGTGCCTTGTTTTCGGTATGGTGACATATTTGCTGTCAAGGTGACTCTAGCAGCACACTAAGGACGAGGCACAAGAACAAGAACTACGAGGGGACAAGGCGCTGAACTATCAACTTTTATTTTGAAAAACGAGGCGGACCAGTATTTAAGAAGAGCCCTATCAGGCCACGTGACCACGAAAACAAGTCAAAAACCAAACGAAAGATGACACAAAAACTTCAGGTACAAAGAAGCGAGGGCTAGACCTCACGTGACTAAGAAGGGAAAAGCAGAATGCGAACAAGGAAAAAATATAAGATATCTTCATACAAAAGAAACCAACTCAGGTAAAAAATTTGCACAGCTCAAACTTATACAACAAGAAGTTCAACCAAGCATAAAAAACCAAACCTAGAGCCACCTGGAAGGGAAAAAACAAATCGCCAAAACTATGACATTATGCATGATGACAAACTTGATGAACAATGATCAGCCAACCCCAACATGGCAAAAAAATTTGAAAGCAAGAAAGGGGAAGTAAAAACGCTAAAAACAATGGAAATGCCAGCAATGAACACAGCAAGAAAAGAAAGTAAAAAACACTAAAATCTTGACGGTGAGCGTGAAAAAGCCAACAAATAACACGGCAAAACAAAAAAACACCAAAGAAGTTAAAAACCTTGATGTGAAGAAAAAAAACCAAGCAACTTAAAAAGTGTTGTTAATATCTAAAATTTCGTTTTAAAAATGCCAACTCTTTTTCCGTCAAAGAAACTGAAGGTTAGCTGGCACACTGATCATTCGAACGGATTATGTTGGCAGCTTCTATTATCTCACGTGTCAGCTTTTTTCCCTGTTTCCCTATTACTGTGGTAATTTTTTACCTGAGTTGCTTGGTTTCCTTTGTATGAAGATATCATATTTTTGCCTTGTTCTGATTGTTTTTTTCCTTCTTAGTCATGCGAGGTCTTGCCCTTGCTTCTTCATACCTGAAGTTCTTGTGTCATCTTTTGTTTGGTTCTTGATTTGTTTTTCGTGTTCATGTGGCCTGACAGTGCACTTCTTAAATACTGGTCCGCCTCGTCCCGAACAAAAAAGTCATGATCGGAATTCGCACGTTGGAGTGGCCAAGCTTTCTTAGTTTCGAGTAGTAAAATTTGGCTTCCTTTTTCAGTCATTCTCTGGTGGCACTTCCAGCTGCAAGTGCCATCTGCCTAAAAGAAATTGACATTTGTTCAGTCTTCTAAATAATGTGTAAAGTTCTTGTTTATGCTGAGCTTATTTACTGTGAAGCATTTTTTTTTCATTCTTTTTGTTTGCAATATTTCGTTTTGTTGTGCCGCCTGCTGTTTTGCAGATAGTCTCAGCATTTTTTTTAGTTAGGTTTACTGTGTTTTACAGAATCACTGTGTGTACAGTTCTCGTTCTGGTGTACTTCGCCCTGAAAGAACTGTTCAAGCAGTGTGTAATATCACAGTGGTGGGAATGCCGTGCTAATGGCGCCACTCTGCGCCATTCCATTAAACCTGCTACATGCTGCAACAGGTTTATGCTTTTTGATGGAATTGCGCCAAAATACTATTTCAGCAACTTAGAGCCGTGACAAATGTAAAGAGGCTGAGAATGTGTAGCTAAGAAGATGACTGATGAAATTCGACCCCATCCCGTTTTGCTTTCTAGCCCTTTGCCGTCTCTGCTTTTAGTACACAGTGTGTGCGTGTTTTGCACTTCTTTGATGGTGTTGCCAATGCTGTGCCATATGAACACGGTGAATGCACATGCAAAAAAAAAAATACTTTTAAGCGGCTCAAATAGGGCCAAATTTGGGTGCTCCTAGATGTATCGGGCTTTCGCACAGCGCCGTAACATGTTCCATAAGTTCAGTGTAAGACAAGGCCACAAGAACAGTTTCGGATGCACTTCAACTGGTAGCTCGTTTCCTCGAACCTCATTCGCACTCGCTTTTAACAGTGCCGTCAACATCCAGGCTTCCGGTTTGTTTGTGGAGTAGAACCATATTAATTTGAACTTTCAGTCTAGAAAATTGGTTTGTGTAAATAAGAGTTGTAAATAAATTGAGCAACTTCCAGTTATGGGGTGGCATTCTCCGTGGGTCGGCATACGGTAGCCACATTGCACATGCAGATGTGCACATGTGAGCTCAAGCTTGTGTCGCTGCTGGACGTTTTCCACAGCACGAGCTTGAATTATGTTGTGCGAAAAAGTCCCAACAAAGTCACTTCTAAAGCAGCAAAGCGATTGGAAGCAAACTGCAACACTGAACTCATCAGCAGAGAAAATAACCGTGCTCTTTTAGCACCAAGCACGTGAGGACTGATCATGTGCAACAATATGCTTCGTCACTCGAGGTGCGGCTATGTTGGAATGCAAGAAACCTGTGCTATGCCATGAAATGGTGACAGCATGGTCGCTGTCGCCCGGTACGACCCCTGTGCCAAGTGGCCTGTTTATTCATCCCAGCTTTCCCGAACCGAATTTCTTCAATTGGAGCGCATTCGAGATAGCTAGCATCGCAACACAGGAGTGCAATCATGTGCCAATTTTTAAATCTCACGGGCTTTATTTAAGTTTTAAAAAAATAAACCAGGCTAAAGTGATATTGAATAAAACAATTGAAATGGGCGTTTCTCAACATTCACTGTAACTTTTGCACTGAAAAATTTGTGCTAATGTTAACAATACAGAATATCACTCATTTTTTTAAACAATAAGTAAATTTGAGTGCATTAAAGCACAGTATGCAGACCTCGCTAAGACGACTGCCTACAATCCTGCTCTATTCAAATCTTCATGTAGTGCATTGTCATTTTTAAGGCGAAAGCCTTTAATGGCTCATCGTTGTCCGTCCGCCCGCCGCGAAATCTGTCACGCTATAGCTGTCAATCAAATGACGTCAACTCGATAAGAAAAAAAATCCTTTTGCACAGTGGGATTCGAACCATCATCCTTCCGTTCCACAGCTGAACGTGCTAACAACTATGCTACTTCCTGCCAACACATATGTTGTTCTGCTTGTCCAGCTTAAGGACGCTGGAGTGTGTTTGCGGAAAGGCGTCGAATCAGACGGATGCCTCCCAAACGCCCTCCAGTGTCTCCAGCATTTGAGATTCACAAACAATTGTGTACTTAACATCTTAACCACACATCAGTGACACAAGCAGCAACACCGCGCTAAAGGCTTTCGCCTCACCGCACTTTAGGTCAACAAAGTACCCCCTGAATTTTTAAAACCATGGCTCAAGTTAGTTGAAACCCCCTGTATATTCGCATTTTTATCCTATATTTCAGTATCGGGCTCCTGCTACAAAACACGAGGAAGCTGCTCTGAATTGAATTTTTGCCTGTTACAAAGCCTGCTCCAAAATGCTGTTGGACATTCCCACCACTGATGTTATTACATGACCATTCCGAAGTTCTCTGCAGGCTTCTCCTGGCTTAACGTCATCGGGAAAAACATATGGCTTCTGACAACGTGATGCTGCAGGTATGATGCATACCGATGCAGTGTAATCTGGTGAAGAAAGGCTGCAACGCAAGCCGAGGCATCTCTAATCTGGAAAAGAAAGTCGGCAGGGGAACGCTCGGCAAATGAAAAACTGGTTCAGAGGCCAGAGTAGAATATTTTGCCCATTGGGCCATGCCATTTGACGCCACATAGTGTACAACAAGAAGTGGTCTATTTTGCACACCATGCATATTTCTTGTGTTCTTGTAATGGTTATTGGAGTGTATACACCAGACACAATGCTCATCCTTGTGCAATGGGGCTCAGTAAACCTCCCCTATTGACAGCACTCTTCACTGAGTGTGGGTTAAATTGTCATCAGTATTGAACTGTGACGCTTCTATACGCCTTTTCTACTTGCTATGATGTTGCATATGTGCAAGTACATGTGTCCATTCATGTTTCTTACTTGGCTGCATGTATTGACAAAAATGTTAGTTGGCCAAAAGCATCGCAGTGCTAGTTGCAGTGATGATTCTAAAAAATTATAACAAGACCGGGATAGTTGTACAGTAAAAGCTCATTAATTCGACCCTTGTTAATTTAGAAATCCAAATAATTTGAACACAAAGCATGAAAATTATGAAAAAAGAAGCCTTCGTTGATGTCACTGCACATGGCCAGCCAAGTCATGACCTGCATCCAGATATCGTCAGGCTTGGTATCACAGTATGAGCCACCATTGCATAAAATACGAATTTGTTCATTTAAAGGGGCTCTGAAACGGGCTCTCAGTAAAGCTGTGTGGTATTCCTGGGATGTTAAAGGATGCCACTTCACAGATATCCTCCAGCAAGGATTTTTTTAATGCACCTTTTAGAGGCTGAGTTATTTCTACTCAAAATTTAAATTTCAGCGTCTGCATGCCTTTCTGTCTCCTTTCGTCATTTTTTGCATGCTGAAAGGTCGGCGCTCCTCTGCCGACCCCACCACCACCAAAGCGCACGAGGATTCCCTGGAGAGGGGGGGGGGGTCATCTTGACCCACCAGAGCAATGAGGCCGAGGCTGACCGGCCGTGGCTATGGTAGCTGCCTGGCTTCTGAAAGAGTCTAGCCAATAGCCATCTCTTGGCGGAGAAGGGTGTGCAAGCATGAAAAAGTTGCGGGAAAGGTCTCGCCAACTTTCACCTGCGATTGTGGTTTCTCTGCTGCTTGTAGAATTGTAGAAGTTTATTATTTAGCTCAGGTGTTAATGACAACACAATGTAGCGATTGAGCGAGTTTATGTGCTCTGCTCAGACAGTGCTTCAGAGCCCCTTTAATTATTGCGAGTTCCTCACCTTAAAAAAAAGCAATTTTCTGCAGCAAAGAAACAGAGGTCTAATTAAGGGTGGCCCGTTTTTAAATGGCATCAAATAAACGGATTCCTTATAATTTCAGTCGATAACCATTTAAGTGTATATGCTGTGATCAACATGTGTGTGCAAGCTGTGGGGCTCCATGCTGTGTGGTAATGGAACTAGCCTTGACTCTCTTGTGCAGGCAACAGTTCCCGTACTGCTGGAGGACAACATCAAGCGGGAGATTCCTCTGTGGGAGAGGGAGATGGCTGAACTGTATGTTCAGCAGAATTTTGCTGGGTAACAATTCCTCCTCTCTTCTTCCTGTCACTGCATGGGGAGCAGATGTAGTTAGTCTTAATTTTGTATTGAAAGAAATGTGTGTGGGATATATTCCTTATATGTTCATCCTTAGGGCCGATCATTAATCTCATGTGAAGCAACTTCAGTTTCTCTATATTGTTATTGTGTTATCTGATTTGACAGTAAGAAATGCTATGTTAGAACTAACCAGTATTTATCCTTACAATTCGCTTGAAACAGCATTTGCAATGCTCTATGTTAGAGGCTGTTTTTACATCACCTGCAAGTGGAGTTCCATGCTTATTGAATGTATTCAACCATTGGTAACACCTGTCTTTTTTTATGATTATTTGCACATGCTAATGTTTGCACCCCCCTTCTTTTTTCTTTTTGGCTACAGTACTGAGGTGGCTGCACAGGTGTTTCTGTGTAATGCTGTGCGCCGCATAATCAGTGGTGAGCTGTTCATATCTGGAGCACAGGTGAACTTTGCCACTCTTGACAAAGGCTGCATCATGTTCCTTAATGAGGTAAGTAAAAAAAAATGCTAAGGCACCTGATTCACAGGGTGTCCTGTATTGCACAAAAGAAAGCCATTTAAACCGGCAATTTAAACCAGCAAGCAATTTTAAATGTTTGAAAAACTATTTCTGCCATAGGTAAGGTAACATAGATGGCAAGCAATTTATCACTTGTGCAACTTAGCAGTTGTTTTTTATTTCTTGAAATTCAGACAGGTAACAGTAGTAGATTATTCTGTAGTGGATTTGCCTGTTAATACTATTATTGATATGACTGCAAGGAAGATTTATGGCAACTTGCACACACTGGAGCCACCTTTGCTTGCACTGCTAATTGATGTAGCTGTCTACTTCCATGCATTTTTCAATGAAATACTATGATTAGCTAACTTGGCCAACTCTCTGCAATAGGTATTTTGCAGATTCCAGAGAAACTGATGGCTAACTCACCTAACGGCAGTTGAAGCCGGAGATTAACACTAGTAGTGTGTGACACCATCTTCCAGCTGTGACTGAAGCCAGTTACCATTGGCTGACCAGCAGTTGAAACTGCGTAACAGGGGTGTTATAAAACTGATTTTGCTTTCGAACAAGTAAATGTTTTGTTGCCATCTAGTCTCATTGCTTAAGGTGAATTCCACTGGTTGATCTGGATCGGGTTTGCGACTTCCAGTTGTCAGCACACTCTGCGGCAGAACATGCATTCTATCTTCCGAGCAGAGGCAGATTTAGCCAGAAATCCAGGGGTGCGATGCCATCACTTCTGCAATGACCAGGCTGTGTTTGCCTGTTTTCAGCACAGCTTGAGACATCGTCGGTTAACCCTGGACGTTTGTTTGCATTTTTGACTGCGCCGTAGTGCGTCGTTTAATTGTGTAGTTGCACTTCTCGTCCTAATTAATTCGGAAAGCAGTTAGTGGAGCTCAATGACCACTCCAGCAACGATGGGGAGGTGTTTGTCCTAGAGAGGTGCTTATTAAAGGGCTATAGGCATGTAATTTTGTCGCATGTTTTCTTCTTTCAATTGATGCGTTAGACATTAGAAAACACGGCTCAGTGCATGGTATTCACCTGTGATCATTAAATAATTTATTGAATTTCTCTCTCATGGTGCTTCAGTTTCGGTTTCATCAACTGAACGATGGCAGTGATGTGTAGTTGGCTTTAGGTCATGTGAGGCACAGAAAGCTATAAATGCTGATAGGTAGTTTTAACTCACTACAGCGCTGAAATCAGCGTGCTTCATGAGCTGGAATTACAAAAAACAACGTATCAGCAGTTATATTGCCGTTATTTTCGTGCCTTGTGTGACCA
Source organism: Amblyomma americanum (assembly GCF_052857255.1). Taxonomy (NCBI): domain Eukaryota; kingdom Metazoa; phylum Arthropoda; class Arachnida; order Ixodida; family Ixodidae; genus Amblyomma; species Amblyomma americanum. Next base: position 205,186,431 of record NC_135497.1, on the reverse strand, counting down.
TAAGTTCAACTGCACTTCATGGATATCTTTCAGTTGATGAAACCGAAATTGAAATAGCATAAAGAAGAAATTCAATTACAAATTATTGAGCAATCGTAGGTGAATACCACAGGGTGCTCCATGTATACCAATGTCTAACGCATCGTCTGAAAGAAGAAAATACACAAGCAAAAATTTGATGTCCATAGTCCTTTAAAAGAATGTTTCCTGAATTGTCTCACAAGCAGTCAGAAATCTTCAGCTACATCGCCACCACAGTGCACAACTATTCAACCAAGTGGTGCACACATACACAGGGCATGCTTTCATCCCCAGTGTTTATCCCGGGTTGTCGTTGACCATTCGGCATAGCAAAGTGGGCCGCACCTCACAAGCTAAGTGCAAGATACTGTGTCATCATCACTGGTAATTGTCAGGCGAAGATGTGCAGGTGGATACCAAGCCCAGCTTTTGGGAAAAGGTTGCGAATGAGAACTTCCATCTGGCTCCCTGTTGGAGCCTATTTGTGTTTCAGTGGACGGTCAGCACTGGGTCGCCGTGTGGCAGATCTACGTAGTCACTCTGGTGTGGATTCAGCTCTCTGCTCCAAATCGTGTAGTTGAATTCGTCTTTACTGTAGTCATTGTAGGGGTTTTTTTTTTACTCTTCATGTTGGCTTTGTTGCTGGCTGCTGCCTTTGTTGGGCCCTTATTGGTTGTCAAGAGCGCCATAGTGACTCATGGCAAGCTCAGGTCATCATCAGATGTGTATACTTCACAACTTCACAACAAGTTTTGATGTCGCAGACTCTTCATATTTGAAACATGTAGAGTTAAGGATAAGCTAAATTTCACACAAGCCAGAAATGATTAGGCACTGAAGCAATATTTAGGCTAGAGCCATCTTGGGTTATATTGACATCCTTTCACAAATTGTGAATTTTTGTTTGCAGCTGCTGAAAAACACTTTTTTACCTTAGAAAAGTCATCTATATGTTGTTCTTTCTTTTCTTAAGCTACATCAATTAAAGTACCCTGAGCAGTTCCTTAGCATTCCGCTGTTTTATGCATGTGGAACCTTTCGTGAAATAAACTCAGGCTTTTGATGCAAAATATTCAGGCTTGAAATGGTAGGAACCTCCCGATATATTTGCATAATTTTTCACTGGAATACTGTTCATCTTGAGAGGGCATTTTCTGCCGTCAGTGTTATTGTTTGTTGGAAATAACATTGCTGCCTATTTTGTTCTTTTGTATTCTGTTGCCAGGTGTTAAATGCTGTTATACCAACTCTGGACGAAAAAGAAATGGGCTTCATGAGGAATTTCGTTGGGTACGTTGCCATTGTTATTCGTCCATCCAAAATTCCCCCAATTTTTTCTTTTACCACGTTTGTGCTAACATCCTAGCTTCAAATCTGAATAGAATGGTAATCAGTCAGATAATTCAGTAGCACTAGTACTTTCAGATATTTGATGAGAATTCAAATATTTGATATTGGAATTCTCAACTAATATGAGCCCCAAACAGCTAGCCACGCATGCATTGCTGCTAAGATTGTTGCTCCCCATTTCAAATCTTTTGAGGCCATATCGCCGGGCCAATGTTAATCTGCTTCAAACTGCATAATTTATTATTACCGCATTTACTCATGCAGTATGATCATTTTTCTTTTTTTGCATAGAATTAGGGCTTCATAAAGGGGGTGCGCAAATTACATGGAGATTTCAGGAGCACGTCCTTAAAGGTGCACTAAAGAGGAATCTGAACTTGTCTTTTTACCGCTGGAACTCGATCTACACGTTCCGAGTATTCTTAGAAACTTCGAATTATTGTCCCGTGCGGCCAATTTCCCTATCTTAAATCGTGTTAAACGTCCCGGCTCCTGCTTTTGAATTCAACGCTTAAGGTAGGAGGAAGGAGGAGTCAGCCAGTGCGGGCAGTGTCTTTCAGCCAGTCTCGTGGCGGCTAATTTGTCCTGGTTCCCGTCTTTTTTTGAATTCAACGTTTAAGGTAAGAGGAGTCAGCCAACGCTGGGAGTGCCTTTCAGCCAGTCCCGTGGCAGCTAATTTTCCTAATTTTCCACTATGTTGTCTGCGATAAACTGTTTATTCACAGAAACCTAAAAAACAAAAAAGCAAAAGCGAAGCCGCCACGGGACTGGCTGAAAGGCACTCCACACTTTGCTTGACTCCTCCTATGTTCAGCATTGAGTTGAAAAAATGGTGGGAGCCGGGACGTTTAATCCGATTTAAATTAGGGAAATCGGCCGCACAGAACAGTAATTTGAAGTTTCTGAGAATGCTCGGAACGTGTTGATCGAGTTCCCGCAGTAAAAAGACAAGTTCAGATTCCTCTTCAGTTCACCTTTAAAGCTCTACAACAGTCATAACCCGTAATATATGCCTTATATTGCCACTTTTACATTGACACTCCAACATGCCTCCCCTCGTTGGCCAAAAAATTCGATACATTCACAGAGCCAGCAGTCGGGCAAATTGAGATAAAAGGTGGCTCAGCTGACTAGCAGCATATCGAACAGCAAACGGTTTGGTAGTTTCAGATTCTGGCACATGCCAGAGGTTACCGGCAATTTGCTCTCGCAACTCTTCATCCGGGAAAGCGACCACCAGCACGGACAAGCCAAATAAACAGCATGCAATTCCAGTTTTAGGAACGTTGGTGTAGAGGCGTCTTCACACCACTCGCACCTTTTGCAGCTGCATATGATGACGCAGCCGCGCTGATCTTCCCAAGCCTGCCTTGCGCACACCAGGGTGCATGCTAGTTGTCTGGCACAGCAGGGAGCGTAAAAGTGCGAGTAAAATTTTTTTTTTTTCGTTAACGAGGGTAATAAATTAGGGGCATGCAAATGATGTAAGTAAATATGGTAAGTTTTTTCTTACTTTTTACCTGTGATAGGTTGCCACGCATACCAGTGTTACAGGTTCATCTGTGCAGTCTGTCCAGTGTGCCTGCCTGATGCAGTATGTCTCTTGCACTTGGCATTTGACATGACAATCGATTTTGCATTTGTTGTTAGATAACGGGCTTGCTGCTACGGCTACCGCAGGTCTCAGCTGAGCAAAGAATGTGCCTTGAAAACAACAATATGCTGTAGGCATTATTGCTATTATGTGTTACGTTTTAAATTGGTTGTTAAAAACACGTACCAGCAATAAGCCTAGAAGGCAAAGCAACGTGGCTTTGGAATGCATTACATTGTTGAAAAGGTCCTGTATGCCTCATTGATTTTATTGGGCTTTTGTTCTCGACACACCTGCATTATGTGTTTTCCTTGCTTTTTTTTTTCCACACCAACACATAATGCAGGGCGTGTTCAAAAATGCCACTTTCAGGGAGAAAATATCGCTGAGCAAATGCTGAGGGAAGATTTGAGTTCAAAACAGTGACTTAAATATCGATAGTGTTGTGCAGTATTGGGACACCTTGCTGTTACATGCCGTGTGACATTTCTCTGTTTAAACACTCTGTTACTTGTTCGCCACGGAAATGATGAAGTAGCTTATGTTGTGTCAGGGCAGTTAGCAATTTCAACTCACACTTTTGCGAGTTAAGACAGGCCTCTTCTGTTACTTTGCTGTACAGAACTTGGAAAGTAAAATGCTACCGTGTACTTAGTATGCCTTGGTGAACTGTGTAACGTCAGGCACACTATTCCCAGACTATGGTCTTAAGAGCTGAGCCATTCTTATGTCCCCCTTGTTTCTGGCTGTAACTGGAAGTGGTTGATCTAATGGATATACTACAAACGAAATGGGTGAGCAGCTTTGATAGTATATGCTTCTTTTTTTGGTTCATATGTTTCTTCGTTCACATGTTCATGTGCAATTTTTATAATCGGGATTTGACTCAAATTTGACTTTTTTTGCTGCTATTCAACAGTATTCATTCAAGTTATTTTTGAGTGAAAATTTCGCTATTTGCAAGCCCCTAAGTTTGCTCCTTCCTGCATTTTATTTTGTTCTCTAATTGGTCTTTTCATTTATAGGAGTGGTTCTGTTAATTTTAGTGATGAGGCACTCTACAGATTTGCACAGCAGCATGGATATTGCTCAGTATAACCTCAGAGTTCTGACATACCAGTACAAGTTATAGTCTGGTGACATGAAATTTGAGCACAGACCAATCACAGTGTTGTCCACTGTGGGGAAGTTTGGCTAGCATACCATTTCATACCCTGCATGTGAGCTGCATGCTGCATTTGCACCTCACTTTCCAGGTACGTGTGCAATGCCTCAGCGGATGTCGCCAAGGTGTTGTCCTGCTCAGGTGTGCTGCGCAAGTGCTTTCCCTCTGAGCAAGTGACGCCACCAGCTGAAGTTCCACCCAAGATTCCTCTGGAAAGAGTGTCTTTTGCTGGTCAGTCTGTGCAGAGTCTGTGGCTTTTTACACAGTGCAGTACCCGTCTACTGGCTAGCAGCCAACTCGTGTGTTGCATTTTCGCACCCATCTTCCATCTGTGGTTGTTGCTGCTCAATATAACTTTTTCTTCAACCCTCAACCTACAGTGACTGGCAAGAGCAGTCTGCCTTTCCCTTCATTAAAGGGCAACTGAAGAGGTTCGAGAATTCAGTGAGCCTAAAGGGGCTGAATGTGTGAAACTTGCAGGTAAAGAGTGCGAAGTCTTTTTGGGCTAACATTCGAAATGGTGAGGTGATCTCTGAATGAAGCCACATAGGCATTCAGGCTTCTCCGCAGTGCACAGCACCAGGCAGGGCCCACAGTGATGACGTCATATACAGTAGCACTATGTATACAGTGAAGAAACGGCTGCTTGAAGGAAGAAAATCAAAGCCTCCGAAGGTAAAGCTCATGAATCGTGGCGGAGGAGTGTCGGACGACACACAGCAGCATGTGGGTGAAGTCAGTGGGAATTAAGGAAGGACGTGGGATTCGGTGGGAACTTTTTATTTTTTGGCATTGAGCGATGAAATTTGACAGCCTTTTTGAAAAGTCCACTAAATGATTAGCTAGAAATTTTCAGTGGTGTATCTTCAGTAGCCTTTATATTACAAATTTTTATGTGCTTCATTGCTATACCAAACATGTAGAAAGCCTGGCATTACAATGAAACATGGCAGGAGCCTGCAGTTGCTCTTAAATTTTAGCCAAAGGAATGGTTCATGCAGTGGCATTTTCCAAATAGCACTTTTATTGGCCTGATTTTTTCTACAACATTATATCTATTCTTGCATAATGCACTCATTATCATCGCGTCAGAGTAGTTGCAGAGTAAAATAAAACAGGAAAGTAATTCAGAAATGTAGGAACGTCACTGCATAAAGAAATTACCAAGGAACACAATGCAATATACCGCATGAAAATCTGTGAAGCCATTGTCATGCTACACTTTCTGTATCAGGGAAGTCAGCCCGTAAAAACATTTTTGAGCAAACTGGCACTAAAGTTGCACAGGCAGTCATATTTTGGTACCTGAGGTCACAAAAGCATTTTTTAAAGTCACTTCTTAGCTATTCTCAGAGAAAATCTTTTTCGATATGAATATAAAGATCTTTAGATACAAATTTTGTATTTTCTAGAATTCTTTTTTTTTTTCAAGATTTTTGCGATTTGTACCCCGCATTCCCCCCAAAAAATTTCGGCAACAATGACATCATCAAGAGTTTTCCCACACTGCTCTGATGCAGTGAAGAGAAACCTAAACATCACCACTGTTTTAATCAGCAATTACATCACCATTTTAAATGCTAGGACAAAGCAACTTGGCATGCTTCACTTAGAATCTTCATACATTCGAATCCTTGAATCACCTCAAATTCTCAAAAAGCCATTTCAGCTTCACTTTAAGTCTTTTGCTGTTTGTCTACAGAGATTGCACTAATTTTCTTTTGCAGCAGCTTGCTAAGCCATTGTGCTGAGCAGTAGTTCGTATGAATAGTACTTTTTATTCTTGAAGACTGGCAATTAAAGTGGAAAGGGGAAGTTTATTGCTGAATTTGTTATGTACGCACCTTCTTGAATGCTATGACTCATCCCAGAAATAATCTGTAAAGTTCATCATTGTTTTTGCTTTTGTTTCCTGTTTCAGTTTATTTACTTGCCAGTGTTAGTACATGTGCAGCATGTGAGCTTCTGTAAATACAAGCATGAATGCTTTCGGAGTTTTTTTTTTTATATTGCATATTATTTTTCTTGTGAAACTGATGCTTACCATGGAACTGCTAGTAAAATAAAGCCTTGTATTTTTTTTCCTGGCTAGAAAATGCGGCCACAAACATAGGAAGGATGGAGCGAGCACTCGTGGCTTCCCATGATCCAGAGGAGATTGTCTCTCTCATCAAATTACTCCAGGGCGTTTCACCTCCTGTCCGATTAACATCACTGAGCTCACATGTAAGTTTAAACTTTTTTCTGATTTCCGGTCCACTGCTAGTTCTGAGGTACAGCAAAACCGCATTAATTTAACCTGTATTAATTCAAAAATTCTGATAATTTGAACTGCTAGCATAGTCCTGGCCTATGTGCATGTGAGCCTGTGGAATGCTCATTAATTCAGATGCTGCAAGCAGTTGACGAAATATGTGTCCTTAATACTGATTTCCATGATGCTTTGTTACCCACACAACTCTGACATGCAGGCAATGGTAGGCGTGGCGATGGTCAATGGACTCAAACAGTTGGCTGAAATATAGTCTGGCCGCATGGTTTCACTTTTTGAGCTTCGCCACCTGCCCGCGGCAATGATGGCTATTGACCAAACATTAGCGAACTAGCCAGCCTAGCTGTGCACCATTTTGGATGCTGATTGGTATGTCACTTATTATTTTAGAAGCGTCTCACCATTCTGGCGCCAGCACTTAAAGTTTCAGTCCACGTGGTTCTTCAATTCTTCTGGTGTAGCAACACTGCGTGCTTATCTTTTCACATAGCTGCATGCTTGCCTTCATATCCTACAGTGTGCATGCAGAAAGCATTTGGTGGAACTGTTTCAATTGTCACTGCCATGCGCCGCCGCGGTGGCTTAGTGGTTATGGCGCTTGGCTGCTGGCCCGAAAGATGTGGGTTCGATCCCGGCTGCAACGGTCTAATTTCGATGGAGGCGAAATTCTAGAGGCCCGTGTACTGTGCGATGTCAATGCACGTTAAAGAACCTCAGGTGGTCGAAATTTGCGGAGCCCTTCACTATGGCGTCCCTCATCCCTGAGTCCCTCAGCCTGAGTTGCTTTGGGACGTTAAACCCCCATAAACTGTAAACCTGTCGCTGCCATGCAGTTCTCACCTCAACAGCAGATGACCGAAGCTGAGATTTTCACCCAATGAAGTTACTGGGATGCAGATGGTTGCACCAGTTTTTTTGGGGCCATTCTGTAAATAAACCTTTAGAATTTGAGCATTCTTTTTCTCTTTCCTGCAGCTCGAATTAACGAGCTTCATTGTATTAATATTGGCCAGTCGTTGCAGTTTTTGTCTTTCTCCAAGTTTCAAAATGTTGTTTAAACAAGTTTTGTAGACCTCCTTGCGCTAATACTGAAGCTTTATGCTGGTTTTGAAAGCAGCGTACTTGTGTTGAGCCTAAGTGTCTTTGCAATATGTGTCGGAACGAACTCAAAAGCAGGTTCTATTGTGCGGCTGTTGTTTGTTACCTGTGTCAGTGTCAGAAAGCTGTATCATTGTTTTTGTGTAGTTTGATCCCGGATATGCCGAATTATTACTTTTATTGAACTGTCAGAATATTACCTTGAAAATTCCTTGCAAAAGTATAGCAGTGTTCACGTTTATCGTTTCCCGTTCAGCGGGCTGCACCCCTGCAAGTAGCGGTTCTCCCAATGGCACTCCTGCGCTAACTTTTCGCGCACAGAGCCGGGTTGGCTGCACAGCCTTGGGCACGTGCTGGCACCACTAGCGCTGTGAAACCATGTGACGAGGTGGATGTGGGGTGTGCCTGATGGTGGATGTGGGGTGTGGCCTTCAGTCCAGCATGCCTATTTTCGATGCTACACCGCTGTCATTTGGGAAATTCGGCGTTCGTTGCACCGTTTGTCACTCGGTGTAGCCAGCCTAGCTGACTGAAGGCTTGCAGCAGCTTTTGCATGGCCTGCTTCGCTGCTGAAGGCGACACAAAAATCAACGGCACCCAAATTTTGACTGAGGTATTATTGAGTAACTGAATTGTACTTCTTATGATCGCGATGACATCTTCCAAAGCAGAGCACAGTCTGCTGCAGCTTCGATGCAAAGTCAGCTAGGTCTAACGACACCCAGTTAAACGTTGTGCCAGCATGCCAGCAGTCCCCATGTCACTGCAGGAGGTGCGCTGCTAGCGTGGGTGCACTGTATTCACGCATCTGGGTTATAGATAAGCTTATCTGTTGCAGTTTTTTCTATATCAAATTATCAGTATATCGAACTATTTCATGATCCTCTTCGATTTCAATATACCGGAATCGACTCTAGTACACTTTATTCATGTGCGCATTTGGAGTTATTTTGGATTTCACTTTCAGTGCAAGCAATAAAGAAGCGTTGCCTTTAACAAGAATCAATTGGGGGAAGCAAATGAAAGCAGGGTGGTAGAAATAAATTTTTTCTTTACAGTGGCAGCTGACTCCCAACCTGCGGGAGTTTCATCGGGGCCTCCCACAGCAGTGGCAAGAGCGCATGTTTGTTCTTCTGGCCAAAGCCCTTGAGCTGCGTTCACTCAAGGTAGTAATCAGTGGCATTTTCGGAGCCTCAATTATTCTAGCATCCCAGCAGTAGTTTTAATAAAGAGATACAAACAAAAGAATTGAAAAGTCACTGAAACCAAAGAAAGCATAAGGAAATGTAACTTTTTGTAAGGTAGTTTGTAAAGTGCACAGCTTTCATATTGCTTGGTGTCATTAAATAAATTTTCTGCAAGTAGGCTGTTTTCTTAATTCAGGAAAGACTCAGAACCACACATTAGGCATTTGTTTTTCAAGTTCGTACTTCACAGGATCAGCTTTGAGAAAATTCTGTAGGTATTCTTCCAAAGAACACTTCCTTTTAATTGTACTCGCAGCAGTGGCTTGCATTTATGCTTGCAAGGGGACTGCTTTTTTGCAACACTTGAACTGACATTAGTCTGCACTACAACTTTCCTCAGACAATTTTGCCCTGGTTCTTTTTTACCTAAATGCTCATCATCTGTTGTTTTTTTTATCTGTATTTATCATCACCCTAAGCGAGCATGTTTCTGGCTACCTGTGAGTTTTCTTATTCTCACACATGTAATAACAGGGGCACTCATACCCCATGACATGCAAAATTTTTCAATGGATTAAATGTGCTTAGCGGCATATCCTAGTGAATTCACTAATGGATTCACCTAATTACTTTGAGGCATTGTTGTCTGTCTAGTGGCAGCTGCAGTATTGAGCACCCTCGCCTGTCTCCCTCTGCTCCAGTTGTATGGACCCTCACTGCTGCTGTTCCATGCGGTGGAGGCAGAACTTCGTCTGCCCCAGTGGCGTCGCCTAGCAGCCCTGTTGGTGGCGGAGATGCGCTATACAGAGGCCTTGCAGGCATCCGACACTCTGCCACTTCCAGCTGGCACACAACGCCGGCCCACAGACCTTATTCAGCTAGCCCACACCTCCTTGCTTGCATACTACGCTGAAGATGACAAAGGTGGCTACTTTTTAGCAGCACTGCTGTGAAGATTTTTCCTGCTTGCGGGCGAAACATTGTTTTTAAACTGCTTCCCATTTCTATATTGCTCCAGTGCTTACTTCTCACAGTCTGCTGAAAAGTATGCTTGTGTTTGAGTGCCCTTTTAGGAAGTATTATTCTTTTTGAGTACCCTTTAGGAGGTAGCAGAGCCTCTGTAATATGATCATGGTTGATCTAAGTTTGGGGATGCTTCAAATTTTTCTCAATGCTGGCTAGAGGCATGGTGTTTAGTACGGTACAGTTATTTCTGAAGTGATTGGTTTGTTGGATTGTGGTGGATGCTACAAACTGGCAAGCCACTGGCAGGTGCGGCCTGGCTGTCAAGGCTAGCCTCAGCGGAGAGTAATGCAATCTCTAGCTCGCCTTTCATGCCAGGGTGCTACGTGACCTCAGCAACCATATCAGACTGCTTACATAGGCATGGATTGTTAAGCTCTGCCTGTGTAACCTGCAGAATTAAGAGCTCCAGAGTTAGGATTAGGAAATGTTACTTACAGAATTAGGAATTTACATTGCTAACGAAGTGAAAACGCTGAAGAATATGAGAGTGATGTACAAAAATGTGAAATGCGACATGTTTTTAACATGAGCCCGAGCAGTGTCAGTGATGCCATATGAGAATCTGCATTTTTGCTTCCTTTTTAGAGGTGCCCGAATATTCAAAATTTCAAATATAAATCGAGTATGTTTCATACTCGGTTCATATTTGATTCGAGAAATTGATATTCGAGAATGTCAGAATAGTCGAAAATATCCGCATAGTCGGCAACATTTGAATACTGCTTTGACAGAAAGACTGAAGTTTCAGGGGTGCTAAAATTCATGTGCTGCAGTTTGGCAGTGAGGGGGGTGCAGACTGTAAATAGCCTATTAGATAATAGTGAGAGCAGTGAGTGTGACTTGATTCACAAAGTGAGGACTATTACTTAGACCGAGCCTGGCACCTCAGATGTAACTTGAGCCCTGGCTTGAAAATCTGAAACTGTGCAAAGAAATATTCATCAGTTAGATGTATTTGGCTGTTTACATCAGCTGTATATTCTATCAAAAGCGACTGAAAATGAATGTGCTGCACTGCGAGAAAATTTTGTCTCATTGAAAGGGTGTTTCACGTGGCTGAGTTGTCCTGATACAAGAGCAAAAGGAAACCAGCTGTAGCTCCATCCCAAATGAGTCTAGAGGCTTATCAATGGCAGTATTTTGATCACCAAATACTACCTCCAGGTGATGGCATAGCAGAATATCATGCAAATGTTTAGTATACGAGGCCCAGGAAAAAAACAGCAAAAGCTGTCTGGAGTGCAATGAGTGCCACTTCGCAGTTGATACACCTGACTGCTTCAAGATTTTTAGAAAAAAAATTTTAATTACTCTAGGTTGGCGATTGTCTTCAGAGCCAAATAAAATCAAAATGTCTAATATGTGACCTTTACAGCACGAGTTATTGCCAATTCTTTCCAGCAACCCAGCTCGTGCTGTGTCATCGCGGACGGCGTGTTGAAGCGAATGGGTTAAGATATGAGAACACAAGTCCCAGTCAGCCTGTGTGAAGCAATAGCGTGCAGCAAGGTTAAAAGCACAAGCTAAGCATAAGGTGTCTGGGCCATTCATGCTCTTGAGGCCGCCGTGATGCCACCATGGCTTGACAGGATAGTGTCAAGCATGGAAGGTAGTAACCAATGTTGTGGTACCATCTGTTGATAAATACAGTGAAAGCTCGTTAATTCGAACTTCGATAATTCGAAGTTTCGGATAATTCGAACTACACTACTTGGTCCGGCCAAGCTCCATAGAGATCTGTGTATAAAAAAGCCCGTTCGGAATTCGAAAGCGAGTCGGTTCAGCTACGGATTATTCGAACTAAGCACCGCCGTGTCTGGGCGGCTTGGCACACAGCAGGTGGCCAAAAAAAAAAAACCACCTTCGCATAGTTAGAGGCTGCGCACGTCGGCACGTCCTAAATGGGGACAGAAGATGGAAACAGATAAAACCGTGGAAGAGTGGGTAAAGCCTAAATGGCACCATCACCGGCGCGGCGCCGCCGAAGGGTAGGGGTTGGCGGCCGCTGTGGCGGCTGCCTACCCTCATTTCCGCGCAGCGTCCGAAACTCACAACTGAATACTCGCTAATTTGAGCCCTGTTAATTCAATAATATGGATAAGTACTGTCGGCGCGTTCCCAGCCAACGCCCGTGAAAGGTTATGACTTCGGACGGGCGCTACAAATTACGTGCGAAAAACTTTTTTTTTCTTTCACCCATCAGTCGCCAACGAAAGCACGCGGCCAGCCGCGATCATGACGCTGGCTTTTAGCATTGCCCGGAGGTTAGCCGCTGGCCGGAAGCGGCCAACGTGGGCTATCAGCGCGGACCAATCAGGGCGCGACCGCATCTGACTTCCACCCGCTTCTACAAACATGGCTGCGCCTGCCGAAGCAACCTCTCGCTTCACCACGAACTCCTCATTGCCACTGCACTGTATGTTATCTTATGTAAATAGTGTATATATCACCACTCCCCCTATCCTTTCTTACTGTCCCCTCACCTCTCTCATTTCAGTTCTTCAAACTGCCTGCTATCCTTTATTTCTGCTGCCTCAGCTCAGGTGCCGCCATAGAGTTTCTTACTATTAACTAGAGGGAAAGCTGGCGCCCCGCCTATGGGAGTTTGCATGGAGCTTCCTCGAGACCACCTGAGCCACCATGGGTGCTCTAAGCATCATGGGGCGGAGAGCTACCGACTGCAGAACGACAACTTTTGGCCAAAAAATAATTAATAAACAAACGTTGCTTGATAATCAAGAATGTCCTAACATTCAATATCCTGTCTATAAATTGCAACAAACGAGCAGAAAAGCGTGTAAATGTAAAGTTTGCCCAAAATAAGCGATGGCTTGCTCTCCTATTGGTAAGTATTGCAGACAACAAAAGCCAACATTTCATGCTTAACAGGTGCTTTCTTAAAAAGAATTATGTTTTTAAAAAAAATTTTTGTCGCTTGAACGCTTTAAGAGGTTTTTTAATGGCACTTCGGAAACCAAAAACCTTTTATTGGCGTCGTGTGCTGTTGCGTTTTCGCTACTATGGCTTTTGCGCGCTACGTCTGCGTCAAAGTCATCTGCGCCGTAGACAGAACGGGACATCTCAGTAACGCCACTCTCTGTTCCTGAAAAAAACCGACTTTCCCGCGCCAAGTAGCTCATCGCCCCATGATGCTTTGAGTGCCCATGGTGGCTCAGGTGCAGCGTCGCCAGCTTTAACTCTAGTGAATAGTAAAAAACTCTATGGGTACCGCCGCCGCAGTGATAGCAGATGTCGGGGTTAGCAAAAATCTTTTACCTTCCTTTTGTTACTATTTTTGAATTAAACACTTACTACTACTACACTGTGCCTCATGTTCACGACAAACAAAAGTTGTACGAAGCTTTCGCTTTGCCTGAAGATGCCTGCAGCACAAAATTTTAGCGATGAAACGCGCCAGATTTTCAGAATGCTTCTGGATTTTCAAAGCTGCTAGGCTTAGCCACTAGGCGTCGGTTGAGGTCGAGAAGCGCGGGAGGTTCAAACAGGTTAACTATTTTGGTTCAGAAAGAGGTCAGAAAGAATAATTCGTCCTCTTTGTTGTCATTGAATAAATAATAGGTTAATTGTAAATGCACAGCTGTTCTTTTCAGCATTTTACTAAGCATATGGAATCGCACCGTTTCTAAATTCTGGCGGCAGCGGTCTGGCGGCGGCTGCCCGTTTTCCGCCGCTTGTGGTGCTGCATGGCGGCGGTGCGTAGCGGTGCGTTGGCGTTCCGCAGCGCAGGTTCCCTCCATGTGGGTCGCCCTTATGGCGAACGTACTGAAAACGAGGCTTGCACAACCGGACAAGCGCTGACACTCTGCAAAGTTCACATCTCCCCCTTGCTAGAGCTAACGTCAAAAGGTAAAGACACCATGATGTTATCGCTGCGCAGCATCTTGGCGCACTGCCAAGAAATGTGTTGTGGACCGTGACGGTGCAAAACGGAGGGAAGCGTTAACGACTGACGTTTTTTTTTTTTTTTTCCAATTAGTCAAAAGTCGGGGGGGGGGGGGGGGGGGGGGGGGGTTCATTATGCGAGTGGGCTCGTTACGCTAGTAAATACGGTACATATACCGTAATGCAAATGGTTCTTGTCCGTTTTTTCGAGGCCATTCGATAATTCAAAATTTTTTCCCGGTCCCGTGAAGTTCGAATTAGTGAGCTTTTCACTGTATTGTAACAAAGAGCCATCTGATTGCCGAGGCAAGCCATTTCATTTTCATTCGTTGTCTTCGATTTGCTAAGGTCAGAAGGTTGCACATTATAAAAGTGGCGTAACATCGCCTGTGTTGCATGTGAGTGTAAATGGGGAGAAATTGGGGGCTTCATTTGTGAGTTTCTCAGCAATGCAGTCATTTTTTGTGCAGAAAAAAACAATGGATGTGTTCCTTAACCCTTTAACACGCTATGTACACAATTGTGTACAAAGCAAACCCGCAGCTTTTCTTGAGAGTGATTGCACCTAGCAGTGGTGTCTTTATTTCAGATGAGTTTTGCATCTTTCATGTGGTAAATAGAGTGGTTTTTTATGCTATAATAGGGAATGCAGTAAGTAAAATTTTAGAAACAGTGAGCACAGTAGCACGTCATCAGCTATTTTTGTGAAGACACATTTTGCCACCAATAGTAACATTTTTTTTTTTTTTTCAGTTTCAAGCATAATGTGCACATTTGAAATAGAAATTATTGCCACGATCCTTCGAGTGTTTACTTGATAGGTCACAGCATTTCGATGTCACTATTTTCATCAGTTATGACACTTTGTATGAAATTTTGCACATCCCTGTAGTAAAATAACTACTAGTTTTTAGCGCTGGAAAACTAACAAATGGTCTTTCTTAATGCCTGAATATGCCAGGAAAATGTTTCTTTTCAACGAAACAAAAAATGGCATTTCAAACGGTTAAGGGTAATCTGTCAGGCTTCTTCTTTCTGTTAATATATTTCTTTTTGGGGCTCTTTTAACAACCACTATCTGCTTTATTTACACTTCCTTTATGATGGATCTGTCAGGCCTATACTAAAATGGTGGAGGTAATTTGAGGTAGGTATACCCAGAAACATTTATCCCTTCAGGCACATTATCGCTTGGTTACATGTGTTTTTCATGACCTAGAGTTCACTACATCAGTGGCTGGCTGTTAAGTTTGCATTTAGACTATGTTGAAGTGGCTGTGCCCCTCAGCACTAGTTTCATTCTGTCTTTACAGTTCTAAGAATAATCATTTCTGCTTGCTTTCCTGGTTACTGTCATTTCTGATGCTCAGATTATCGACCGTGTCAAGAAATGGCAGAGCTGTGCTGCACACTACTTCTGAACTTGTCTGAATGGGACATCTTTTCCGAGATTGAAAACAAGCAGCGAGCATCAGTAGGCGTTTTTGAGGTGAGTTTATCCAGCTGTGTGGCAAGAGCTTCTAGTGTTTGCTTAGTTAGCAAGGATGTGCAGATGAGAAAGTTTGTGTCGTGAAGGTGACCCATCTACTTTTGCGCACTGAGGTGTTCGTACAGAAAGAATTCTATACTCCAATCACATGGCAGTCATCAAAGGCCTTTCCCACAGAGGCATCTGATTCCACCAAAGGAGTAGCACCTGAAAGCAGCAACAATGCAGCTATATGGCTGTTAAGCTGTTAAGGTGCCAGAAGTGGAGGTATCAGGATTGGAGTACTATTTTATTCATTGGGTGAGCCAATAAATAACTCCCTTTTATTACCTCTATAAGAAAAATGTAAACAGCTACTCTGGTCAACACCCACAAGTAGTGTTTATTGTGCTGGCCGTCATGGGCATTCGTTGCTGGTACACTGTACTCTTAAGATATGAGGAAATGAAAACTTGTTTGGTTTATGGGGGTTTAACGTCCCAAAGCAACTCAGGCTATGAGGGACGCCGTAGTGAAGGGCTCCGGAAATTTCGACCACCTGGGGTTCCTTAACGTGCACTGACATCGCACAGTACACGGGCCTCTAAAATTTCGCCTCCATCGAAATTCGACCGCTGCGGCCGGGATTGAACCCGCGTCGGACCTGAATCACATCGCTTTGCATATTAACAAAAGGAACAAAAACAATGTGCAGGGCATTGTGTTTAAATCGCGTCGCTTTGCACATTATGTATTTGTCAAGTAGAGTTTTGCCTTTTATTTTCAGCATATATTTGACTGCATGACTGGTCACCCAGAAAGCATCAGTTCATTCCAATGTTGAATATGTGATATAACTATGCGGGCAAACCCACTTAAACAATACCAGTTCTAGCAATATGTCGGCTATAACAATAAACAGCCATGGCACCGTCAAATTTACTGTGGGTCCTATAGTAAACGATCTGCTTACTGCTACATTGGTTCGTTGCTGTGTTTTCTGTTATAACAATTAAAACTGGCTGCTGTCAGCCAGCTTTAACAGAAAAAAACAGTGTGAGATTCTGACAAACATACAAGCGTTCGTAGTAGACCACACATCAGGTGCACATTGCTTTGTATGGGACTTATTTCCACCCTTCAAAATTGTGAGTGCGCCCACAGATGCTAAGGGAATGATGCCCCCCCCCCGATGATCAGCCTGCCCAAGTTGTGCCCTGAGCTGGAGGGCCCCACAGATGGTTCAGTCCCTTCGGGGCTTTATTTTCACGAAAGGCCTTCTACTTGACTATGTGGAGCAACTATGTGCTCTTGAAAAAAATGTAAGTCATCTTTGCGTGAAGGAAGCAAAGCTGGCAGACTGTAGCTTTTCTTTGAACCAGTGTACGACTTCCTATTTGATTAAAATGTTTGAATCTTTGTCTTTTCTTCTTTTTTTTTGCTAGTCTGATTATAACAATGATATTTCCTTGGCAATGCCATTTTCTTGGCACTTGAATGTTGTTATTAGTTGGTTTGACTGTACTACCGTTAGACCAATAAAAATTTTTCTACAGTAGTCTTTTTACACTTTATACAACTTTCAGTTTATGTTGCAGTAGTTTTATTAACTTAAACGCATTATAGATAAAAGGAGATTGTGCATAGATGACGCTTCACATCATACTGCAGTTGTCCAAGGCTTTGGCAGCAGTCTGCAAGGACGTCAGCATGAACAAGCTGACTCGTTCAATTGCCCAGGAGCTTTGGGATTTGTGTGAGTGCCATTGATATTTGTGTTTTCTGTCACCTGTGCCAGTCTTTAATTGGATGCAGTGTACTCAAGTGCTCATGAGAAAAAATATGATATGTGAGGTATACTGCAGTGGGAAATAGGTTTTGATACATGTATCATGTATTTTTAGGAATATGGTTGCAAAATCTTCTAATATGATAGTAAGCATGGTTATTTTTGGTGCTGTAATACATATTTGGTGCTGTGTACATATGTACGAACTGTGCAAGCCTGTGGTGAGAGAAAAATCTGAAAGCTACACCTTTATGTGCTCATCAAAATTGCTTGTGTGTATGTGCAAAAAAAATGTGGTTGAAACATACTTAAGGTGTGCAAGAATCTGACCATAGTGATGTGGTTGGGTTTGCTTTCTGTACTGTGGTGCCATGAGCATCCCTGTCCCAAAGGCTGTTTTTGAGCAGCAGACCTTATGCCTTAAATTGTGATCTCGTTAACCTCTGAGATCTGCTAGTTTTACTCTTCACTAGTTTGTCGTTCAAGTTTTGCTCAAGTTTTCTTTTTCTATTTTACTTGTAACGTTAATAGTGCATTAAATGCATTGCATCATCACTCATTGCTCAACTTAATTAGATTGGCAAACCTTTTTTCATTCATTTAACCATCGTTTTCTTTCAACCATCATTACATACCCCATTTATAACCTGGGGCAATAAATTTCGCTTTAAAAAAACTACAAAAATAAGCAAAAGGAAATCGTTATTAAGAATTCAGCTATTTGATTGCTGATGATTCTTTTAGTGTATGCTTTGATTGATGATGTTCACGTGTCAATGCCTGGTACCAGCATTTTTGGGCCCACATACGAACTTCAGACTCAAGGGATTTGAAGCACTCATCGATTGACTGAAGCAGTATAAGTGGCTGTCACTTTCAGTTGCAAGGAAAAGGGGCGTGGTGCACAAGCACTGTGCACCCATGCGATGTAAAGCCTGAATTTCAGCGCAGCTGCATAAACCTCTTTTTCACACTAAAAGTTGAACATGCGCAAAAACAGAGTTGCATTATATTATAAATCTTCTTCTTGCTCATAAAATATATTTGGGAATATAGTTTTTCTCTTTAGCAAAAAGGATGAATTTTTTTATTGCTGCTTTAGGCACAGCTGCAAAGCAAATACAGGAACATATTTATGATGCTTTGGCACCACAAATGATTGTACCAGAGCCACATTTGCTGCTTTAGCCAATCTGTGAGTGATTTGAAGTTGTTTTTGGCTCTCCCTTGTACCGTGTTAGCATTTGCTAAAACACAGAGCAAAGCTGAGCAGGAAAATACACTGTAGCTTGAAATGGGCATTGCTGCTTGTGCTGTTGTGCAGTGCTGTCAATGCTGGTCACACCAGGAACCCCCCAGAACAAAAAGGCTTCCATAACGGCTGGCAAAGATGGCGGCCAGCGAGATGCAACTGCCACACCTACCCTTAGCAGGTGATGTCATGGTCCTGTTCCGAGGCACTGGATTCCTCTTTTCTTTTTCTTTGTTTGCTTTGAGCTGACTGACGACCAGTAGAGCTGTATTTTTGAAGACTGTTCATGCAGCACAAGCATTAGTCAACTTGCTGTTTGCAAAGAAGCCTAAACAGCTCTCTTGGCATTTTATTGAAAGTAAGTTAGTGTATGCTTTTTCACTAGGAAGTGTTGCAGAGGGGAAGTGCTAAAGAAATAAGAAGTATGTGCAGTATGGTTCACTGTTGAAGGGAACATGCGGTCGCATGAAGTTGACTTTCCGCGAGGCGCTGCTGCAGAAAGCTGGAAAGAATGCCGAGCTGATTATGGTCCGGAGTTTTTTTCGGCATTCTGTCCCCGTGCATGGATCTCATTTTTTCACACCCACAACGCATTGATTACCTCTTCTCGCTGCTAAATTGGCTTTTTCCATTCTGTGGTCGCAACATTTTCTCCGGACTAGATTATCCACGTGTGAGTGACTTCGTTCATATGCCACTCAACGCGTACAGTACACGTTGTGTGGCATATGAACCACGGTACTGACACGTGGATAATCTAATTGTCAACTTCCAAGTCAACTTTTACATGCAAGTTAAAGTCCATTGATAGGATAAGAAGGTTGGTCTATGATTGGGGTCGCTCTGACGACTTCAGAATTGTTTAATACTTAGAACAGTCTTACGTAGAGTTCCAGCATCATTTTAGTGATTCTGATGTGTCGGCCAAAAAGCTGCGGTTAGTTTTCAAAAATAACTTTGAGCACTGCTTGACAAAGCATGTGCCAACTCAAGTCAAGAGTATACGAAAAGTTAACCCCTGGGTAACGCGAAAAAATATACAGCTGAAATGCAAAATTTCCAGGCTGAGAAAACTCAGAAGCAAATTTTCATTGCCTAGGTACACTGGAAAAATTCGTGAAAATTCCCGTGCACTGAAGGTAGCCATAATGTTAGCAAAAGAAAAATACCAAAATGTTACCGTTAGTAACTTCGTGAAATCTTCTCAAAAATTTTGGCGGTACCTTGATTCAAAGTCACATAAGTAATCTAATCTGCTGCCAAGTGAAGCTCTACTTGGAGCTCAAGAGTTTAACTGTTACTTTGAATCTGTGTTTACTGCTGACAATGGCATATTACCGGGCAGAGACCCTCTGGATTCTGATGGCGCCTCAGAACTCGAGGAATTAACAGTAACTGAGTCTGGCATCCTGGGACCTTGTTGCTTTCCATTAATGTTGTAAAGGCCAGTGGCCCAGACAATATTCCATATCCTTCCCGTAGAAGACATGCAATATGGGTAAGAAAATACCTTAGGCTTGTCTATGAGAAATCACTGGAAACTAGTGAATTACCACACGACTGGAAAAAAGCTAAAATAATCCCTGTTCATAAGAGTGGAAGTTATGACAACCCGTCTAATTATTGCCCCATTTCAATCACTTCTACAGCTTGCAGAATTCTTGAGCACATTATTCTGGAACATATCACGACTTACGTGGAAGAAAATACTTTCATTTGTAGCAGCAAACGCGGATTCCACAAAGGCTAGTCAACTACAGCGCAATAAATTGAAACAATACATGACCTCGCGTTAACTATTGACAATCGTGGGCAAACACATTTTCTTTCTCTATTTATCCAAAGCATTCAGCTGAGTATTACACCCAAAAATGCTTCAGAAACTACACATTATTTTGCTCTGGGAATATAACACAATGGCTTCAGGCTTATCTGACTAATCGGCTCCAGTTCATTGAATATGAAGGGTAACGTTCGGGATGTGCTGAAGTAGTGTCTGGCGCGCCTCAAGGAGCAGTATTAGCTCCATTTCTTTTTCTTACCTTCACAAATGACATTGCAGACAACGTCGACTGTACGATCCGTATGTTCGCAGGTGACTGTGTCATTTACAAAGAAATTAGCAGTTACGAAAATCAGTTAGTTCTTAACAACTTACTAGTGCAAGTTTCCGAATGGTGCCAACACTGGCAGCTGGTGCTTAACTTAGATAAAACTATCTCTATGACAGTAACCAGGAAAAAAATCCACTAATATTTAGTTATGGTATTGAGAACCAGAATTCCAGAGAACAAAGAATTCCAGATGTACACAGCGCCAACAAGAGCACTAGCTTTGACAGCATTGCACCTGATGTAAAACTGAGTTTACAGTGTAGACAAAAAGGGCATTCGCGATACACAAAGAGCCTTAAGCATTGCATTGATCCATTGTCTCAGTTGAAAAGTAGCATATATCCTCGCATGTGGCGATGTGTGCCATACGCCCACTCTCTTTCATCGTGCCATTCTCTTTCCAACACGAGGCAACCATTTTAGCTTTGCCTTTCAGTCCATTTAGTTTCCTGTAAGGGGTGCGCATAGTGCCGTTATTTTACTTTGGCATTTTTTTTTTTTCACTTTATGTCACAACTTTATCTCAAGTTTGCTGGTGCTGTCTCTCTCTCTAGCAAGTGCAACTGAAGCACGATGTTAAATTTTCTGCAAGTGCATTAGTATGATGTACACAGCTCTGCTGTTGCTGTAATTGAGTTTTTGCATTGTGGAATTTGTGCTCCGCTATTGTGACCCACCACATCTAGGTGAGAGGTGAAAACATACACATAGCACCACTTAGACAGCGCATATGGCTCACGATTATGATGCTTTTTGCTCCTTTCTCATACAAAGAGAAGGAGAGAGAGGAGGATTGGTTGACTTGTTATAAAGTGCTGTGACATTGTAGAGAAGAGTGGGAAAAACAATGAAAAAATGCAGCTAAAATGGCAAAACTACATACTAAGGAATTTAGTGGCTTTAGAAATCAAACGAATGACGTGTCACCAAAATGTCTGGAATGCAGACAAATAGAAGAATAACACTTGCAGAGGCTAATTGCCAAGCAGTGCAAGAGAAAACTTATAGGAGGGGTATCGCTGAGACAAAAAAAAAAAGGAACAAAGTTGTTTGATTTCAATGGCTGTACCATATTTACTCGGTTCTAATGCGCACCTTTTTTCCTGGAAAAATCACCTAAAATGATATGTGCTTTAGAATTGAGTACGAAAATGAAACCACGTCAGCAGCACACTGTTGTCTTCAGCGTCACAAAATGGCGGCTTGGTACTTTTACGCATCAATATTATCGATATCGCCTACCGCAGTCTTGGATACTAAGAGACCTCGCAAGCATCTGAAGTGTCCCATCAGCAGGGCACCGACCTGGACTTGAGCCAGCATGGAAACATCATTTGCGAAGATGGGCTGAGTTCACTAAGACGCTGGTTTAATTGAGCTGACCTTGCATGCAGGGGCTTTCTAAGCACACAGTGGTGCAGCTGGGCAGCCCTGCACCGAGGCAGCACCTTATCTGTTCCTAGAAGATGCTGGCCAAGCATGCAACTGCCATTGGTGCTCCCGTCTAGGGCGCACTACCAAGTTTGCCGAACGCGCCACTACCGCCGGAGCTCCTGTCGCAGTAACGCGCCATGATGTTATCGGAGCACAGCACCTTGGCGCTCTGCCAAGGTCTGCACTGTGGACGCCGACAAGGGCACGAAGGAGCTAGCTAAGAAAACCTAACGCTTTAAAATAAGATGGTTTATGTACGGAGGCAAGTGGCGATTTGGCGGCCACACGTGCATATTTCTTTATTGAAGCATGAAAATTTGGTGTGTGTTACAATCGAGGGTGCGTTAGAATCGAGTAAATACCGTAACTGTGCTTTGATGACACTGCAGAATCATTTTGGGAGCAAGTTTCTCACACCTGCTCAAGTACAACACTTGCAACCAGAAAAGGGCCACAAGCATTTTAAAGGTTGATCTCGTCCAAGTGGGATGCCATGCACAATATCATGTTGTTTTGCTGGATAAGAAGGAGTAAGCTGTGCTTTTCATGAACAAAATCCATATGTATGACAGAACTTGTATCACTGTAGGAGAAATTTTAAGACTTAACATCCTTAAAATGTTTTGCTCCACTTTCCCTTACAGGCATACGTTTCATTCTTTTCTGCAACAGCTGAAGGTGAGATAGTGAATTCTTGATTTTTTTTAGGAGCAGCAGTGCAGTGTTTCTTATTATCATGAGTGGTTGCTGTGGCATGGCTGATTGCTGTCTTAATTTTGTTTTAGTAATGCAGCGCTGCCATATTGCTTGCTTAAAATATTGCTGCATGTGCTTCTACCAGCTGTGCCCCCCGAGAGCTGCTGCTGGAATAATAGCTCACTTTTTTTACTGTAAGCACTGTAACATTGCTGTCTACTAATTGGGCATAAAAGGGTTGCAAAGTAATGCTTGATTCCTCTCTCTTTATTTTTTACCATTAATGAGACCAGTTCTACCTTGCCTTTGGTTTTAGTCATCACAAGGATGGGAATTGAGTGTAGCAGCTGCCTTGCCCTCACAGTGGCACTGTTAGCACATGCAGCATTTTCAGATTTAACTTGCGTGATTATGTGCTGGTCATGGGGAATTCTGCTGAACTTATGGATGCTGACATCCAGAATGTTGTTTAATCTTTAGTGCACTTTTCTCTTGCATTAGGGTTTTTGTATGTAATAGAGCTAAGTCATGGTATTTCATTAACAAATGACTTCTTCTGCCAAATCTTTTTTAATTGCAGGAAGGTGCACTGAGTGGTAGCTTTTTGCAGATACTTAAGTCAGTATTTGCTAGGTGCAGAAACTAAACATGCCATGAGGCTTTTTTTGTAGTTGATGGCTTTACAGAGTGATAGTGATGCAAAATTGCTGCATTCTGTGAAATCGCTGAAATTGCATTCAGAAGGTGCGGTTATGTAAAGTTGCAGTCTTTATTTCACGTATTTTTGCATTAATGGCTTTATTTTCTATGTTCCATGAGTGCATGCCAGTTGCCGCCCGGCAGGTTGGATGCTTATGCGTGATGTCACACGTCTCGAGGCAAACTGCTCCTGTCGTACGATAGTGGCACTATTTCAGCTGTCATGCCTGAGAGATCAGAGTTGGCTGAGTTGCCTGAGAGATCAGAGATGATTTTCTGTCATTTTATTCGAATCAATGAAAAAATTGGAACCAATGAAAGTACAGTAAAACCTCGTTGATATGTTTTAAAATAAATACGGAAAAATGCATTATTTGGGAAAACGTATGACCAGACCGCCTAATTTTGAGGAATGTAACTGTTGAATGAGGTGCAAAGACATTAACTGATAATTTCACTTCATATAAAAATGTCGATTAGCATTTCTTTGCACAAGATCTGAACAAATCCTTTTCTAATGCTAGCAAAATTTAGTCCGCGCTTTAAACAGCGCAAACACGGACTAAATTTTGCCAGCATTAGAAAAGAATTTGTTCAGATCTTGTGCAAAGAAATGCTAATCGACATTTTTATATGAAGTGAAATTATCAGTTAATGTCTTTGCACCTCATTCAACAGCGCGGAAGGAACTTCGTAACGCATCCGGTCCGCCGATGGCAACGACGAAAGTAACCAAAATCTCCTCCTCGTCATTCTCGGATGCTTCGCCCAATAGCACCGAAGTACTGCGGGGAAGCCAACGCGGCGGCTGACTGTCGCAGCGTTCTTGCTTTTAAGAGCGTGAGCTCTTACTCATCACGTTTCAAGATTTCGTGGGGGCTGCTACCACCCTGAGATCACAGTGCCATCTGTGGCAGCAACTAGAAAGCAGCAAATCTCACATTGAGACTTCTAGCGCCATCTACAATAGCATTATAGAAGCAACCACCTGCCGCGTGCCAATGATGACGTCATGGTCCAATATGGTAGATAGAGGTGGAACTATGTGAGTATGACGTCAGGGGACGAAATAGCAGAAAACTGAAAAGTTAAACTGTCCCGTTACAGGACAACTGTATTGTATGCATTTGTGCTGTGCTATTGTTGCTGAGAGGAAGAAGGAAAAGGAAAGTGCACAGAGTAGGCTCAAGCCGAGCCACGCTCGCTGCCGCATGCTCAAAGTAGGAGAGGTAAAGGATAGGAGAGCAAAGAGTGAAAGAAAAGACGCGCCGCGCTAATATGCCCCGGGCCGATCCCGGAGGCAGTGCAATAGCGGACCAACCAGTTCCAGAGTGCTTCAAGCCAAGCACTCTGCCATAGTCCAAAAATAAGTTTAATATCTTATGTTGAAGGACCCGCAGCTGCCCCGCCGCGGTGGCTCAGTGGTTAAGGCGCTCGACTACTGATCCGGAGTTCCCGGGTTCGAACCCGACCGCGGCGGCTGCGTTTTTATGGAGGAAAAACGCTAAGGCGCCCGTGTGCTGTGCGATGTCAGTGCACGTTAAAGGTCCCCAGGTGGTCGAAATTGTTTCGGAGCCCTCCACTACGGCACCTATTCTTCCTTTCTTCTTTCACTCCCTCCTTTATCCATTCCCTTACGGCGCGGTTCAGGTGTCCAACGATATATGAGACAGATACTGGGCCATTTCCTTTCCCCAAAAACCAATTATTATTATTAAGGACCCGCAGCAGATATTAAATCAGGTGAGCGATAGTACAATTTGTTCCGTTATATATACTCTATCAACAAGGGGCACCCATCCGGGGACAGTTGTATACCGAATTTGGTAGGGAAATAAAACCCTGTGGGTTGTGGTATAGAAACAAAACCACAATTAAATCATGGGTAAACATTGTATACATAGAATTACTAATTGAAGCGTTACCATATCACACCGCAAGTCAAATTCTAGGCCCACCTTTACCCCTCAAACGAAGCAAATTCCGTTTGGGACGTATCTTGAGGGTGTGTAACTCGACAACGGGCAGACGTGCATCGCAATTTCTCTGACAGATGGCGCTAGGCGTCGATCGCTCAGCTAGGTGGAAAAGTTGTTACTTTTCTGAACTGCTTAGGGTTTTCTTCACTGGCCCCGCTGGATGCGGAAAGACTTTCGTTTTCCACATGGCCAATGAAGCTAGCGCTCGTTACTTCGTCTTCCAGACGGTGGTGGCCTTTTTTTTTTTTTTTAACCCTAAAACCCGGCCGGCTCGTATGTAAGGGCATCGCTGTAGTTCATAGATGCTTCGCCCCCTTGCCTTTATGTACCGCGAAGAAACCTCAGCGTTTCTCCTTCGTGTCTCGTCCGCGCCAAAATGGCTGTCTGGAATGCTAGCGCACTGCTTTTATTTTTGTTGTTCATGGTGGTGCTTCACCTCCTTGTATCGAGGCACTGCAGAGAAGCCACCACGGCGGGTGATTGCTGCTGCATTTCAGCTGTTCATGTCGTGTGCTTCCACGTTCGGCCCACTTGCATGTTTACACATGCGCGGTTGGCCAATAAACTTATTATACGACCAAAATTTGTCGAAATTTTAAACGTAGTAGCTGGGAAATTGTGTTTTCCGGGAACATATCAAAGGGGCCATGACAGCCTATTTTCACGCATACCCTGCTTATCGCATTTAATTCTCAACACGTTGAATTAAAATTCCCCTAAGTTTCAGTTGATTCAGTGCCGTAAATATTTTTAAAACGAGTTTTTTTTTTGTTTCTTCTGCGAACTACTTACTGGTCTGGCAACCTCTAATCGCTGACGTCACAGGGGCACACCTGCCCCGCATCGTCTGCTGCGCGCTGTTGAGGTGCTTGCATGCACACCGTAGACGGCGGTCGCTCGAAAGGTCTTTGTTTAGCTTATCGAAATAAAATGCATTTTCCGTGTTTTCTTTGCGGAAGTCTTCAGCTTCGTACGCGAGCTGAGTGATCCCTGAGAAAGTGGACTTGCTCGTGGCGCCCGTTTTGTGATTGTTGAGGAAACAGAAATCGATGCACCCCTGCTTTATTATTTATGCTCAGAAACATGTTAGTTTTGTGCTATGAGTGTGGTCTTTTTTGCGCAGTTAGGGTGAACTAGAAGAGAGAGTGTGCCAAACGAAAGCTGAAAAGTGAGGCAAAAGAAGGGTAATTTTCGCTAGGACCACTGCGAACGTTATCCTTCCCTAGGTGCCTTGTTAGAGGCGGCCGAACCCGCACGCTGCGTACCGTAGTGGTTAGAGAACTGACTTCACACGCGGAGGACTAAGGTTTGATTCCTGCACAACGAAAAATGTTATTTATTTTTATTTTATTTTAAATCACAGTTTGCTTTAATGCAAAAAAACTGTGGTAGCCAAAAAAAAAAAGGCAACCGAAACTGAAGTTTGTGCAGCGCCGCCTTGCTGCTGCCATGGACTGCACCTTGTCAGAATATAACGGCCTGAATCTCCGTGCCATGCACCGCCAATTTTGAATGTGCGTTTAGAGTACACCCGACGTTACTCTCCAAGCTCCGATGAGCAGATGAGCAGATGCCCCCTTTCTTCCAATAAACAGTTGGTAGTGTGAGCATGTGTTGTCTTCATTGCAACGCAGTTTTTTCAGTCATGCACCAACTCGGCCCACAGGCCGTCATTCTAATGACAGCGCATGTCTGCGTGACGCACTTTGTGCAGCTCGTAGACGTCAACCTGAACGAAACAATTCCCAACACTGTTTGAAGGGCATATTTGTCTTACTCATCTGCTAAAAGCACAGATCGGAGTTTGGAGAGTAACGTCGGGTGTGCTCTAAACGCGCATTCAGAATTGGCGCTGCGTGGCACGGAGATTCCGGCCATTATATTTTAACGGCAGCAACAAGGCGGCGCTGCACAAACTTCAGTTTTGGTTTTGGTTGGCTTTTTTTAGCTACCACGACTTGTTTGCACTAAAGCAAACTGTGATCTAAAATAAAAAAAAAAACATTGTTCGTTCAGCGAGGATCGAACCCTAGTCTTCCGTGTGTGAAGCGAGCTTATTAACCACTACGCTACGCAGCGCGTGGGTTCTGCCGCCCCTAAAAAGGCACCTAGGGAAGGATAATGTTCTCAGCGATCCTAGTGGAAATTACCCTTTTTTTGCCTCAATTTTGATACACAGGCAGCATAGGCGTTTGACACACACTATCTTCTAGTTCACTCTAGCGGTCTAGTGCTCCCGTATGTGAAAAGCGGCACGTGCCGTGCATGCCTTCGGCGATGTGCGCCGTGAAAGCTGCAGCGTTTTGTAGCTGGCTACCAATTTCTTGTCCGCTATTCATCGGCTCAATAATTAAACTCAAATTATCACAAGGTGGCACTAGAGTAACCTTAAGGCATGCAAGGAGGAGGGAAGAGTGCCGAATGAGACGACTTCCCCGCTGCATGTGTGCATTTGTAAGTCGAACATACATTCCTTTCGGCTCGTAGAACCCTTTTGCAGGAACCAAGCCGCTTGCAAAACCCTACGCGACTCGAATGCTTTCACTGCCCGCACCGATGAATAGTCGCCGCCGTCTAAATGAGTGCTTAAAAATAATAGTACATCATTTAGCGTTTACTGTGTGTGCGCATTGTGGCCCAGGAATGTGACGATTACGACAACTGCAGCCCCGCGCTGGGGTTGTTTACATAGCTGTGCGCAAACAGTATATGCTTGTTTGCGTGGCATAAAATGCAAGGTGGGCTTTTCTTATCTTAAATAGTATGTAGTATTGCTCACATATTGTAGTTTTACTCATTTACACACTATGATAACACTGCAATAATTAAGCGCCGCTGATGCTATATCGCCTGCTTGGGAAACACATCGCATACGTAGGACCGACGCTTCCCGCTTAATTGTTTCTGCTTCCTCTTATGTCAACAATATTTGATTTTAAATCGCTTTAGCTAAAAATACGTTCGGACATTACTTGAATTAATGAAACCAACAAGATTTGTTGTCCACAGTTGACGCCGACGGCTGCTGCTGGCTGCCTTCAGCACATGCTGTGAAGACCGGGTCACATATCGACATTTCCCCCTTATTGTACTCGCTCCCTGCGATGTAGGCAGTTGTCGTTTTGGGGGAACTGTAGCCAAAACTACGCTCGACAGCTATTTTCAGCCGCTAAACATGCGAATTCACTCTCCGCAATCGTCGAAATCGTACACGCGAATCCTGCGTACTCGCTAGGCCTCGTCACGAAAGGGGCCGGAGGTTCACCGTCGACCGAAATTCAAGAATCTGGCAAGAGTTCCCCGCTGATTAGTAAGAAAGTATAAAGATGTGAAATGCAGCCGCTCGTTTCGCTTTTTTCGATACGGATAATGTGCACAAGTGCAGTTTTTCGGGCCGTCAATTCACCGGGCCTGAAGCTTTCGTTCGACCGCACAAGCACAGGCAACGGTGACGAGCGACGAGCAGCACCGTCATACACTGTTTTCTGCCCGTGTCACTTGTCTCGCCGATAGGTTCTATGCACAGGAACCGAATGAAAGCACATCTTCGCTGGTGCACGCACATCTCGTATGTCGCTGTGGCTAGCATGATCAGGTCGCATAAGTTTGAAAGTTTTTAAGTTTATGGAATGTCATGCCAACTAGTCCCCCGCCACACTCTGCCAGTTCTCACTAAGTTCACTCTTTACACTACTGCAATACGGGGTCGTTGATCGTGCTGGCGTCGTCGTCGGTCTAGCGTGACAGATAGGTGCATCAGCGACGGCATTTGCATACCGACCAGCCAACCAACTGCCGATCGCCGTTGCATCGGCCTAGGGTTACTGTTATTAACTGCGTTACTGTTATTAACGCTTTGGCGGCACCAGTCACTCATAATAGGGGACGACTGCTACTTCGATCCCCCGCGAAAGTACATGGGGGAATGGGACCTCGCTGCTCACATTGAAGCAACGAGAGCGGGCGACGTTGCTCCGTGTAGGCCCTAGTGAAGTCACGAGAGCATTCAGTGTGGCGGTCGCTGCCGGTGGGAGGAGTTCCCCGTTCTCAATTTCGATCGCATTTTTTGGAATATACAGCGCGTCCAGGGCAGCCAAATTTCCGAAACTGAATCATAAGCTCTTGTATTAGTTACGGAAGCACAAAACTGCAATATGAAGAACGGCCATGTCATGGCCCCTTTAACCGGAATAAATATAGTGTAGCTAGACATTTTTAATGTCCGCTATTTCGAGCGTACGACCTGGGAAATCATATGAACCAGGAGCATATCAATGAGGTTTTACTGTACTCCTGAACGGTCTTTTCACAAGAAAATGCACATGTAACAAATGCTGCAACGTTTTCATCCTTCGTGCTCTGTGTAATTACGTGCACTCAAAATGTGCTACAGAGTGCAGGTTTTTCTCAACGTACTCTGCTCTCTTTTTATGTGACCTGTAATTTTTATGTACTTTAATTCCCCTTTTCACTAAAGCATGGCTGTTGTGTTTCCTGTCTTGCATTTTCTAGATAATATGTACGGCAGGGCATCAGGTTTGAGCCGCTGTCATTTCAGTGACATGCTGAGGGTTCACAACAGAGCAAGATTAGTTAGTTTCGTAGTTGCTATTAAGAAAATGACCCTAATAAAAAATCAGACCCGGAAGGTTTATCGTGAACACTGTGGCACACAGATCCACATTTTTCTAAGCTTAGTATCTTTCAGAAAGGCATGACATGGTGTGTCCCTTACCCCCACTACACTATTGTTACAACCTTGAGTGAAACAGAGCTTCCCCCCCCCCCCCCCCCCCCAATGCCCTCCCCTGGTTGGCCCGGCAGCCGCGTGGATCAGATTTGAGCTCAAAAGATTTCGGGCACAAATAGCTACACAAAGCAGCAGCACTCCCAAACAGCTGCAGCAGGCACACACCGAAGCGCGTGTCTGCTAAAAGTGCTTGCTAAAAGTCAACAAGGTGAACATCTCGTGTAGAGCTGGGAGCGTTTGGACAGCGAGGTGTCTTTTTCTGTACTCTCCTAAGGTAATGAGCCCAATTCACCAAAAGATTAGTATTGTTTATAAGTTATTATTCCCACTGCTCATTTTTTCAGTTTTAATACGTTTCACAGCCTTGTACGCTATCTTTTGTACCATGTGTGCATGGTTGTGACACAAATGCTGCTAGATATCGCACCGTTTTTGAGCTATTACACCCTGTTTTATCCATGCACACAATTCATTTCACTCCTTTTTTTCCTCTTTTGCATCGACTGGGACAAGGACAACATGGCTTTGACGATTCTATTGTCGTGTCTTGCCAAGATGTATAATATTTTGAGGGTGAGTACCTTTTCTCCATCCTGATTTCCTGTCAAATTGGCACTCATCTAGATGAAAGTAGCATACAGTGGACTCTTGTTAAGCCAAACTCGCGTAGTTTGAGCTTGTGTTGGCTTAATTTGGGTTAGGCTCTGTCAAACAAGCTCCCCTCAATTCCAGCTTTGCATAATTCGATAGAACAAGTTTTCAGTCCCCTTTGAGTCTGATAACCGACTATTTTGTCCTTGGTTCTTTCTGCCATCTTGTAACGGCATCTTAACGGAGTATAGGCACCTAATTTTGATGGCATGTTTTCTTCTCTACAATGACGCAGAAGACACTGCTACGCATGAATCACCATGTGATATTCGCCTACGATGGCTAAATAACTTATACTCGAATTTTTTCTGTATTGCTGTTTCGGTTTCAACAGCCGACTGTTGGCTGTGACGTCAAAGAGTGCTTTTGTGTCACGTGAGGCATGGAAAAAACGTCCATACAATCGCTGCTTCATCGTTTTAATTTACTGCAGTGCTAAAGCGTGCCTTCCTCAATAGCCGGAATGACAACAAAATGTGGGAGAACCGATTATATTGCAGTTTTTTTCATGTCTCAGGTGACCTGTAAGCACACGTTGACGTCACAGTCCTCATTAGGCTGTTGAAACCAAAACCAGAGCAGCACGGGAAAGAAATTCAATTATAAATTATTCAGCGGTCGTAGGAGAATACCAGGTGGTAATCCATTTATATCAGTGTCCTACACATCATTGCAAACAAGAAAACATGCACCCAAAAGTTAGGTGTCTATACTCCTTTATATTGTCTAAGGGGCATTGCGTTATCCCTGGTCTTTATTTTGATTTTAAACCTGGTGAACTCGGTTTTTCTTGTGAACTTAGGTGACATGCTTTGACATGTTGCATTGTGGTTTGTAGGATAGGAACTTGGTGGTGTCTGTCGTATCATTGTGGAGGGGGCTTATAGTTACATTGTTGTGCCCACAGAGTTTAATACCATAATACAAGAGGGAAGCCTGGCAATGCTGTCTTCTGGAGCCGCCAATGTGGCATTTGATCGGCCTTGCATGGGAAGTGCGGGAAGTACAGATGAGCACAAAAGTTTGCAGAACACAGCAGCCGGGATTTCTTGGCACTCTAAGCATGCAGCCACGAACTGAAGGAGGGTGTGCTCCGCATTCCCCTGCATGACCTGCACAGTGCACCTCTCAATTGTAGACTGGACCTCCACAAAGCAAGAACATTTGTCTTTATTGCGGCTTCCATGTTGGCAACACCTCTGTGGGCATCTGTATAGGGATCTTAAAGTGGTTTGGACACCAAGCTTTCAGGCTTTTAGGCTTTTTTTGCTTTTTTATTTTTTGCTGCTAACAAGGAACAACAAAACAGAAGAGGGTACAGTAAAACCTCGTCAATTCGAAGTCATTGCGTCTGCGAAAAATATTTTAGTTAAGCAGGCTTTCATATTAACCGAGCATAGTGAAAAAATGGGACACAGGCAAAAAAAGATTTCTTTGTCTGAACATCGCTACCCTTATTGGACGAACTTTGTGGTTACCGTATATATTCTTTGTAAGGCAGGAATTTATTCAAAGTAGCTGGGAGGATGGGAGCAGCAGCGCAAACAGTCCAAAGGCCCCCAGGTCGGGCACAGACATTCGTGGCGATAGCAATACGGCTGAGGTGCAGGGCCATCTTCTTCTTGGTCATGAGTCATCTGCTTTGTCTGTCATCTTCACAATCACCCCCGGGGAGAAGAGGAGCCATCCTGGCTTATTATGGCGACTGTAAGATGGCGAGGTTGTAGTAAGGCTTGAGACGCTGGATGTGAACTATCTCGCGGCCGCGGAGATTGGGAAACGGCATGAGGGGTTTGACGACTTAATTAACAGCTTAACAGGAGATGTGCGCTCCAGGATGTGGTAGGGGCCGTGATACTTAGCGAGAAATTTCGAGGACAGTCCAGGAGTATGTGTCAGTATCCAGAGCCACACAAGCATGCCAGGAGAGAAGTGCGATGGGGTGTGAGCGTTGTTGTGGCGAAATTTCTGGCCATACTGGGTGTCAGTTGTGAGTGACCGAGCGATTTGGCGAGAATCTTCTGCGTGTTGCGTGGCTTCGGAAACGGGTATACAGTCGAGCCCACATATAACGGCTCCACTTAAGACGAACTTTCGCTTACAATGAACGAGACCTGTGCGACTGTCAAAGTATGCATTGTTTCAATGGCACAAAATCACACGTATAACGAACGTCATTCAGCCCTTCTGATCAGTCACAGCGAACGGACGGCGTAAGCCCGGCGCCGCGATGTGAGATAACCTGCCTCTGACCCCTTTGTGCGCCCGGCGCGCGTCATGTTTTCCCGAGACCTATAGCAGGCCAACTGCCCTCCTCGTTTTGCGCCTCTGTCGAGCAAGCTACCCTTCCCCGCCGACGTGCCTTCCAACATCGCCCTCCCGCCCCTCCTCGCAACTCCGCTCCCCTTTCCTCACTCTCTTACAAATCTGCGCGTGGCCTTCACAATCAACCGCGCTGGTGCCAATCGCGGAGGCCACGCTCCGTGAAGCAGGCCTTCCGTGAGAGCCAAGAGGTGGCTGCACTGACGCTCACGGACGCCCCTCATTGGTTTCTCCGCTGGTGCTGTGCGTGCACGTTGCACGTCTACCCCATCGCGCACTTTTGTCACTCTTGTTGCGGTGTGGACATTTCAATGGCTTCGTTAAAATCTCGGGCCTGGTTGTAATTCGGGATGGCGGATGGGAACACCGTGCCCGTTTCCATTGTATTCAGCGGTAGAAGTGATGAAAGCGGCCTGGGCGGAGGTGACGGCCACTGGCGAGCGGAACTGCTTCCGCGCAAGGCTGGCTTCATCGACACAGTGCCTGATGCCGACCCTGATGCTTCGGAAGATGGCCAGCCCGGTGGCGATTTGTGGCAGCGCGTCGTCGACTCCGACATGGGGGTCATGACTTTGGTTGGAATGATTTTATTTCTGTCGATGACGACGCCGACACCGCGGTACCGTGCACGGACGACGGCATCATTTCTGAAGTGCGGGATGAGGGTGACGCGGAGGAATCAGATGAGGATAAAACTTCCGAGAAAGCACCCATAAGCGCGCTTGTAGCAATGAGCTACATAGAGAGCCTCAGACAACTTGTCTATGCCAAGAGCCTCGGCGATAGCATGCTTCTGCTTTAAATAAACTGGAAACCTCCCACATCGGATCTGCATTGCAGAAACAGACGTCCACCATGGACTTTTTCGCAAAGAAAAAATTGTGTTTAGACAAGCAACTGTCTTTAAAGCTGGTCCACTTACTACGAACTTTGGGATATAACGAACGGACGCCGCGTGACGCTCATGTTCGTTATAAGCGGGCTCGACTGTATTTGGAGACGTCAGGTTTGTAAGGCAGAATGGTGTCTATTGTAGCAGACGGATGACGGCCATAAAGAAGAAAGAAGGGAGAGAAGCCAGTAGGTGGACTGCTGAGCAGTGTTGTAGGCAAAAGTCACATAAGGAAGGACGAGATCCCAATTCGAGTGGTTGGATGCGACATACATAGAGAGCATGTCCCTGAGGGTGCGGTTAAATCGCTCGATAGGGCCATTGGTCTGCGGATGGTAGGCGGAAGTGGTTCGATGTATTATGTTGCACTGGCAGAGCAGGGCTTTGATGACATCAGAAAAAAAGGCGCGTCCGTGGTCGCTAAGTAGTTCGCGAGGTGCACCGTGACGAAGGACGAAATGCTGCAAAACGAAGGAGGCAACGTCTGTCGCTGTAGCAGACGGAAGGGCGGCGGTTTCGGCATACCGCGTCAGATGATCAACCGCAATAATAGCCCAACGGTTGCCAGCGCGGTGTACGGAAGGGGGCCGAAAAAAATCAATGCCGATCCGGTCGAAAGGGTGTGGTGGGCAAGGGAGTGGCTGGCAACTCTCCAGCAGAATGATGAGGAGGAGCCTTGCAACGTTGACATGCGAGGCAGGAGCGTACGTATTTAAGTACAAAGGTCTACATGCCGCGCCAGTAGTAGCGCAGCCGGATGCAGGTGTATGTCTTGAAAACTCCCGCATGACCATGTGGAAATTTGGGGGGACCAGACTCCCCCCCCCCCGCACTTCCACACCGCGGATGCAGCGTTTCCACTCGCTGACTGTGGGGGGGGGGTTCGTGCTCGAGGGAACAAAGGGAAGGGACTACAAAGCATGAGGTCATATGCTATTTATTACACTTGCAATTAATACATAGAGCGGGCCAGCTAGCTGCAAAACATCGACGAGGCATTCCTCGGAAATAGAAGACTACGTAAGAAGGGCTTCCGACTTACCGGCTGGGGCAGGGCGCAACTTCAGAGGTATCAGCGGTCAACATTTGTATGCGCCGGCAATGGCGGCCGGGTTTTCCCGTGCGCACTGCATTCTTGGGTCAAAGGCATCCCTGAGCATTTGCTGGAGAAGGTGCTGAGTGCACGCGTTAGCTACGCTCACTTCGCTGCCTGTAACCAGAAGCACAGTGGCGAGACACATCGGATCTCCGTGCACCTGCAACTGCTCGCGACGCTGGCCGGATCCCGAAGAGACCCTCAACGGCTCCGCAGAATTTCGCGTAACCTTCGAGGTGGCACTCCCGTCGCTGTTTCCGCTTCCCCCATGAGCGAGACTTCCCTCCTCGCCCCACCAGTGCCATCCTGACCAACGCCTCCTTCCTGACGCCGGATGGTGAAAATGGGCCACGTTGAAATGGAGAGGGGAAACAGGTTCTCCACATCCCTCCCTCCTTAAATGTTGGCCTGCGGTTGAACTCATCCATGGATACCACTGACAAAGTGTCCACGAGCGTTGCGGTGACGACTGCAAGACAGCTCATACAGACGGGGTGCTGGGGTCATCTGATGAGCAGCAAGGTCACTGGGCACCCGTCCTTGTCCCGCAGCAGGCACCCAAAATTAGCGTGCCGGGAGGGTGTTATTCGCACTGACACGCCTTTGTTGGAAGGTAGGGGGGTTGGCCCCCCCCTATCGTAGCCGCTGCAAACTTCTCGCTGGAGAGTCCGCAGCTTGTGATGACTCACGGCCGCAAGGCACAGGCAGGGACCCATATAATGGACAGCAGGCCGGGGCGGCTTCTCTCGAACTCTGCATATCGCTCCTGTGATCTCCAAAAGTTTGAATCATAGGCAATGGAGACCACGCAAGCTAACCATTTGGTAAAATGCGGAGCAATGAAAGTGCCAAACAATCCTATCCGGCACCGCCCAAACACTCGGTTCATTTGAGCGTAGCTGGCTTTCTTCGGTCGAAGCACATTCGCGGTTCGCTTTCCGGCATGGTGATGTTAAGCTCACTTGAACTGCATTAGCGTTGCTTGTTCCGCGAAATTATCCAGTCGCTTCGCAGCCGCAAAAAATACGAAGTTCGTTTGAACAAAGTCAGCTTTCTGTAGTTGAGAGAGACTTCTCGGCTCTAGTGAGGTTAATATAAAACAAGCAAACATGTTTGTGTATGCCTGTGCCACGGTACGACTGCATCCTCCCAAATGCAACAGGCAGCTCCCGAAGAGCCTTAGGCCTACTCGCTCTGACACGTGCCGGTGCCAACAGCTAGAACACAACGCCACGAGGCGTTACCTTTCTGCCTAGGTGACCCACTCGCTCACTGCCATATCAGCAACTTCTGAGCGAACGACGCACACCGCTTCCCGCAGTGTTGGAGCGCCTTGGTGCTTTTCCTGCAATAATGGCTGCAATTCAAATCAGCTGATTACGGCACCCGGCTCCCAGAGCCAACGAGACATAACAGAGAATATTTACAACTATATGCAAGAAAAATCGGGCCACCCTTCAGGCTTCCGCATTCACTCGCTTCTGGCTTGCTGTTCTCCGTGGACGGCTCGGTCTTGTTCTCCATGTGCGGACCTCGTAGGTTCACCTTCCAAAGGTGTATCGATGAAGTGCTCAACAAATGTGTAGCATGCACGGCAATTCCCTCATGCTGCTATTCCGCTCATCTTGCTATCAAGAAAGCATCTCAGCCTTACTAGGAACTACGAATTCGGGTCAGGCCTAACGCTGTTCCAAATTCGGGCGGGAATTCCACGAACCGAACTGACTGTCGTCCCTAGAGCTGGCCACACGTTGGGCTGCCATTGTGGAAATATGGGGGGCACCAGCCTTCCGCCCCCGCACTCCCATTCTACGGATGCAGCCACGGATGCAGCGTTTCTGCTGCATCCGCGGAGTGGGAGTGTGGTAGCTCGCCTCATTGGAGTGCTCCCAAAGCTGGTTGTCCTCTGTGCCGTCTCTGGCTTTTGACAGCCTTGTGACTCAAATACTCCCGAGATGGTGTCCGCTGACAACGGATGCTACACGTGTAGAATCCAAGCGCACACTTGCTGGACGGACGCTCGCTTCAGCCACCCTGTCGGAGTTGTTCCGTAGTTACCCCAGCCATCCACTTGGTGTATCATTGCCGAAATTTCGTCTTGAATGGCCGGTTAACGCAAACATCGAGCAGCTGCAGCACGGCTGTTCCTTTCCCAAGTCATGCGCACTCACAGAACAGTGATAGTTTCTGCTCTATCCTCTGCTATGAGTGCACATGATTCACAGCAAACAATGGAGTGGTGAATGTGTCACTGTTTATTGATTGCACATGACTTGTGTAGTGAACTTGATGTCACATGATGTCACAGCATGCGCAAACTGAAATCGCAACTTTAGGAGAAAGACAGTACTGTAATGAAATACATACCTGCCAACCCTCCCGATTCTCTCGGGAGACTCCCAATTTTTAACTTAACTTTCCGATTGTATGACCACGTCCTTATATCTCCCGAAAAGCTGTCTCTACCCACGAAAGAATGGTTTTTGGGAAACCGGCGCGACAGTATCAGCAACCGCGCTGTAATCGCCAGCATCACCATCGGCGGTCGCACTAGCACCATCGGCATCATCAGCTTAAGAGCCAATCAAAGCCAAATCAAGCAAAGCCAAAGTAGCTGTGGCTTGTGAAATTTCATGCGTGATTTCGTGCTTGCTGTTGCTCACTGTACTGTTGCTGCTGCTTGTGTCAATGTTTAGGGTTAGCTAGGCCGTCTGTGTGCGGTGCACAGCGAATTCTTGTGTGCTTGATGTCATGGCGCTATCAAAGCCCAAGAAAAGGTACCGTATTGACTCGCATAATTTTTGCAGCCCCAACTTTTTACTCTGATTTAAAAAAAATTTACTCGCATATTTTATGCACTCAGTTGCACCAGACCAACACGTACGCGGTTGCACGCAAGGCAGGTTTGGGAAGATTGGCGCGACCGCGTCGCCATGTGTGGCTGTGAAAGGTGCGATGGGTGAGGGCATGAATTGTGCGCCGTTTAGCCGGCTCGCCCGCGTTGGCGGTCACTTTCCCAGACGGTCAGTTGCGCCCAAATCCGATACATTACTGAGCCGTTTGCTGCTCGGTTTTCCGCTAATTTGCCGAGTCGCTCGCGAGGGCGCCATTTTATCGCGCCCGTTAGCTCCTTTGCCACCCATATGCTATCTTCGTTATTGTATTGTTGCTGGCTTATTGCTGTAAGCTGCACACGCGCCATCATGCCATCCCGTGGGGAACTACGTAACGTGGGGTGTGGGGAGGTATGCATGTTATATTTGAAGTTAACTTTTTTTTTTTGTAACGAAAGCTATATTGGCCACGAACTCGCAGTTTCGCCGCGCTAGCATTCCTACCGTGGTCGCACCATACCACGTGACCAACCGCGTGACAAACCACGTTGTCAACAACTAGCCAGACAACCAGACTAACCTGGACTTCCAATCAAGATTAACTGTGGCTAACCAAGCTGTGCCTTAGCTTTTGCTACGTATATCCTGGCATAGCCGAGCTAAGCCACTGCCATTTTTTTTTTTTTTTTTTTTTTTTTTTTTTGGCCAGCAAGGGATGCTAAAGGGGGGCCAGGTCTACATATACAGTATATGTTCCGTGTTATGACCACTGTTGCATTTTTTAGGTCGTGTTCAGAAAATGCAGCCTTAATTTAGAGAAAACGCGTGCAAATTATGTGAGTACGGTATTTGCACAACTTTTTGCGATCTTATACTTCTGAATTTGACATAAAAAAAAGGTGATTCCCCCCCCCCCCCCCTTCCGCTTTCTTTGGCGCAAATAAAAAATCTTCCGATTTTTGAGCTCTCCAGGTTGGCGGGTATGGAAATGTCTGAAGCACACAGCCATATCTCTTCCCATACTTTGCTCCTGGAAGCCTGTTGTCATCACCAAAATATTGAACCTGAAAATTTGGTGTCTATACTCTAAAAAAAGTTTATCTTCAGTGCCCTTGTGCAGTGGTGGGAATGGTGCCCAGTTGCGCCAACCTGCGCCATTGCATTAAACCTGCTACATGCTGCTACAAATTAGTGGTTTTTGATGAAATTGCGCCAAGGCTGCACTAAATTGCTATTCCAGCAACCAAGGACCACAGTGAATCTGAAGAGGCTGAGGCTCCGGCGCAATGTGCACAGCTGCTACCACCTAATGTGCAGAGGCTTGACAGTGGTTCCTTCTCACAGTACTTGACGAGAAAGATGATCGACGGAATCCAACCCCATCCCGTTCTATGGCGAGTGTTCATGCGAAAAGAAAAATTGATTTTAAGAGGCTCAAATAATGCTAAATTTGGGTCTTGCTAGATTTATGAGACTTTTGTGGAGCACCGTCACATGTGCCATGAGGTCAATGTAAGACCGTGAGAAAGGTTTTGGATGCACTCCAGCTGATATAGCTCAATTCCATGGACCTCATTGTGCTCTCTAGCTGTAACTGCGCCGTCATCATCTGAGCTTCTGATTTGTTTGTACAGTAGACCCCATTCATTCAAAAGTTCAGCACAGAGAGTTGACTCGTATACCATATTTACTTGTGTAAAGAACCCACTTTTTTTCTCTTAAGAGAAAGGTTGACATCAATTTGGGGGAGAGGGTTTATTACACAGGAAGAAAAGTTTCCACAGATTTTTTTGTAAGAGTCGAAATTTCATATACAGTCACCTGATCGCTCGTCCGCCCATCAGTCATCAAGAAAAGCTCACAGAAAACAGTTTGTGTCCCTGCATCACTCGCATTCGTGGGTGGAAAGTGTTTAGCATCATTTGCTGCAAAAGGTATTTGCTGTATCACGGCATGATCAGACAGGTTTGCAATAGTCAACAGCGGCGGCCAGTCGCAACAAGACAAAGTAGACATGCTGAACACTGGCCCTGATGGTCAGTCACGCGTTTTTCGTGAGGTTAAAAAAATGTTAATTCTCATTGACAAAAGTGGGGAGTGAGTTCATTATGCAAGTGGGCTCATTACGCGAGTAATTATGGTAAATTGAAGTTACAACTAAATTAAGCCACTTCCAATGATAGGGTCGCATTCTGTGTGGGTTAATATACAGTGACTGTATTGTGCACACGTGATATCGAACTTGTTTTTGCCGGACGTCTTCTGCCACACGAGCCTGAATTGCATGTTACGATTCGTGGAAGTCTAAACCGAGTCTGTTCGTCACGAACACTTGAAGAGGAAGCAAGCAAAACACATGGCCAGCACACGGCAACACCAAACCCATCAGCGGAGGTAAATAGCGGTGCTCCTTGAGACGAGGACTGTGCAGATGCAATAATACACTTCGTCGCCAGAGCTATGTTGGACTGCAAGAATTGGAAACCTCTCATGGCCTCTTGCGAACCTGTGCAGTGCCCAGGCACTGACCTGTGCTACGCCGTGAAATGGCAATGACATGGTTGCGCTCATACCGCAGCATCATCACCTCAACGAAGCAAAGTGGTCGCGCTCCTCCTGAAACGATTGCTGTGACTGCAGTGGCCTCTATGTTCATTCTGGCTTTCCGTAACAGAGTTGGTTCAATTGGAGTGTGGCTTGGAGTGCTAATGTCACAACGTAGGAGTGCAGTCATGTGCCGAATTTAAGTTTCACAGACTATTTTTTAGGTTTTAAGAAAGAAACCACACTTAAGTGACAGAACAGAAACAAATAATAGGTGTTTCTCTACATTCTCTGTGGCTTTTGCACAGAAAACTGTGCACGAATTTTGTGAGTGCAAAATTTTGCTCATTTTCATTTGTTATACGATAAGTGAATTTGGGCGCGTTTACAAAACAATACGCAAAGCTGGCCAGGATGGCTTCCTACAACCCTGCATCTCTGAGATTGTTGTGCAGTGCATTGCCATTTTTAAACCATAGCATTGTCACTGTAGCACACATGCTACAAAACACGAGGAAGCTGCTGAAAATTGAATTTTCACCTGCTACACACACAGCCTGCTTCAAAAAGCTCTTGGCTATTCCTACCACTGCCTTGTGGCTTCTTTTACTAGGTCTAGGGAAAATCTGTCATTGCAAACACATTGTAACCAGGACCAGCTTGAAAGAGAACTTTTCTTTACAAGAATGAAGAAGGAGCACTTCTGTTCCGTAGCACTTGTAGAGCTTAACTCTTTCCTTACCGCACCTAATCAAATCGGTCAGTTTGAACGGTGGCATGAAATGGGCCGTTTCTGAACAAGTTGCAACATCAGTATGTTGCAAATGAACTGTACTTCAGTTTCAAATTCAATTTTTTCAGCAGCCATATAAGGGGAGTATTTTTAAACTTCCCGCAAAACCTGTTAACACGAAGCAATCACGGTGAGCATGGAGTCCAATGTGGCGTCCTTGTGTCGCACCAGCCCTGCTCAGCAACAACAGTGTTCTCACAACTCTGCAGCATCGGCACTTGACCTTGTAGATGCAACTTTGAATGGGCGTACCCTTGTTGTTAGCATTTTTTGTGTTAGTTTTCAATTGAAATTGTAGCAGATTTTGTTTCGTGGCAGTCTGCATGACAGTTTACATGACTCATTAAAATCATCAGTTTAAAAAATCGGGTTTTTAAAAAATCTGTATCTATGAAATCGGTACTTTTTCTTTTTTTTTAATGCCTGATTGAGTCTAAAGGAGGCATTGCAATGATTTATGCTTTAGCACCTGCTGCAGTGACTTAATGTCTATGGTGTTCAGCTGCTTAGCACAAGGTCATGGAATTGAGTTCCGGCTGCATTTGGAAAAAAGGCCAAATTGAAAAGCACTTGTGTGCTGTGTGATGTCAGTGCACATTAAAGAACCCTGGACGGTCAAAGTTAATCTGGAGCCTCCCCCTACAGTGTCTTTTTCTCTTCCTTCCCCTTTCACTCCCTTTCTTCATACCTTTCTTCGAATCACAGTGCAGGTGTCCACCATGATTGGAACGGTTATTTTTCCTTTGCTTTCCTCATGACCATCATCCCAGCTGCAAAGCTTTAGCAGAGAAAAATTATTTTTCAGGACGACAGTGGATCTGAGGTGTGCCTGGAGTACCCACAGTTGTGGCCAGCAGCAATAAGCAGGTACGCTCTTCATATGTGCACAGTCAGGCCCATGTGAGTGTGCTGGGCGACATAGCTGCTGGCTCTCCTGAAGTTTGCTTGCACACGTAGCAGTGATAGTAATAATAATATTCATTTGCGCATTCTGCCTGCAAGGCATTTTGCCATGGCTAATGCAAAGGCCCTTTGAACTGTTCTATAAAAAAAGATGCAGCATAGAAAGGAGGAATGATGTTTCTGTTCTGCTTATTGCCAGTAGCCTGTGGCCTTGTCACTTTGTTTGCCATGCAAGATGTGACCAGATTGCTTTGTAACCACCATAAGCACGTGCTTCAATTTCTACGATGTTCGAGATCTTTATGGATTTTTTTAACTGCAGTATCTCAAAAGTTCATTGCCACCTTTAAATTGAGAACAGCCCGCTTTCTGTTCTTTGCCTACGGGTAAGCTCGGTTTCTTTTGAGGGCGCAAGTTCGCTCAAAAAAGAGCTCATTTGAGTGCCACACCTGCCCACCCTTCTTTTGTCCACAACATCATTCGTGCCTGCCATCACAGACGTGACGATATGTACAATGCTACCCCTGTAGGATCATTCATAGCACATGAAAAACTTGTGCAGCCTCACTCAAGCAAGCACTGCCAGGAAGGCTATGCAAAAGCCCTACATGGTTTAAGAGCCTGTAGGCAGCCAAGCTAATTGTTTCATATTGCATTCCGTGTGCCCAAGTGGATAAAAGCAACTGAAAACTGTGTTTGCTCTCAAAATCAGAGCACATGAGCATTGATGAACAGCAGCACTATTTGAAGAAGTTGTGTCCTGCAGACTGTACCAGTTAGTGAATACTTCTTTCTTTTTGCATGTAGTGATAATTCTGAAAGAAGGAAAAGAAGATATTGCAGAAGCCATAATAGCTCGCAAAATGGCACAGCTGCCTCTGTTAAAATATGTATGTTGAAACATTATAATTAGATTTGTTCTGT
This sequence comes from Amblyomma americanum, assembly GCF_052857255.1. NCBI lineage: Eukaryota > Metazoa > Arthropoda > Arachnida > Ixodida > Ixodidae > Amblyomma > Amblyomma americanum. Next base: position 205,143,675 of record NC_135497.1, on the reverse strand, counting down.
TTTGCTGATATGCCTATCCCACCTTTATTTTCTTATTTTCTTTGGCATTCGTGCAACACATTCACATGGTAGCATTTTTCTCACCGGTATTCTGTTGTATGTGCTACCAACATTTGCACTTCATTCTACATGTATGAAAACTTGTGTTACTAGATTTCAAAAATGCTGTGAATGTTAGTTTACCTTCCGCCTCACCAATGCCAATGCCAGGGCATGTGAACTTTGGTAGGCAGACAGTTTGCCTCTTCAGCTTTCAGCTTGGGCCAAAGGGCATGATCTCTCTGACCATCATGGGGCTTTCTGTGTTTATATGTTTCTGTGGAGAAAGGACCATGTGAAATAATTTGTTGTCATATTTGCTGGTGGTCCAAACACTTATGGTGCATGCTTTCTCCTTGGTGCACGCAGCCCATCAAACTATTGCAGGGCAACAGCGATGGATGTGTTCCATGCCACACTGCAGCACTGCCTTGCCACCAACAACTCCCATGCTGGATGGGTCAAGGTTCTGGCAGACTTTTGCTATGGTATGTTTAGTGCCCAGTTCGTATTAAGGACGAGCGTGGCTCTTTGCCATGGTAGAAGCACAGTGAACCAAGTAATTAAGGCATGAGATGAACTCTATATTATCATTAACGCGTGTCATAGCCTTAGAATGGAATGGAAGAAAGAAAAACAGAATGAATGAGAAAAGAAAAGGGACTGATGAGGAAGAAAGAAGGAATTAATGACTATCATGAGGCACCCTTTTTGTTGGTATTAGTGGCTACACTTGTTTTAGCTACATTTTACCTTTTGGAGGTATCATCACTAAGTAGTTGCAAATTGTGTGACAAGAAGTTTTGTATGGACAGGGGAAAAGTCAGAATTGGAACATATTGTTACGTGGCAGCCAGCTGAAGGAAGAGATGTGAGAATCGATGGCAGTGAGATGATTTTTAATTGCGGCTGGCCTAGCACGAGTGCTCCGTCCCGTGCCACTGCCAGCTTCGTCATCTTCATGACACTACCCGGGCTGCCGAGCGATCGTCCCAATCGTGAATAGAAAAAGACACTGACGAAGAGATGCGCTCAGTGGTGATGGGTTCAGAGGACAGTACAACAGAAATGGCATGGTGTTGAAGTGCTGGCCGCCACGATGAAAGAGATGGGTGAATGAATCCTGGTCCACGAAGCTTCCGGGCCGCAAGTCGCCAGGAGCCGATGGCCGAAGCTCTCGGACGCACCGAACGGCAGGGGCAGGGGGGCTGTGTCCTCGTGTGGGCAGCGTCTCGGGTCGGTCGGGTCGGTCGGGTCGGCAGGTCGTCATGTCTTGTGATCAAGGCGAGGGACGGGGCTGAGGTGAGCGGCGAGGTCAGTTTGGGCTTGGCAGGCTGGGGCACGGCCAGGCGGCGCGGATCAGGAACTCACGGCCGACGAGTTAATTATTAAAAATTAGTTAATAATTTTACTACTTAAGACGATTCACCGCTTTTCTGGTGTCTGCCAACACTGGCCAGAAAGCCATAGTTTAACGCCAGAAAGGACAATTTTTGAAAGTGTTCGCTGAAACACCCCGGACGTACGGACATATTTAAATTCTGTAATAGTTGTCCTCATAGAGCTGGTTATGCAGCCCAGCGTCTTGAAACATTAATGAAGCAAACACGCCGAGCGGTGCGCTTGCTAACGTGAAGGCTCATGCAACATTAGCTATCCACAGGTGTTCTTCATGTCGCAGACGCATGTTGTGGCATGAACCTCGTCCGAGGAGCACTTAAAGGGACGCTTGGAGTTCGATCTGTTGTAAATCAAGGCACGTCCAAAACGAAACCATGTGGGCACGCAAAGTGCATAGCCATGAAACACCAAAATATACCGAAACTCAGCTGGCTGGCAGTTTTTTCTTTAGCTTCCACCATTCAGGTTGTTTTCTTTTCAGTCCTCCTCGTGATAAAAGTGCACTAGCGGATTCAAAACAAAACTTATATACTTCAACATCGTTGAAACGCGTAACCTTCGTATATGTTTGTCAGCCTGAGATCCGCGGCATTATTCAGCTATTTCGTCATCGCGCCTGTACTTGTGAGACTGGCCTGTGGCGGCGATACCTGTATTTCAGTTCTTGCTCTTTTCTACCTTACAAGAGCTTTGTAAGAGTGATCTTTTTGTGGTTAGGAGCTGGTATTCTATAGATACAAGGCAACTTCCATTTCTCCTCAATGTACTTTTAGATAGAGAGAACAATCTGCTTGTCGGTAACGGAGGGCTAGCCACATTTGGAGTGGGCTATGAGTAGGCACACTACAGGCCAAAATGCGTGTCGAGCTGGGTATGGGTGCTCTATCCCCAATGCTGCTGCGATTCAGTGTTCAGGGCAGAATCACTCGCAGCACAGATGTTCACTTGAGCAGTTTGCTTACTTACAAGCAGATTGAGGTGACACATTACAGGAGTGTTTACTAAGCCAGAGCTAGAAGGCATCGAATGAAAGCACATATCCGCTGGTGCACCTCGTGGATATCATATCACTGTCGCATACGTGCCACTAAATGCCAGAGCAAACAGTGGCGGTCCTCGTCACACCACCGTGTCACATCTCTCTCTTTTATAGCAAAAGCTTTACTTCACAACCAGAACTGCTAAAGCCTGACCTTGAATTGACCTTGTGAGCCTAAATAAAGTAAATGAATAAATAAAATAAATATTGCTGCGACCAGGTTTCAAACCTGTGGCGGCGCGAACAGATCAGCTTCGCTGGCCTGTGCACTAGAACGCTATGTTATCTCCGCAGCTGATCACGGCTCATGTTAAACTACAACACACTCTCGCACTGTACTTTGCACGTCGTTGTCTTCATTGACTAATACTACTATCGAACTAATATTGTCACCAGACGTGTCGACGACCCAGCAAAGCAAAACCACGAACCAACCAGGCTAAGCGGATGCTTTCGCACATCTACTCAATTTAACTACGTTAAAACCCTGCCACTTTTCTGTGCACATGGAGCGCATTCTTTGGAGTGAATTTTCGCAAGTGAAAGTGCATCTGCTACTAATGCAATACTTTCAGCTCATGCAAATCTGCATGAGAAATTGTCAAGTACCATTTTTGACAGGTCAGAGTTGTTGACATATCTTTTGCATGGGCTATCGGTACATGCTTACTGTTTCTTCAAAGGCTGTACTTTGTTATTCACATGAATATTTTCTTAGTGATGCAGTGTGCCTGCACAGTAACACACTGTAGTTTGTATGACACTTTGCAGATCATTTCTTACTGCGTTGGTGTGAACTTTAGATTCACTCTGAATCGAAAATCTTCTGAAGCTGTTCGAAGCATCATTTCAGGTACTGAAAGAAGATCCTGTACAGATAAAATTTGTCAAAGTTTTTGCGTCAAATGTGTACATAGAGTCATTAGAGGGCAAAAGTAAAAGCAGAAAGAAAAGTTACAAATTGTGTCAGTGGCCATGGAGGCCAGGAAGACAAGCTTACTCACTCTCAGCTCACTCGCTCTCACTCACTCACCTTTTCCTGAAGGCTTGTAGGATGTTGAGTAAGAGTGCAGCCGCTATGCTCACATAGCTCCTGGTTACCGTCATGGTACAGGCGATGTCTCAGTTTCGCCCTCTCTCTCTCTTCCTCTGCAACAGCTCAGGGCCACCATTCAGCTGCGCTCAAGCACTATCTGGCTGCTTTACTCATGAGCACCGACTACTTCACTCAGCCACCCCCAAGGTCCCTTGCTGATGACCTCATGTATAAGAAGATGTCCCACTGTTGCAGCAAGTTGCAGTGCCACACGCAGGTTGGCATACACTTGTTTGACTGTTTTTCCTTTTGCTTCTTTGTTGGCACTGCACAGCATTATTGGCTGGTTCTACCTAAAGTGTCTTCCACAACAGCAAAAACGCTTTATCTGGTCAAACTCAGTCATGTGAAATTTATCAGTGTTATTTTTCTTTTTCTTGTTTTGCACTCGAAACAAAATGATGCGCTATGTTTTTGCAGTTGTAGGTGTAGCATTGTTTGATAATTATGAAACTTTGAAGAAAATTGAAGGTATTGTTTAATACATGCTAAAAAGTGAGCAAGTTCTGAAGTTTCAAACTGTAGGCAAAATCAGGAAGTGTCTTTAGAAAGAAGTGGCTACTTTGAAATCATTGTCCTTTTGCAGACAGTGTGAAAATGAAAAGCACTAAGAATCCTGAAGTAAAGTATATTCAGCCTTAAGTTTTTTTTGCGCGATTTAGAGATGCTTGTTTCTGTTTTTGTTCTTTTCTTTATCTTTTGGTCTTTAATGGCGAGCGTAAAAATGTGAGATGGAGAAAATGTTCATGGACAGGAATTGGTTTCAGTTTCGCGATAAATAACTTAGTTGTATGCCACAAGTGGGGAATGACACAGTGCACATGGAGTTTTCAGAAACAAACATAAGGTAGCAAAGAGAGAAGTGGGATTGCTGTCAAAACGGTGCCCAGGTGTTTTTTTCTGATGTGCAATAGGTCAGTTTCTGCAACTAGAGAGCTTGCATGTCATTGCAAGAGGTTGTCAGAGTGGCAGCAGTCATGAAGTGCCACTCTCTACCTCTTGTGACATACCATGCTTTTAGCATTCATTATGGGTGTGCGAATATTCGAAATTTCTAACAGTTTGCGAATAGTCTTTACTGTTTGATTCGATTCACACTGAATTTCACTATTTTAATCTCCTAAACATTCAGAAATTACAAATATCTTGTTTGTTAAAACTTGCGGCGAAACATCACGACGTTTCCAAACGACAGTATCTTGCTGTTGGCTCATGAGTTAACTTAGCACTCTTGTTGTGTTCCTTCCTTGTTGGACACCTGGAACCTCATGTCGATTATCCACTAGCCTGAACCCTAGCCCTTCTGAGTTAACTTGCTCTTTCCGCACAGAATCGACTGCCAGGACTCTCCAAAAGCACATGCATGGCAATGCTAGGCCTTGCATAAAATCAGTGCACTGACGATCGTCTAGAGCCGCCGCTGCACATCGCGGGTCGGAAAATGAAGTACAGCCCCACGCGGCACATCATTGCATTGTGCCACAATGCAGTCAATGACTGGCTATGAACAAGACTGGCGGCGATCCTCTCATTTTAGATCATTATGATTGGAGACGCTGATGGTCTTGTTCTTGTCGTGGAACTGTGATGATTGTAAAAATGTTTTTTCTAACGCAGCATTACATGTCAAAGGCGTTAGTCACACTAATTATACTCTTGTCGTAGACCATTTGGAATCGGCGTTAGGCAAAATACTGTGCTGACGACATCCATTCTCTGTGGTCTTGTTTTAATCTAGCTGTTATGTACTCAGTTGAGAATTTTGTTCCACCTAGGAAAGTTCAAACTAGGTGCCATAATCCTTGGGTTAGTCGCGATATTATTCACTTAAAACTTAAACTTAAATGGCTCAGGAAACAGAAAATCTGGCACTGTAGAGTTTGTAGAGATTAAAAAGAGCTTGATGGGTAAATTAAAGGATGCGAGATCTCACTACTTTAATGTTGCTCTTCCCGAGTTTATTAATGATGATCCTGGGGATTTCTGCGGCAAAGCAAAGAAGTAGTTAAAGCACTCATTTCAGAGTGAGTTTTCGTCCCTTAGCACCTATTCTATAGAAATTGTAAATATTGACCAGAGTAATGTCCCCCAGGTTACAAGTCAAGGTGTTTTATCCATGCTTCGTAGTTTCAGCGACAGAAAAAGATGAGGGGCTGGATAGCATTTCCAACATTTTCTTGAAACAGCTCGTGGGGCAGATAGGCATATTTTTAGCAAAAATATTTCAAGTGTCCTTATGTAGCAGCCAAGTCTCGAATGACTGGAGAATTGTATGAATTATCTCAATACACGAAAAAGGAGACAAGTTGTTGCTATACTATAGACCACTACTATAGACCAGTTACTATTACTTCACCGAGCTTAATTTATTAGAACACATAGTAGCAAGTATAGTAGGTCCTGTTTAGCAGGCAATTGCTTACCACTGTGCCAGCATGGGTTTAGAAAGGGTATGTCATGTCAACCACCTCCAGCTAAATACAACTAGTAGTCATGATTTCCTTGCAGGCCTTGATGGGTCCAGGTAGGTAGGTGTTATTTTTTGGGGGCTTCTGTGGAGTATTCAGCAAAGTACCCCATGACAAATTGTGATATAAATTAGTATGTATTGAACTTCTGTACTATCTTATTAGGTGTATAGCTTATTTATATGACAGAAAACAATTTGTCAAGATTTGTTACAATGTTTCCGATGTAGTCACTGCGAGTGCCGGTGTTCCGCAGGGACCGCTGCTCTTTTAGTGCTGGTGCACTAAAACCCCCCTTCTCAGATTTCGTTGATGTTTGTTTGTCCGAAATCTCTGTCTGGCAGGTGGCAACCTGCCCGCCGGGTTGTGGGCAACCTGTGATCAGGCTTTATGGCGAATTATGCAAAACACTCTATGGCCGCTAGTCGGTTTCTAAACCGTGGTGGCGCAAAAAGATGAGCTTCGCTGGCCACTGCATTAGACAACTATTAAAAAAACCCAGTCTCAGATTTCGCTGTTGCGTGTCTATCTGAAGCCTCTCCCAGCGACCTTGAGGAAGTAGAGAATTATCAATATCGCATATATGGGTATTAACCAATTAACGCTATCGCACCATACCCTAAAGGTGAAGCTGAAGTCCAATTTCGCCAATGTTTGTCTGAAGCCTGCTTGACCGTGAAAACCGGAACCGAAGTGAAATGAAAACCAAAGTGCTAGCGAGCCTAATTCGCATTTTGCCTAACCACGCTAAATCATCTACCATTTTTAAAATTTTTATGAACAACTTAACTGAAGGAATCCCGGAATCCATATCGCTAAAGCTCTTCGCTAATGACCGTATTGTCTTCAAAAACATTAGTTGTGTCAGAGATCATGAACAAGTGCAAAGTGCAGTAATAAAATAGAAAAATGGTGCAAAATATGAAGCATGCAATTAAACATTGATAAAACGGCGCATAGTAATGGGAGTTATTCAGTGAACAAATTTCAGAATACAAGCAAATAATATACTGCCCTCAACTCGATTTTCGTGGTGCTTCCCATTCCCATTTCACTTTCCCAATGACGACATTGTGTGGGACCAATGAAAACAGCCTATCTGAGCACACCGCGGAAGTTTGCACACAATGGTTGCCTGTTCGTTGTAACTCATTCTTGCTAAGGCTAGCAGTGTCATTTCCATGGTTACAACAACCATGTGGACAGCTGGCCCAGCGATGCTTTATCGTCACGTCGGCAGTGCAGAAGGGAACATTGATCAATGCCCTTCCCTGACTTATACGAACTCGAGCGCGAGATACTGCGACGGAGTGATGACCTGCACGAGATACTTAGCGTAGCGTGTACCACTACCGCCACCGCGCCCTGCCACTGCGCGTTGTTGACGGGAACGTGGTCCATCTGGCGCCGCCACCCGGTGATCATCCACAAGCTGACGATGTGCACTGGTAAATGTGAAACGAATGTCTGTTTTCTGTGCGTCCTTCCTTGGGACCAAAACAAACACTTGTAGAATGCAATGGCTCGATCAGATCGATTCTGCCAAGCCATTCTCAGATATGTACAGAGTAGCCGTAAGTGCTGTGTGCTAGGTCATCGATGTGTACAGAGAAGTGCAAAGTCCTTCGATGCAGAACAATAGCCAGAGCCTCTGATGGCGTTTTTTTTTTGTTTTGCTTGCTTTGCAGTGCTTTTACAAAAGGCAAACATGTTGGGTTTTTTATCGAATATAAAACACAAAAACATGACTAAACGTATCCACTTATTAACACAATTTGCACTATATTTATTGTTTGTCCAATCATCAAGTTTTCATCCAATGATGTCATATCCACTGCCAAGAACCGCCACTGTGTGGTGACACCATCAGCACCATGAATTTGTTTTTGCAAGCTGGTTAAAATATTAAAAACCGGAATGTATGTGCCACGACCGATGCTAGTAGCATCACTGTGCAACCAGCAGACCAAACAATGCACTGAAAATGTGTTTCAAGGCTCCTTTAAGGATTACATGGAAAAATAAATGTAACTCATTGCAGTATAAGTTTGAGAGCTCTCACATGAAAGTAGAGAAGTATAAATACCTGAGTGCCACTCTCACCAGTGACCCTTTGTGGGGAGCACGCATCACACAGATCTGCTCTTAAGCATTTAAAAAGCTATGTTTTAAAAGAAGAAAATTATACCACACCCCTGTGAAGATTAAACATTTAGCTTATCGTTAGACATGCTTGAACATTCAATTTCGAATATTCGGACAAATAGTCATTCAATATTCGATTCGATCCTAATGTTTTGTATTCAAAGTTCGTCTCGACCGAATAACGTGTCTGGAACTTTTGCTTCATACGGTTTCGGGTCAACGAACCTCCTCGGGGATGGCACCGTGGCACGCACGTGACCAAAGCCCCAACTCCGCGCCACGTGCCTGTGCTTCTGCACATATGCCAGAGCCGGTCTACATATGCTCGTGGCAACAGATCTGCACCTGCCGGGTGTCTGCAGCCGCGCTACCCATGGTGCAAACATGCAATAATCTGCACGGTGGCATACATCAGTAGAGAGTTTTAGCATAATGTGACGTACGCTCTGTAGGTTACTGGAAGTTTCCTCTCGCAGCTGTTTGTACGGGAAGGCAACTACCAGCACGAGCAAGCTGGATAAACAGCGCGCAGTCGACTTTTCCTTACCGAGACCAATTTACAAACTAATTACCAACTTTTTTTGACACCACTGACTCACCGTTCGCAGCCGCATGCGGCGGCACTGCCACGCCGATTTTCCCAAGTCTGTCCTGCGCGCTCCTGCGTGCATGCTGGTGTGCTTGCTCAGCAGAAAGAGCAAAATATGCCAGCAAAAATTTTTTTCAAAAATCTGGGTAAAAAGTTAGGGGTGCGCAAATTATGCACGTGCGCAAATTAGGAGAGTAAATACAGTATATCCCGCCATTATCACCAACATTTTATGCAGTATATTTTGCAAAAACTAACACACTGATATAGTTTTTTTCTGCGCACTGTTGAGGACTGGAGTTTGCTCCAAAAATAAATTTTTTATGCCAATAAATTTTAAGATGCTCTGGAAGTACACTTGTAACACTGACATGAATTATTGTATAGCTTTGTGTATTTAAGGTGTAAATTATTTTTGTGCTTGTTTGAAATGTATTTTCTCTCTTCCCACTCCTGCTTGAGCCTAAATAAGGCCTGCGGTATAGTGAAATGAAATGAATGTAACAGCACACAGCGAGAAAGAGGAGACAGGGGAGAAAAAAGAGACACAACACAGCGCTGAACTATCAATAGGCATTTATTTGGCATGCTAGGTTAAGTAGACGCTGGCAAGCCAAAAATTGAAAACAAAACCGAAATGAACATGGTAAACCCTTTACACCGACACCCCCACAAGACAACAATGACTATAGCAAGTACAATGCAAGAAATTATATTCTTTCTGGCATACAAATGGATGCGGCATTTACAGAGCCCTCACCAAGCCTCCTGATCTCTGTGCTTGAATGCGCCATTCACAGAAGCGGCCCAGCTTGTGGAGGATAGCAAAAGGAGTAGAGTTGTGACGTGCCTGCGGTGCAGCAGTTATTTCATGGTGACCACATTCATGTTCCCAGTTTTCGTCATTTACAACCTAAAGACTGCATATCTTAGGCCGCAGACAACAGGAAAACAGAATACGACCTGCGTGTACGGCCCGCATGTAAGGCCCATGTACAGTGTATGGCCCGCGTAACTGCACCGTGTACAGCGCAGCCCGCACACTGGGGCATTTAATGGCATGGTTTCGGTGTTGGTCCTTCGGTTCACAACAGCATTTGTGCCCGTGATGGGGCTTGAGGTCCGGCGGAATCAGAACACGTGGACTAAGCGGGCTACATGTCGTGAACACTGTGTTTGGGGTGGCTTTGCACAACCGCCGCCTTCAGCCGACGTGAGGAAGTTTGGAAAGGATGGCCCCACTCACGTTGCAGCTCAGGTTGCTGCTTTTGTGTCTGTTTCGCAAGCCACCTTGTTACATCTTGCTGCGATATGTTTTATGGATTTTAACGTCCCAAAGCGACTCTGGCTATGAGGGACGCCATAGTGGAGGGCTCCGGATAGTTTTGACCACCTGAGGTTCTTTAATGTGCACGGACAACGCAGAGTACACGGGCCTCTAGCGTTTCGCCTCCATCTAAATGCAACTGCCGCACTCGGGATTGAACCCGTGTCTTTCGGGTCAGCAGCCGAGCACCATAACCACTGAGCCACCGCGGTGGCCCTGCTGCGATAATATACCGCTGACATCACTCCTCAAGTAAGGGGGTATTTGGCGACCTTGCAATGCTTCAGCTCAGTTATCCAAAGAATTGCAAGCAAGGTATTAATCTACAAAATAAGTTTCATTACTGTTACTACTACATAATTTTACCTTTTATGCCTGGTAGGCCTTACAAGTATTGTAAATTATGCTGATTGGCAGAAACAAAATTTGTTTGCAATCTGTTTCTTTTCATAGCTGTGTTTTGTGGAAAAGCATCAGCTAGCAGTACTGATATTCGAAAATATTTGATTCACTTCGCAACGAAAAATTTAATATGCCTTATATACTCATGTATAAGCCACACTTTTTTTCATCAAATTTTCTTAGATGCGGGTTATACACAAATCGGGCCTATAGTTACACATTAACACACTGTGGTGCCACTGCTACTGCTGTGTCAGATAATTAAAAAGCTGGCGACAAATGCGAAGATTTTATTTCACCATTCATCGCCGCTTTCGCGCTAATCGCTGTCAGACGAGTTCAGCTCATCGGCGCTCTTACCGCTGTTGGACGAACTCGCCTCATTGGAGTGCTCCCAAAGCTGGTCATCCTCTGTGCCGTCAGTGGCATTTGACAGCCCCGTGACTCTAAAACTCCGAGATAGTGTCTGCTGACAACGAACGCCACGCGTATAGAATCCAAATGCACACTTGCTGGATGGGCGCTCGCTTCAGCCGCCGTGTCGTAGTTGTTCCATGGTTGCCCACGGCCATCTACTCGGTGTAGCGCCGCCGCAATTCTGCCTTGAATGGCCGGTTAACACAAACAACGAGCGGCTGCAGCACGCTTGTCAGGCCACCAGGAATTACGGCCAGGTCTGTTCGGCAGTCTGCCAGCCGTGTCTTTACTCGGGTCTGTTAGGTGCCCTCTAAAGCTGGCGAGCACAAGAAGGGCTTTGCGGCGTAGTAGATCTCCTGGTCGGTTCTGCCACACTGTTTTGAGCCATTCTATGACTAATTCGTTGGACATCCAACCTTTTTCATGCTGCTGGGCTACGATACCATGGGGGAACCTCTTTCTTGGCAGAGTCTTTCTCTTAAAGACAACGTAGGGTGGAAGCTTTCTTCCATCAGCGGTGATGCAAAGCATCACTGTGCACCTTTTCTGTTCAGTGCCAGGAGTGCGCACGGAGATACTTTTTGCCCCTTTGGCTTCCACCGTGCAATTTTCAGGGGCATCGAACCAGACAGGGGTCTGATCAGCATTGCCTATCTGTGCGAGGTCGTACTCATGCTCCCTGCGAAGTGCGTTGATAAAGTGATGAAACTTCATTATTTGGTCCTTATATTCGGCTGGCAGTTTCTGGCACAACGTCGTTCAACGGCAGATGGAGAGTTGGTGCCGTTTCATAAAACGTTGAAGCCACCCTCGACTGGGTTTGAAGTCCGCAGGTCGAATGTTCCTGTGCTGAGCAATAGAGATTGTTTTCATGCGGATCATTTCCCTAGACACCACGAAGCCGTTGCTCATAGTAGTGCGAATGTACTCGACAAGGTCGTCTTCAAGTTTTGGGAACTTGCACTGTTTCCCACGGAAAGGCTTCCGGGTTCAGGTAGTCTTGATGAGGTCTTGCATTTGCATACACCAGCAGAGAACACACTTCTCGTCGACGTCAAACTTGCGCCCGGCCTCCCGTTTACTGTGTTCCTTAGCGTATTTTGCCACTTGAAGTTTGAAGCCTGGAGTATAGGACCCACAGCGCTTGTGCATTGCTTTCTGTTCGCGTTCATAAGCACGCAGCCTGCCACACAACAGTGCACGCAACTTAACAGATTCCGCAAGCAGTCCACACACTTCCGAACGAAGCACCGGATAACAAAGACCAATTGGCGCTGGGCAAGGTGCCGTGAAAACAGGTGACAGAAAGCCACGGAAACGTCTCGTTGCACAACGATGATAATGGATGTTGTGTGGGAAAAACTAACTGGTGCCATTTTGTAGCACTTTGTGGGAGTAGGCGCGGTTTTTTTTTTGCAAATTTTTGCTGACAAAAGTGAGGGGTGCAGGCTATACACGAGGGCGGCTTATACACGTGTATATACTTATTCACACACCTCTAGTATTCATGTATTTTGCTTTATTCCAGTTTTAGTAGTAAAACTACACCTTTTATTAGAAAACTGAGGTTTATCCATATGCTCAAAACTACTACTCTGTCTTACATTTAAGTTCTCGTGAAGAGAACAAAAAATGGTCATTGCATCGGTCATTGCATCATTAAGACTGTCGCCATTTGAATACACCCAGGTGGAAAGGCCCTGATGGAAAGCAATTGCCACTCTGGCGAGGCACTGCAAAGGATTCTGTGGTGCACTGAAATGGTAGTGCTGTTGAAAACTGTCATTCTAGGCATGCTGTTTAATAATGTGATCTCGCACACTGCAGGCTGCCCTTTTCTGCCAGCTGATGGAGGAGCCAGACTACAATGCAGCATTCAAAGCCTTAAACGAGCGCCAGTGCCAGGACAGCTGTGACTCGCTGTATGAGCATGTGTTTGACATAACACTGCTGGAGTTCCTGGTGAACCTGCACACGCGGCGCGGCGAGCTGGAGTCCCGCCAGAAGGCACTGCAATGCATAGGCCTGCTTGAGCTCAATGCTAGCAACAATGAGGAGATCCAGCGAGAGGCAGCCAACGTGCGCCGTGGAGACTTTCTGCGGGTTATGGCTCGCCAGTACCTTTGAGTGAGCCATCCGTGTGAAATACACGAACACTGTTTTTGTGTGTTCTTAATAGGTATGTGCAGATAGAAAAATTTTTGCCAGCATCAAATTATGCCAAATAGTGGTGAAGAAAGCTGGATTCAGATCAGATTTGTGTACTGAAAGGTGCAAATGAAATTGTCAGAAACAAAGAGAAAATGGTCACACTCCAAAATGTGCCCAGCCATTTTGCTGCTAGCTGAATACACTAAATCGATTCATGCCAACAGTAATGAACAGATGAAATCATTGAGGTTTAAAAAAAAAAGGCTTGAACCAAAGACAAAATGGGAATAACGCCCAGCATTTTGCTTGTTCACAGTTCTCATACAGGTCCTGCTCTGGAAATTTTTCTGCGCCATTGTTCATTGGAAATGCACAATATGCTGCTGTGAATAGCTCAGGGCATGGTTCATAGCGAGGCAAGTGTATGATCTTTCATTCATTTCATTTTTTCCAATTTTTAAAGCAGCAACTTGCAAGCTACAATGGCAGACTGTTGCCTAGGGTCACAGGCTACCTTTCTATTATCTTAGCATGATGTATGTCTACTGGACTCTACTACAGTCATGTTATAAAGTCACCCCAAAGCAGTTGTTGCAGTCCCAGGATTGAGTGTGGTCTCATATTCTTTCATTCTGAAAGCAACTTTCTATTCTAGGAACCGTGTTTTCCTGGAAGGCTGTGCTTCCTGCAGCGCCTTTTTTCACACACCCACTTCACATCTCGGTTCTCCAGTTCCACCATATTCATATGCACACTACACATGACCTTATAGGACGTGCTTTTCTCAGCGAGAGTGCTCCAGCCTCTCTCTCCCCTTTGTCAAAATGCCATCATGCTCACATCACTTGCACCCCAAGAAGAAAAGAGAATTGTGTAGTTATGTGACTGGAGCAGCAATTTGGGTGCCTCATACTGTTGCTTCCTGAGTCAATGTCCTGCAACTATCCACAAAGGGAATATGTCCACTTTGGTCCATGCCAATTGACTGGAGCCCCAAATGTGGAAGCGATGTGATGGTTGTGCGACGACAGCCGACCCCCTACGTTGTGTTAAGTCATCTCAGCTGAAACTGCATTTGCCATCATATATCAGTAATTGTAGTGCAAAAGTTAAAATTGTAAAACTTGTGCTTTAAATATTTGCAGTTTATAAGTGTTCAAAATGAGGAACGGGCTCACAACTGATGTGGTTCAAATGGCTGTAGCGGCATTTGCCGTTTTCTAGAGCAAAAGAATGTGCCCAGTTTAAGGCATCCCTCAGTTGGACATGACAACACCTGGTGGACAATTCCAGAATACAGGCCCTGCTGACATCTGTCACAATGCTTTGACCATTCAGATGGCAGTGCTGATACCTACCATACTCCTACGAAGCACTGTTCAGGCAGATTAAAAGATGCAAACGATCTAGAATCGGAAAGAAAAACAAGAGCAGGAGCTGTTGCACCAGTTGCAAACATATCGACTGTAATCGCAAGCGCCACATCCTTGAAGCAGTCGACAGTGCCCTCACTGATGAGCACCAGTTTGCTGCAGACAACCTAGAGTCAATTGAGGTCAAATGGTTTCAAGTGGGATTAAATAGTCCCAGCTGAGAACTAACTGGCCCCATTTGGCAAGCAACTGGTCCTATTTGTATGCAAAGTGGAAGCAGATGAGGGAAAAAAGTGCGCACAAAGCCTGCGCATATTTGCACTGGAATTTTTTTGTTGTTGAATTCTTGCGACACTGCATCTGTACCAGCTCAGAAAAGGTACAACATTGCAATGAGCTTTGGTACGCGAGGCACTTAATGTTGAAGAGGTGTGTGAAAATGCAACCTGAGTAAAATGTTTTTACGTATACAGTAGGCCCTTTAACTTCCAATGCTTCATGACTAGCTCATTCTCGGGACATCGGTTACTGGTGCGCAACGCATTTATGAATCTCGAAAGACATGTTGCCATGATGATGGGAGTTCTAAAGCATTTTTTTGCAGTTTTTTTTTTATTTCAATATCAGCATGCAACTAGAAAACTAAAAGGTTTCTATGCTTTCTCTAGCTGCAGTATTTTGTTGTTTTGCATTTGCTCATTTTTATACTATTGCTTTTGTTTAATTGCTGCCCTTTGTAGTACAAATGCTCTTGGTGTGCAGTACCTAAAATTAACGCCTTGAGGTGTCATATCTTTTGAGAGGAAAATTATTTAATGGCATAAAACGAAATTTTGTGAATTTGAAAAAAAGAAAACATTACATATTCCAACACATTTTTATTGCATACATATTTGCGGACACTGTGCCTTGTAAATGAGGACTTCATAGTCTCATCCAAAAATATGGATGCAGTACCTGAAGGAATCGTGAAAAAATTGACATTTCAATCTTCAGCAGTACTAATGACATTAAAAAGAGTAGCACAAATGTCATAATTCCAAGTTATTAGGTCGCAGCCTTGGTTATGGACTTTATTAAATCATATGTAAAGCCAGTTGAATTTTACTGTAGAAAGGCAGGTACACAGAGCAACCGTGTGATGCCGTATGAACAAATAATTTGATACAATCAGAAGCAACTCTTCAGCAAGGCTTCAGCTTCGCCCCACTCTCAGTAGAGTTTAAAGAGCGAGCATCATAATGTTGCCTGAGGAGAGTGCTTCAAGGAGTGCAGTGATTCACGACAGCTTTCCGGGTCTTCTGTGCACAGAAGACCCTTTACCCTCATCCTCCTCCTGGAAGAGGGCAGTCCACTGTGCCTAACATTTGAAGAAAAAAATAAGAGGAATGTCAGTGCTTGGCACAATATGCTAATTTTACACCATCAATAGTAATGAACACTGTCGCCAACAAAACAATAAAGGGGGGGGGGGGAGCAGACCAAGGTATAATGTACTACCAAAAAAGCAAATGCAGGGAAAGTCAATGAAAATGTTATTCACAAGCCAAACAATTGCACACATTTTCAAAAATCTGCAGCACAGGCACAAACAAGGCTGAAGACAAAAAAAAAAACATTTCAAATAAATTTTTTCTTCCCCTTTAGAATGATGTGCAAAAGATCGGTAAACGTAGATCACTATGCAGAACGTGCCTCCGCCTGGGCAGTAGACAATTTGTAACTTTCTTCTACAATGTAGTTGTGGTTTCAGCAGCCAAACAGTGGCCATGACATCACAGGTAAGGTTGAGGTCATGAGAGGCATAGTTAAAACTTGAATATAATAATAGCTGTTCATTTCTGCCCCAAGGGCAGGCTAGCATTAACAAGTGGAGAGAATTATACATTAAAATAACGAAGCAACAATTATATTGCCATTTTGTATTCCTCTCGTGACCTAGACCTTGCGATGTCACCTTTAGGCTGCTGAAACCAGAACTACATGGAAAAGAAATTAAATTATAAACTATTTACCATGCATAGCTGAATTCCACATGGTGATCCAGGCTTGCTATTGTCTTGTGAATCATTTTAAAGCAAGTGTACATACAACAAAAATTTGGTGTCTCCATCTTCTCAAGTTTTTACTTTTATCATGACAGCCCTGAGGGCCCTCGCAAGACTCTGCAATCCTATTATAAGGTTTTACTAACTGCGTTGCACAACATAATGCACAAATTTCTTCCACAAACCTGGCAAGTTTCTTATGATGCAAATACAATCTTGGCCGATTTGAAATTCAGAATGATGAAAATTTTTTTAAATGACGCAGCCAAAATGCATCATGTAATACTCATGTTTCATGATTATGGTATTGCTCACTTGAGCAGGGATGATTAATATGAAATGGCACAGGTGGCAGGCCTGCCACAGCATAAAGCTGTGCAATGCCCAGCACACTACTGTGCCCAAGCCACGGAAGTACGCAACTACACCTACCATCTATAATTGCATCTGCCTGTGACAATTTCTAAGCCCCTGGTTGCAGAAATCTTCAACCAATGAAAACTAAGAAGAATCTGAGGCTACAGTACTCTCATCACAGACACACCTGTGCAGCCAAGACAGTCGATGGCACTGTCCACAAAGAAGCCTGACAGTTAAAATGGCAATAAGTGAAAAAGCAAATGCTGCATTATCTCAACGTTTTGCAACATGCCATAAATTCTGGCAGCACGAACGCCGTCATAGCAACACATTTTTGTGCTCTGAAGCACTGTTCATCAAAATTTACAGTAGAAAAGCGCAGATGAGCATTATGGCCTTTTTTCAGCCCAAAAGTAAAGAATTACTTTCTTTGGTTTCGCTTTTTGTGGAATGGATTGTTTTTGATCGCACAGATTTCAAATGATATGCACACTTCCAAGGTTTCGGGGAAATTCATTGCTCAACAGCATTTACAATCAATATTGTGTTCACTGTGCTCACCACAGTTTTGGAATTACAGAATCAGTTTCAATTTCGAACCTTGTTCTACTATGCCTTTAATATATACTAAGGTAGTGTCAGACCTTTATTTTGCATAATTTTTGCAAACCAATTCCACTAACAGCAATGACAGGTTTCTAGCATGCTATTTTGACACACATTCTGATGTGTCTAAACCAGAATATGTCCAGAAAATTTCAGGCAAACTGGGAAAACTGTCGCAGTACTTGGGGCTATATTATTTAAATGCGCATCAGTTGTACTAAGTTCACAGAACGGCCCAGTGACCTGCTATTAGATGACAAAAGGCAAGATGACAGCTTTGTTTGTGTAAAAAATGCCTTTTATTCCTTTTATTTTCACTTGATAAATTGCTGCAATGCTCAAAAAGACATTGGTAATCAGCAACAGTGCCACAGGACAAGCTATGCCCTACTAGGGTATGTAGCATTAAATAGAAAATTACTGCAGTAGCCTAAACATAGATTCCATACCAGCTGATGCAGAAACAGTTGAAGCATAATGTAACTGCCTGCAAACAACTTCTAAGCCAGCATTACTTAAATGAAACTTAACATTATCGGTGTACAAAGTACCATGTTTACCCGATTTTAAGGTGCACCATTTTTTTTCTCATAGAAATGGAACTTCAAAATGGTATGCATGTTACGATCGGATACAAGACAAAACAGCACAAGGAACAACAGACGAGTCTTTGCCATCACAAGATGGCAGCTAATCCCTTTTGCGTTAGCAGTAGGCATTTTGTTGATGTTGGGCCCAACTGCTCTGCTACGATTCTCGCTGTTTTCCCTTGTCATCACTCCCAGTACACTGGAAATTTGTGCAGCTGTTCCAAGAGGTAAAACAGCTATGACATCTATGAAGGATCGTTACTTCTGTTATGAGGGTGGCTTTAGAAGAAAGTGAGCTTGCTCAATTAGAGCTGCATTACATGCTTCTTGTGTTCCAAGACTGAAGAAAAAAGGATTAAATGTCTGTAAAACTTTACAAAGTTTCTTGAGGGTTCGGCACAAATTTTTCCTTTTCTATTTTCACTAACACTTGCAACAACAAAAGTGCCAAAGAGCGATTAGTACTAACGCACATGCTGAAAGAAAGAAGCATCACTTCAAAACAGTGCAGAAATTTTGCGTTCTCAGCTTTCATACGAAATTGGGGTGCATCTTAAAATTGGGTAATTATGGCATACAGCTTTCCATAGCTACTTCAACAAGGACTGAAACAAAAAAATAGTCTTTTTCCACATACAGTAGAATCTGTGATACGAACACGGTTGATACGAATTCGTAAAATTTCCTGGCCGGAGTGCATTGTGCACAACGTGCGGAATTTCCGGATGTTCAGAGCTCTCTCCCGTGCCACCCTCGAGCACTAAGTGCGGCTCTCACATCGCTGAAATTACAATCGCTAATCGCGTGGTACGCACCGCAAGCAGCGGCGGCGCAGCCCCCTCACATCGCCGAAATCGCGCGGTACGCACTGAGAGTAGAGTAGCCACACGGCCGTGAATAAATCTCATCAGCCACAAACAGCTCTGCGTGCATGCATTTTCTGTGCTTCTGGATATGAATTTTGTTCGTTTGGATGATACAAATTTTTCCGCGACCCCGTGAGATTCGACCCCGTGAGATTCGTATCACCGAGATTCTACTGTATACCTATGTCACACTGCAAATATATATTCAAGACTAGAAACTTTCATACTTGTACAGTACAGGTAATACAAAGCCAAGCTTTGTAAGGCATAACACTGGCTGCCTAGGATACACACTGTGCAAATGTGTGCAATGCTACCACAAAGTTTCTGAGAGCTCAACTTCAATCTTCAGCGAAACTTACCCGAACTGATGCCTCCAAGCCCACCAATCTGCCTCCTACGTGTAGGCCCAGGCGGTCTACACAGAGAGGAAATGCAAATGATTTTCTGTTAAGTACTGGAACCAAATTCTGGCAACCAAGGCAAATGGCAAACACGAAGGCTGGTGCCCTAAGGACCGTTTCACATGCATGCGATTTTCGCCTGCAACACTGCGAATTCTGTTGGTCTGCGACTGGGGAGGGCCGTCGGTCTAGTCGCACACGGCTTGCAACCGAGTTCCGTCAAGTTGGCATTCAGTCACAGCGTCTGTGCATTCGCTCTGCGACTGACCAATGGAGATTTCTGAAAGGCTGTGCGCTAAAAAGACGTTCACAGGAAAAAAGGGGTAGAGAAGTCTTTTTAGCGCACAGCCTTTCAGAAATGAATATGTACCAACTAGCCCGTCAGAAAGCCTTACTAAACTAATGGGGACCGCCGAAACAGCATGCGACGTGCGGTCACGTGGGAGCTATTGCTGCGGCGGAAGCAAAGCTGTTTACTATAAACAAAATACAAAATATTGCCTTGCATCTAAAAATAGTGATTTTAACATCATCAACACATTTAATGCACCATTTCTGTCGCGTTTAATCATGGGTTGCCTATGCAAACATCAACTTTGCCTGTCCCTCCAACCGAATTCACTCGGTACACGTTGCATGTGAAAGCACTGACCGAAAATCGCACTGCGGCAACACTGACTAGGCCGACTATTTTCGTTCTAGTCGCAGCATGTGAAAGTACAGCGGCTGGAAGGGGAAGTGTGATGGGCAGTCTATGGGTGCCATGCGAGGGAGGCATGCAAAGAGCGAGGAAAACCTTTGGCTCCACTAGGAGCGCTGCCATTGAGAGGGGAGCCGCCGTATAAATGGTCATGAATGAATTCACGGCTTTCATTGCTCTTCATCTGAGTTGTTGCATGCAGATGCTGTACAAGCGCTGCTTTTGATTGCTTTGCCAATCATTACTCGTTTTTTTTTTCTGTAGCTCGAAGTGATGTGCAATGCAGCAAACTCTCCAAATAGGCGACGCCATCAGAAGAACAAACACTTTGTGGCTGACTGTCAAACTGGGTACAAATCTCGTGTGAGAAACGGCTCACTTTTTCGATCGCCAAACTGCAGTGCAAAGGTGTGCAGTGGACACATTATTTCCGGCGAACCGACAATGAGATTCTATGTAATTGCGTGGTTTCCGAACAATCTTTGGCATTATTTCACTGCAAAGGAAAGCAGGAGGAACAAACTTTAATTTGTCATATGACAAAGAGGGTATGGGTTAGGGATAAGGCTTAGACAGGTGCGTGAGCCCTTGCGACGGCGCTAGGTGGCTTGAAGACCATGCTTCTTGGCGACCTCCAGGGCCCAGCCCATTATCAGGAGTTGTACCTCCGGGTGAGGGCTGAGCAACGCAGTCTCCCATTGACTTTGGATTTAGATTTGGAAGCTCAGAGGTGGTGGGTCCTCTGGGCACTCAAATAGGATGTGATTGAGATTTGCTTTAGAATGATTGCAGAGTGTGCAGCGGGAATTGTATTCCGCGGGATACATCAGGGAGTATATATAAGGATTTGGGAATGTCCCCGTCTGAAGGAAAAGCTTCTTGATTTCACACTAAATTTACTATTGGTTTCTTGAGAAGGCTAAAGCAGTCTTGTACGAGAAAATATGTAACCGGCTACGAGTACAGTTATTCAACCTGGATTCAGTGGTCAATTATAGCCCTACAAAATTAACTGAATCTGAAATCAGTGGTTAACTACAGCCCTAGAAAATTAACTGAACAATTACAGGAAAGTATTTGATCATTACTACATTATTTTCCTCCCATCTTTTACTGCCATAACACAAATTTACTAAGGCTACAATAAACTGGTACTGCGGCTTGCTTGATGTTTTGTTTCACGTTGTTGCAATTTTCAAGAGGAGCTGTTTTCTGAAGTTCTCACCGCTAATTTTCTTGCACGTCCTCGTGAAGAGATCAGAACCTACAGTGAACACTCCCTCAATGTATGCAGTATGAAAACCTTACACACCAGCTTGTAGTTTGCAATATTTCGTTGCTAGGGTCCAAGTCTTCTACAAAGCACTGCACTTCGTGTTTACTCTGTGTTTTGTGTGACCTCAGAGTTAGGTGTAGTGGAAGGTAAGTTACAATGCCATCTGACACGACAGGGGTCCTTACTAAGTGGCCGATATTTCTTCGGATAAGAACGACCGTAGAAGATGGCGGTGGCCCATTTATGGTCAAGACATGATGGCACACAATGCTTCTTCACAGCCGGTCTGTTTTCGCTCTGTCACGAAGGAAACATCCCCGCTAGCACCAGTGTTTGCAGTCAGGTTGAGGTTCTCAAAGCTACGTCACTGCTTACAACTTGTTTTTAGAAACTAAGTAACTAATTAATATGTAACCAATTACAGGAAGAAGGTAACTGAATTACCCAGAATGTTACCACTATGAAAAGGGAATCGAATAATTACAATAAAGGTAATTGATTAAAAGTAATCAATTACTTATAATGCGTTACGTACAACTCTGAGATGAATTTTGATCAAGTCGGTTGAAAGAAACCGTAAATAAATTTTTCGCAAATATATTGCTACAAACCTTTGTACCTCATATCAAAAGCCGCCAGCACGCACCTTATGATTTTACGTCACACCAAAGGTAGCCAGATTCCTCTGGAATGACTGTAGCCGCGAGCAACTGTTTCTATGATGTTCGAGATTATTGTAGGTATTGTAGATGCCTTATCCAGAAGGTTCATTGTTATCTTTTAAATTCAGTGGAGCGGAAAGAGATGTACAGTCTGATCTTCGACAACCGCCCACCACATTTGCTACTGTCACCACGGCCAAGTTCAATTCATTTCAGTGTACAGGTTCTACCAGTAGTTTCCTTTAAAAGCCTTCTTAATTCTTTCCGCCCTACTGCTGTCACCATCACACACAATATTTAAGCTTAGTCACACAAATGCACTCACGAATACACTGAATAAGCGAAAAGCACAGAGTGTCAAAGACATTTAAAACTCAAAAGGTGCCACAGAGCTGAGCACGCTCAGTCTATATTTGTTTTTGTTTTGTTTTTTAAGTGCAGGCTACAAATAAATTGAACTTGGGCTTGCAATTTCACCTTGTGTGCGCTTAATTTACAGTTTGTAATCAAACCTCTGGAGACTAAAAACTGAAGGCAACATAACTGCTCTGAAGTTCGTTACTGTTTCTGATACAAATTTCCTTGTGTGTCAAACAAATAGCTGTGCATATGCTCTGAAAGAAGTGCACACTAAAAACAAATGGGTTAGTAGTGCGTGAACACCATCTTCTTAAGTTTGTATGCACAAACATGAAAACGTCCCACCTCAAAGCATGCCAGACATATTTTTCAACCGTTGTTTGCAGTGCAGCTAAATAATTGCACAGTACAGAACTGAGAATTTGTGGAAGTGGCAGAATGTTACATATTTGTGTCCACTCGAGGAACTGAGTTTTTTCTTCACTCTTAATTCATATAGTTCTAGACAAATCAAGGTGTGAGAAAACAATGGGTAGTCTGGATGCACGCGCCAAATATCAGTGCTACCTCCAGAGTTCTTGCTCTCGTGAGGAATGGCTGCCCGTCAGCTTTTTGCATTCCGTATCTGATGACGAAAATCAAATGTCTGCAAAGCAGAGAACCACTAACGCAGCGCTAGCCGCCAGATTGCCTGCATTCTATGTATGCTGCATAGCTACACCATACTGACATAGCTCTCGTGGTGCCGCCTGTGGCACCATTTGACATTGTCATCGCAAACCTGCGCAGCCTCGCGGTTGTGCCCGTCACACTTCCTCTTCCAGCCACCGTACCCTAATCAAGAAATGCATGGTCCTGAATTACCAAGTTGTCCAAGTATAAATGTCTTTAAACAGACTTACGTAATAAGGTCAGCCTCATGGTCTCTTTACCACAATGAATGAAAGGTAATTTTAGCTTTAGGTCACAAGTATACGTCACCTTCATTCCATCAACAGCAAGCACTGCCAATGCACAGCATTTCTGTGCAATGGCACTTCTTTTTGACTTTGGCCTTTATGAGGTAATGACCCAAAGCGAAAAAGGCTATGAGAGACACCATAGTGGAAATGACTCTGCACAGTGGCCGCTCGCGCGCACTTATTTTTGAACAGAGCCTGGACATTAGCACACGAGCGGTGCAAACTTGATTACTTTTTGTATTTCGTAAATAGTGTACAAAGCTCTCTGTCTTTTCTTGCTATAACTCCCCTCTATACTTCTCCTTGCTATCCTCTCCCTTTCCCTTTCACCTCCACCGACTGCAGCTCGGGTGCTTAAGATATTAGATAGCAATTGCCGCGGCTGGCAACATTACTTTCCCTCACATTTTTTTTTTTAAATAAACCAGCAGTACTACTACTACTACTACACCATAGTGGAGAGCTCCCTAGATTTCGACCACCTAGGGTTCTTTAACATGCACTGACCTGCCGTCGTGCAGTACTAATGCCTCCAGCATTTTGCCTCCATCAAAATGCAACTGCCGCGGCCGGGATCAAACCCGCATCATTTGGGTCAGCAGTCAAGCATCATAACTACTGAGCCACCGCGGTCAGCAGGCACTTCTTTTAACGTTCAGCTCTATGCAATAGACCCCTGTAACAGTTGCAACTTGGTCTCCACAAGTGCCTACAGTGAAAGGTTAAAGGTATATATGATGTCTGAAGTAAATTAAACCCGCTTATGAAATCAAGACGTACATCTTGTGAAATTGATGGTCATACTGTGCCTATGCATGAGCGTTTCACTGCTACATTTGTGTGACAACATACCACCACCCCAAATTTCAAATACCATACCATGGACCATGTACGGCCTTTGTCAAAAGCTTCTAGAGCCCAAAGGGTTTTCTTCTGAGCCATACAGTGTGTAATTATGCAACACCAGTTTTCCAACTCTCTTGATGGTGTGAGACACTTTCATTGTCACCCTTCCAAAACTTAATGCTTTCCAAGATCCTACAAGAGCATCACTACACGTCTTAGAATCAAACCCTTGGTCTCTTATTCCAAGTATGGGCTTAATTTTAACAATGGCTGCAGTACGCACCAGTATCTTTTGATGATGTGACCATATTACATTTACTTTTGGCACAAGTGGTATAGTTCTGTGGTATGCAAGTCAACCATATAGTTAAGCCCTAATATGCTAGCCATGTTATTCATTCAATGCATGTATGCAAAGGGATCATAGCTCTTTAAGTTAGAAGATTCAACACACACATTCCAATCAGCCATATTTGAGCAAGCATTCTGACATGCCTTGTATAAATGGTTTCATTTGGTCAGCACATAATCACTTAGAAACTGGATACTCTGTTTTGTATCTTTGTGCACATACCTTCTTGAATTTGTCCCACCAGACCTTGATGCCGATGATCTGCTTGAGCTGCTGGAATCCATCTGTAAAGCGAATTTATCACAGTGAGCTCAGGCATTCTAATCAATTTTACAATATTTCCAGTGGAGGTATCAAAGGCACTTACCATGAATAAAGTCTGGAAGCTGCAAGGAAAAAAAAATAGAGAAGCATGATACACAAGCACAGGCATAACACAACGCAGACAGAGAAGCTCTGTATGCAACATATAAGAACAAGTGGCCAACTTGGTCACACAAGCATGGAAGGCATGGGCTATCGCCCTTGCTTCTTTGTCATAACCACTATAATGCAGAGCATGTAGCATATTTACTCTATTCTAACGTGCACATTTTTCTGGAAAAAAAAAATTCTAAAAATGACATGCACGTTAGAACTGAGTATGAAAATGAAACTACTGCAGCAATGAATAAGGTGTTGCAGCAGCAGTTTCATTTTCATACCCGATCCTAACACACATGGCATTCTTAGATGTTTTTTCCGGAAAAAAGTGAGCGTTACAATCTAAGTAAATATGGTAAGCCTGGCTACTTCAATTGCAACAAAGAACCTGCATGCACACTTTGCTTTTGCTAAGTTCAGCACATAAAATTTGTCACAGAGGGACATTATTAAGGCCTCCAGCAAGCCCTTGATAAGCATTAATTACAACTGACAATGAATCGTCAAACACCGGGCAACTCCAGTACAGTGAAACTTAATGCGACACCAGTGTAGCATCAGGAGAATTCACTGAACGAGAAAATGCTGAATGTGCCATAAATAAGAACTACAATGACTTTTAGCGTACCAAATATTGCTTCAAGTCTGTTCAAGTTCTCTGGAGATTAATGTAAAAAAAAAAGACTAGAGAAACTAACTCCATGTTGCAGGTAAATGAAAGGTGTCCTCAGCATGCAGAGGAAGTTGTTAAGCAATAGTGGCTGTGCCTTTGTCTGCTTCCCAGCAGTGTCAGCTTTTCAACAGCAATATTGCTCCCTTCACAACAACGTTCAGCAATTGCTGTCATTGCCAGCTAAGTTGCACAACAACACAGCAGTGCTTTGCATATACTGCAGAGGTCTTGCACAGTATCACAAACCTAAACCCAAATGAACCATGTGTTTGAAAAATTAGCATTTCCATTTCAACAAATTTAGGTTGAAATGAGAAAGGCATACTGCAGCCTGATGCAGGGCAAAGAAAAACAAATTGCGGCAAGTAGCACCACAAGTAAAGCAGCAGGCAGTGCCACATGGTTAATTGTTTTGCAGCGTGTCTTTCTGTACATATTGTGATGAAAAGCTGCAAGCCATAATGATACTGATTTACGTGTAATTGACAGCATTTTCATCCAGTTGCCACTGCCTCACTCTACAACACTAAGCAACTTGTATCTGGCTTCTAAAGAGATATTAACGCCATATAATAAATTAAATTGTGGCGTTTAACGTCTTGAAGCGACACACGGGCTATGAGGGCCGCCATAGTGGGGGGGCTCCGGATTAATATAGACCACCGGGGTTGTTTAACGTGCGCTGACACGCACAGCACAAAGGCGGCTTTTGCACTTCGTCATACACGCAATTTCAACAGCACCAAAGCCCCATGACATCATCTATATAAAGCATAAACAAGTGTGCGTGCTTAAAATTTACAGTGGGACCCTAGAACAACTTTCCGTGCAGTAGAATTTAACGTTTAAAAAAATCCAGGCAATGCAAGTCTAGCTTGAAACCAGAAAACCATAAGGAAAATGCCTCATTATTCGGCGTTTACATTCTCTTCCAAAGTTTTACTGAAAATCTTCAAAGATCATGCGAGGAGCTGGACGCAAAGTGGTAAGTAGTCCTCTCTGTGAGTCGCAGATGTGTCACGGGTCAAAGAAGGGATGAAAGCTCAGCTTGTTTAACGCCAAAATCCAGAACAACGATAATATACCACTGGTGATCACCCTTATCAAGTGCTGAGATGGAAACGACGCCGCCAAAAATCTTATTTTTATGAACTTGTTTCTAAGAATAATACTCCGCGACGTCAACTTCAAAGCTTTGAATGACTCACAACAAGCCGACCATCCGTGCCAATCCTTGGAAGAATTCGGTGATGGTTCCTATTCTCCACAGAGGTCGAGACTCCAAGATTTCGCCCCCTATAAACGTAGAATGCCATTGTCACTATGATGAGACGAGTTTTGAATGCGCCGTAGAAGAGCATTTTTCCCCCGGAGTTTCAAACTTACGTTCGTTGATGTACGGCATCTTGCAGGTCAGCAGAGTACCGCGGAGGCCAGATCAAAACGCAGCACCTGCTTTCCTTGAATAACTTCCGTCAAAAGGCCGGTTGCGAAAGGAAAATCGGCCCCATCAAGGAGCCGCACCCCGAAGGCAACAAAACCTTCGCAATTTTACGTGGCCTTACTGGCTTGGTGGGGTTCGGCTTGGCCAGCTTGGCCTACAGTGGCTTGGCCTGACTCCTAACAACAATGACTCCGCTACTTCTGCAAACTCATTTAGTGCTATTTACATGTTCTCTGCTGCACTTAATTTATTTTAATATGCAAATTAAAATAAATCCTAATATAGTGTTTCTAATTTAAGTTGATGTATTATTATTTGGTTGGTTCAATGGTTCAATTTCTTGTTTGATCTTTGTCCACTAGAGCGCCCGCAGTGAGATCCCGTCAGGCATTGCAAATTACTAGGCCTCCCTTTTCTTAATCCGCCAACGATGGTACGTGTCGCATGCGCTTTCTGTCGTGGTACTGTGAAAATATTTCGTGTGTTACTATGAGCAGATATCAGTGTTGAGATGTGTTATGACGTATAATGATGTCATAAATCTAAATATGGCTCTCTTTTTTAGTTTAGTTTTGAGAACGATGTTAGAAGTGAGTGAACTGGCACGGTAATGAGCCGCACGTGTTAACCCTTAAATCCCTTGTCCTCGCCGCCAGGATTAAGCTTTAACGTGGTGCATACAAGGGCTTGGCACAAAGTTGGCTTGCATTACTTTGGGTTTGTTCTAATGGTGGGTGTATTGTTACTTGAACGTTTCAACGTTTCCTTAATGGTTGGCTGTTCAGCCACACGTGTAGCAGCCTTACTCTATCGGGTCGCCGATTGCACATAGCACAAGCGTTTCGTTCGTTTAGCTTGCACATAGCACAAGCGTTTCGTTCGTTTAGCTGGAAATAGTCTATCGATTGCTGTATATAGCGGCTGTTGAGCAACATGTGATGAACCCGCATACCTTGATAGGAATTGCCGTCAGATTCGTACTTGATGACGACTTGAGTTCTGAGCGTTGCTCTCACACGGTCTGCTGCCATGTAGATGTTCCCCATGATATTAGTTGGAGGGCGCGTTCTAATTTTGAATGCGCTTGATTGATTGTTAGGTCGCACTGTAAAATAACGGAGTTCGCTTACGAATTTTAAATGGACGACCAGGACTTTTGTGACGTTGCTGCCTGGGCTCGGCGTGGTTGGCAGCCTCGAGAGCGCGTGAACATGAACGCTTCATTTCCCGACAGACGCTGCGGACATTCGTGGAGGTCGGCCGGGTGGCCTACCTAACCCACGGCAAGTACAGGGGACGTCTCTGCAGTATCGTCAATATAGTCGACCAGAACAGGGTGCGTGTACGATTAATATTGTGCATGAGTCGAGGCTGTTCGACACGTGGGCATGCTTGTCTGTAGAGCTGGAGCGGTGTGCTTCGGGGCAAATGCAGTAAAATGCTTACTCCGTGAAGGACAAGTATCAAGTCGCTTTATTGTTTGTCAATGCGGCTGCTTTCGAGTGCTATCTTTGCCTGCGAAATCCAATATCTGCGTTACACCGCACGAGCAATTTTGACAAGCCTGTTCACATCTGTACATTGTTTGGTTCTCTTAGACCATTTTTATTAAGTTCATTGACTTGATTTAATGTCACTGTCCAAATCTTGTGAGCACTGTATGTGCAAAGTATGAAGTTTGAATGCATGCAGTACTCAGCTTTTATTGCTGAATGAAGCAGAGTCTGACCACTGCTTCGTTTCTGTAATAAGAGCACATGGGCTGCAAGCAGTATTGTTCCGATCCTATTGATGGAAACATTTAAGGTGGTTGGTATTGTGCTGGCAGCCAGGGGCATTACCAGGCTGACATTCCAGAACTTTCCTCTGACTAACTACAGAAACCCACAAAACATTATGCCATGGGAAGGGATTTTGATATTCATCTTCTAAGAAGAAACCTGCTCTGGGCATTCTGTGCAACATAAAAGTAATTTTGATCAATAGAAAGACACTGACCACTGCTAAATTTGCTGGCGAGCCTAAGCAGGGAAATGTTTAGGTGATCTTTTGGAAGTGGTCTTCATGTTAGAAACTGCCAAATAACATGCGACCTTTCAGTAATTCTGGTGTTCCGTGGTTTGGGGCAGCCATACAAAACTTGCATTATCCTGGATTGTGCGAACTGAGAGTTTAAAACACCGATAGAAGTGTGGCATGGAATTTCTGCATATTGAACATCAAACTATGTCATGATGACCCTTTTTTTAGTACTGAACGAGTACAAGGAACAAGAGTGCACAGTGGACAGGTTCAGTTCACAAGTTTCATCAGTAGCACTAGGCTGCAGACCAGTGCAGAGTTCAACTTTGTGGTGCCCTTGGGCAACAGCTCTTGTTCATTGCGTCTACTTTTGGCAGTTCCAGGCCACATAGTTTGTGATTCCATAAGCTTAGTGATTACTTGGGTTGATTGGCAAGAGTAGGGTCAGCCTAGTACTTTGCCTGGCTTGCACTGATATCATAGCTGCTGTATTAAAGGACCAGGAGTATAGCAGAAATCTGTACACATGTCTAATATGTGTCTCGTAGAGTCCGTGTTATCTACACACTTAGTATATACTAAGTAGCTAATCAAGGGCAAGTGCTGGGTAATAATTATGGCCTGGTTATTCTCCCAGCTGCCAGCCATTTGGAATAGATACTGCCTTAAAGGACTGTGGGCACCAAATTTTTGCTTGAGTGTTTCCTTCTTTCAAATTATTGCATGAATGCACTGTGGTATTTGTGTACTAAATAATTTATAATTAAATTTCTTCTTGACGCTGTTTTGGTTTCATCACTCAAACTATGACGTATAGTTGGTGTTTAGGTCACGTGAGGCATCAAGTCTACTATATAATTGCCGACCGGTCATTTTTGTCATTCCAGGCCTTGGAGGAGGCTGGATTAAATGCTGTAGTGAATTAAAACTACATATCAGCGATTATATTAGTTCTAGTGGATCACGTGACCAAAACATCAACTTCACGTCAGTCATTCCGTTGATGAAACAGCATAAGAGAAGAAATTCAGTTATAAACTAGTTGCTGTAGGCAAATACCACTCGATAATCCATGTATTCTAATGTCTTAACACATTGTTTGACTGAAGAAAACTGTAAAATTAGATATCTGTATATAATCCATGACATCTGGACTGACACTTTTGCACCCACTTGATTTTTCATGATTTCAAGTGGAAACTTGATAGAAATGGGTAGGTAAGGTGGAGGCTGACATGATGAACCTGTATCCATGATAGGAATTGCCGTCTGATACGTACTTGAAGATGGCTTTGTTGGTTCTGATCATGCCTTCCGTCTGCCTTTTGCTAATTCACTTAATGTGACAGTTAAGGCTAAAGTTTGTGTAAGCAGATGCCAGCAAACATGGCAGTGCAACTTGTACTCCCATTGGGATGCAAAATGGTGCAAGGTATAGGGTCCTTGTTCGGGCCATGCACACTGTTCAGGCTAAAGTTCAATTTCAAGGTTGCTTTTGTCTTTGTAACTTGATTGTTATGCGAGATTTGGTTTGCAGTTTCCTTAGGAACATTTGACTACCAGTGAAGCTATTCAGAAGATTTGCAGAAGTTGATAGACATCTGTGGTACAGAGGGAGATGGGTTAGGTTTCAAGTTTCATAAGGAAAAGTCTGCAGTCATGACTGGCGGCGAGCATAGAATACAGGAGTTCACGCTAGAAGTAGTGGACCCTGGGGTATGGATAAATAAGGGTGCGGCATGTTTGACAGAGCGTGAAAAATATGTAATGACTAAAGCTAGTAGGAATGCAGCTGTCACGAAAAACAGGGCACTGTGGAATTACAAAGGTACGAAGTGGTAAGAGGGATCTGGAAAGGGGTGATGCAGTCCTGTGCGTGAGACCAGATGTGATGAGACCTCTTGTGGTAACAAAGGCAGTTCGATGTGACATTCAATCTTGAATATGCATTTTGAAATTGAAGCAGAGTACATGCTGGTATATGGGCCATGGTGGTGTGTGTTTGTGTGTTCATGCACTGTTATAGTTGTTACTAAAGGTGTGAACAGGTGGTGAAGAGGGCTTTCAGTTGTGTAAGCTTTTGTTTCGGTTTCAGGCTGTTGTCGATGGCCCCGAGACCGGAGTGCCTCGCCAGGCAGTGGCGTTTAAGCACATGAGGCTTACCAGGCAGAAAATCAGAGTACCAATGGGCACGTCCACAAAGGTTGTGCGCAAGGCCTGGAAGAAAAATGAGGTGTCCCAGAAGTGGAACGAGTCTGCACTTGCCAAGAAGCTGGCTGCTCGTCGCCTGGTAAGTCGTGCAACTCAGTAGCCTGTGTATTGGTATCTTCCTTTGTCGTTTTGTGCTGATTAGACTAACTTTTTTGACATTCTTCGTTAATTTCAAGTTGACATTATTCTTCAATCCTTCTAGCTGAAGAGAAGAATAGTGACCTTATGATTAGTGGTAGACAACACATGAACAGCTGTAGAAAATTTGTTGGGGGGGGGTTTTCTTTCATTAATTTGGCATACATCATATGGGGTAACAGCATATGATGAACGCATCCAGGAAGTGCCGTCTGACTCGTACTTGACGATATGTGGATGCTGATTAGCACGATTGTTACTTCCTGTGTGATGTGATGCTCTGTTGTGTCTGAGTCTAGTTTTTGTTGCTTTCCAACAGAAGGCCAACATGAATGACTTCGACAGGTTCAAGCTCAGGCGGGCAAAGCAGTCGGTACGTATCACATTCAAAATGAGTCAAGTTTTCAAGAACCAAATGAAGCCCATGGCTATGGCAGCATGTACACACTTGTGGTTCCATTTCCTCACTGCATTCTTTTGGGAGCTCTGAAGTAACTGCTAATGTTGCTGCATGCCAACATTATAAGGCTTGTTCTGATTTTGTGCTAATTTTTGGCATTTAACAAATTTATTTTTTCTTTGTCATCAGTATGTTCAAGGATTGTGGCCTTAGGGTGTTATTTCTGGTGCACATAATGGCCTGCGTGTTTTTGTGAGCTTTTACCTCATTTATGTGATAGCATAATGATCTTGTCAGGCCATTTGGTTGCATCGCCTTCTGGTGTCACATGTGGCCCTGAGGTGTGAAATAAAACAATTAGCCGCAAGCAGAATTTGAACGCCACCACTGGCCGCTGCATTAGGCCACTCCGCCATCACCATTACTTTCCATTTCGCCTGCTAGTCTGCCAGCCTCTGGCATTATGCTTTAGATGTCAGTCATGTTTCATTTGACCGCAAGTCGCTCCAGAAAGAGCACATATGTACTTGCGTGTGCAAGGTCAAATTGATCTTGGTGCTGTAATAGATTTGCCAGTTTGCTGTGATTGCACAAGTGGCTGACTTGTTGCTGTTTCTTGTCCGCAGCTCAACAAGGTTGTACGGCTCCGATTCTTGAAGTTGAAGTCCCTTTCTAAGAAGGCTGGCAAGAAAGATCGGGAGGAGAAGGCCAAGAAAGCAGCACCCAAAAAGTGAACCATGCATTCTAAAAAAAATAAAACGGCTGGAAACGCATCTGCACCCATATAAGGTTTCTTAAAGCTTTCTTTTGCTGCCTTCCAGGTGACAGCCACATGCTCTTTGCAAATGCAAGGCTGCTTTGTGCATCAGTGAAATGAGAAGTACCATTACAAACAGCCAGAAGTGGGGCCCAAAAGAAATTGTTTCTGATGTAATGGTTATCAGTTGCACCCCTTAGTAGGGATGGGAGATTTCTGCTGTCGCTGGTAGTGGGGGGCTGCAGAATCTGACAACGGTGTTGTGCCCAGGCATTGCCAGTTGCAGAATGCTGTGGTGGGTTAGCAGAGGTAAAATATATGGGGGTGTTCTATTGCATGGTGCAATGAAAGGGGAGCTAAATGCAGCCAAACAACTGCACATACGAGAGAGAGAATAGAGGCTGTACTAACGATGGTAGTCTTAAAATCTGAAGAGATGGGAGTTATAACTCGTGTTAGGCTTGTCAATTCTTTCCACTTGCTGGTTAGTCATAGCAGCAGCTTTTCCTTCACCTCGCAGTGCTGCAAAGAGATTGATAGTGCATATGTTAGCACTGTTGATGGTGGGAAAAGCCTCTGAAGGTTTGTGGGCTATATAGTGCTTGCATTTTACTGTGAATGTGGTGCATCAAAATTGTAGGAGCATTATTTGACTGAAATGACCAGATGCTTTTCAGTGCATTTAAAGGGACTAGGAAACGACTTTCAGAGGGCAAGTAAAGGAGACCAGTAATGGGTATTCACTCCTTTGCAGGAGTTTGAGCTGGCTTCATTAGCAGCGATATTGGCTATTCAAAAATATGCTTTTACTCATCTCGTACGTGCAGTTACTTGCTTGGGAA
Source organism: Amblyomma americanum (assembly GCF_052857255.1). Classification (NCBI taxonomy): domain Eukaryota; kingdom Metazoa; phylum Arthropoda; class Arachnida; order Ixodida; family Ixodidae; genus Amblyomma; species Amblyomma americanum. The sequence goes on along the minus strand of NC_135497.1, from coordinate 205,110,286 downwards.
CTGCTCCCCCTTTTTATGAACAAGTCGCCAGTTGTGCCCATTTTCCCGCATGTATGTCGTCTTCCTGTACATACATCTTTCATTGCCTTTAAAATCTCACGTAGATCATTTAATAAAGGGCCCGGAGCGGGAAATCAGAACAATGTGCGTGAAGGCTCCCATCTCGGTAGCACTGCCAAAGTTGCAATGTGCAAAGGCGACATTTGGGCTGCGGAATATAGTACCATGTAATAGGTAGTTTTATACCCCTGTCACACAGACACTGTAAATGTACTTTAAACTGATGCTCCATTTCTCCAAGCCGACCATCCGGAGGGCGGTTACCGTGAAAGGTGGAGGCTATTGGGAGAGCAAAGGAATCTGCAACCAAAGGAGGGGTCCCGCTATGGCGAGAGGGTGAGAAGGTGCAACCGCTCAACGGTTGCCATGGGAACCAACTGGAGGCTACCATGGAAGGAGGCTTTATGGTGAGAGCTTAGGAAGGTTTAGCCAGGGGATGATTAGAACGGTACCCGTCTGGAAGGTGGTTACCGTGGAGCAGGCACGTATCCGAGGCCCCCCCCCCCCCCCCCCCCCCGAAATGCGGCTCTCCCGCCCTTTCCCCCAAATTTTTCCATAGGTGTGCATGCACAGCGAGGTACCCCCTCCCCCACTACAAAAAGCCTTGGGCCACTCCAGAACAAGATTTCTGGCTGCGTGCCTGCCGTGGAGGGAAGAGGAGTAGCGGAAGTGGAGGATGATTACCATGGAAGGAGGAGGGTATGGCAAGAGCGTGCGAAAGCACAACCTGCACGTGCTTGACACAGGAACCAACCGGAGGGTAGTTATCCTGTGGAGAAGGAAAGTTGCCATGGAAAGAGGGTACGGCGAGAGTAGGATTTGGCAAGAGTATACGAAGGCGCACCATGGCAACCATCCGGAGCGTGCGGCAGCTGCTGTGAAACGCTGCCCGAGGAGAGGTTCCTTGGCGCCACTGCGCTTTTAATGCGGAGGGCTGGAGAGGAGACCAAGACGAAATATTACTATGTGTGGAAAACTAAAAAGAGCGCCTTAAATAGAACGACATATATGAGGTCGCTCTCATATTCTCTACCACAACATATAGGAAAGTATAGCCGTCGTGGTGGCTCAGTGGTTATGGCGCTCGGTTGCTGACCCAAAAGTACAGCGACCTAGAATATTGGCTAGTGTGCTCACTGCGCCGCGTCTCCATAGGCCGATGTGAAGCCGCCGGTGACATTTTTTAGTTCCCCCTTGTCCGCTAGGTGCCGCTTTGGGAGCACATGGCAATACACCAAATCGGGGGGTACTGGGTGATATGGGATGGGTGTCGTTCGAAAGCAGAGAACCTAGCAGTAAGGTAGCATTTGAGGAGCGATTGAGAAAAATGGGGGGAAAGCAGTTGGCTAGGAAAGTTTTCAGATACCTGTACGTAAGGTATGTTGACACGAAATCGAGAAAGCGAACTAGATAATTGACAAGCAAATAGCTGGACAGCAGTAGGGGGAGAAATCAATTATCGGTTAAAAAACGGCTCTGGAAAACGGATGCTGATGAAATCGGCACTGGAAACATACAGGATCTTTAAACAGGAAATTGCCAAAGAAAATATCTATGATAATTGTAGGGGAAACTGATGTTTGAGGCCAGGACGGGAGTTTTGCAGACTCGGACATATAGAGTCAGGTACCACAAGATATACACGTGTGTGCGTAGAGGAGGAGGAAACGGCTGAATACTTGATACTTTTCTGTAAAGGGCTTCACCCTACAGTGGAAAACAGCGGGGCTGATTTATCCAAGGCATTGGGGTTTAAGGACAGTGAAGCGAAAGTAGATTTTAAGCGGGTAGAAGTAACCAAGCGAAGGTTATCTAATTGGTGGCTAAAACTAAGACGAGTAAAATTTCATAAGTCATGGCTATAGGTGGCTTTAGCCACTGCCCAATTTATAGGGTTCAGCCTTATCCATCCACTAGTCGCCTCGGCACAAGTAGGTGCGGTCATGCGCTTGGGAGTCGTTTTTCTGGTGGTTGTTTGTTGTGCTCATGTCAATTTGTGCTTGCTTTGGAGGACTCAGTGGTGTGCTTAGAACATTATTTCGTCTCCCACGAACCTGCAATGCATGGTTTGGTTTATGGGGGTTTAACGTCCCAAAGCGACTCAGGCTATGGGAGACGCCGTAGTGAAGGGCTCCAGAAATTTCGACCACCTGGGGTACCCAGCGGAAGGCTCGATCGGTACGGGACAGATTTCTGCCGCGGTGAGGAGAAAGTTTCATTCCCATGGCGGCGCGCTTCCAAGCAGGACAGCTCGCTTCGGACTGGATTCATCGTTGTTACTGCTTTTGTTGTTGCGTTCACTGGCAATAAAAGGCGCACCCATTTCTAGCTTGGTCTCACCTCGCCTATAAGAAGACGTATGAGTGAAATATTTGCTTTACTTTTTTATTTAGAGACGATTGTGCCCCTTCTAGGCTTAAGCGGAGAGCACGTTTGTTGACAGGAATTGTTAACCGGCCTAACTAGATGGCGCCACAAGGCTGAGCGTATCCTTCCGTCTGTGTTTGCATACGCTGAACTAAATGTGGGAACTGTGAGAATTGCTGTAACGTGCCGAAAAATACCAGCGTTTAGTCTACATGATAGTGCATACGCTTATGGCTCGTAGACAGCGTCAATTGTTCTTTTCTAACCATATCTGTGTACGTCGCGAGTGCCGACGTGGCTCCCAATTTCGCTCGCTCTCGCCGCCGAATGCCCAATTATGAACGAGTCATCAAGCTGTACTAAGGCTAAAAAGTAAAACGTAGCGTCGTCCGACCACGTTGACATGTTTACAGTGGAAACAAAACTCGCTGGTGTCGCCTCGACTGTCGGGAGCACCGGGCCGGGAAAGACCAGTGTGGTGTAGTTGCCAGACTCGATGTGTGCGAGTAGGCTAAAAAGTCCGTGGTCCGCCGCCCGAAAAAATGCTCTCGCGCGATCTGGCCCGCGGACCTCGTAGACTGGAAGCGAAACCCCACGTGACCGCTAGTCCGCGGGCCATAACGGGTCCGTGGTCCATCATCTGGATACACCTTTAACTAGCACTGACATCGCACAGTACAAGGCCCTCTAGAATTTCGCCTTCATTGAAATTCGACCGAACAATTTTTTGTCACGAAACAGAAGACCCCAGGGCTTGGAAAGAAAATGATTTCAGAAATTAAAAAACTCACTAAATTGACCAGTTTAGCAAAGGGAGAAGTCGGCCTGGCTGGTGCGCGATCTTGCAGCCAGAAATAGCGCTTACGCGTGAAACAGGAGATCGGGGACACGACGCTGTCCCCACTTTTCGCACTGCGCGACACGTGTGCCAACTAACTGTTTGAGCACATGCATGTTCCGCTGAAACAACGCCTGCGCTTCCCCTCTCTACTGTCTCGAAGTAAAGCCATTACGGCTAGTGCACATTGTCAGAAACTTAATATTTTATTCAGTACCGTTCATATAAATCAACAGCAGAAACGCTTTGTTTGCCACTAACCATATACCTCTACAATGCAAAGTGGAGAACTATTTCTCTGAATACGCCGTATGTAGCCAGCGCGAGCACGTGTACTTCGAGAAGTTACTAAATTGAAAGCTTAAGCCACTGCTGTGATTTGCAGGAACTGGAAACGCGCCTACAAGGCTTGAAAACCTGTGCTCAACACCTCTCCGCTACGCCACTCCCTGGCATTTTGACTACCACGAGCCCGCTAGCGAATGCAGCGCCACCTCGTTTGCAAACATGCAGGAGGTCTATACCAACAGACTAGGACTCGCCCACTCGTCTGTGGTTCCATTGAGAGACAAAGGTGTAGAACAAACTGACGAGCGTCTTTGTGCAGGCTGCGTAGCCTGCCAGCATGAATGACAAGTGCGATGCCGATGCAGACACTAGTCAAAAGGGGACGATGGGCAAGGGACGAAGAGGGGTAGCCCCGTGCAGGGTGTGGACAACTGAAATCTCCTGCCCAAAGCACATCTATATCTGGTAGGTATCCGAGACGGCGTCTTCGTCGAGGGCGCAACATTGTAATGATAGTTTGGTGACTGCGAGCGTAGGTTCCGTTTACAGTACAGGCAACATTGTCCTTGTGAGTGGTGTTAATATCAGAAATAGCATTTTGAAATGCAGCAAAGTTCTTGGAAACCAGGGTTACCAGGACAAGAAGATGAAAGGGGTAGGGAATAGGCGGTGGGGACTGGTGTAGGGGGGGGGGGGGATGCCTATAAGGACCTCAAAGAGCGTCGTGCGCCACGTAGGGTGGCACTTTGATATGCTCTTCGTAGGGTAGCAGATCGATGATACGTCCTGTTGCTTCAGCCACAGGATTTTGAACGGAACGAATGCGAAGGCAGACATACTTTTCCTTCCGATGGGTATGGGCCGGTGGAGCGTGAATAGCGCTGACCACAAACGAAACAGCGAATTTGGAATGGCGCTTGGCATTTATTTTTTGACTGCCTTCCATACCCAGCTAGTACAAACTGAGATATAAGACGTCTTCAGAGCAACTAGCCAAAATGAAAGATGGCTAGGAAACGGTGATAACAATAATGATAATTGGTTTTTCGGGAAAGGAATGGTTAGTGTCTTATATCAGTCCTATAGCTTGTCTAATGTCCGGGTCGAAAGGCATTTCAGAATAAGTCTTCTTGGCGTAGACAAGAAACTTCTAAAGCAGTCTACAGAATACCTCTTCGAAACGTATAAAAAGTGTAGGAATGAGCAATAGGAACACCTTTTCTATATGAATAGAGATATTTTAGAAAATGGAAAGATTTCTAGCCCCCCCCCCCCCCTTTTGTTTCCGTGAACTTAGCTCGTTTTTGTCAGCAAAAGAGGAGCTAGAGCACTGTGGGCCCACACCAAGCTTGCACAACAATCCTGCTGCAAGCTTGATGCTGGTGTCAGTTGCTGCTGTTCCGTGTAGATGAGAAAAATGTCAAAGCAACGCTCTTTATTATGACTAATAAAATATCCAAAACAAATGACACAAGCAGCATCTGAGCAGGTTCCACTAAATGGGGTAACGGAGAAAAAGGGTCATTCCACGCAAAACGTCTCGTCGTTGCGTTCGACCATTTTCAATTCAAAAAAATTCGTGGAAGGTTATCCTAATGGGTGTAATGAAAGCCTGAAATATTTTTGCCAAAAAAATTTTGTAAGGTGAAGGCTGTTTGAATATTTAGAACAGGCGAGAAACCAGGCACTGCTCAATAATTAAAAAATTCAAATTGTTAGGAAACGCTTCACAATTTTTTCATTGACACAGATTCTGGTTTTCGATATAATTCTCGAGCATGCAGATTTATACAACAGAAATATTTTTAAAATATCGAAAAAGTATGAAAATGTACCATTTTTGTGGTTTTTGTTTTAAATACGAACTTGCTCGGAAATTCTGAAATAACCGTTTTGTTTAGATGTCGAATTCCTATAACAAATGTTACAGGTAATGAAACTGCGTGCATCGAGGTAAAAAAAATACTAAAGTTGCAAAAAGTGCGTTTTCAGCCTATAACACGTTAATTTCACTCTGAGGTCGTCCAAGTAAAAATACAAGCAGTAACGGGTTATATAAAACAGTATATTGCCTTTCATTTCTAAATGTTGTATTGCGGTAATTTTTGCTTAAAGTGAGAAAGTGAAGTTTTGTATATTGCATTCCCAAGATCTAAAATCCTGTTCTGAATGAATAAAAAGAAAAATAGTGGTTGAAATTTCCGTATATATATTTCTTTTATTTCACAACATCACTAAACCCTTAATTTCTGGAGTTAATCTTTTGAATTTAAAGGGGTTTATCGTCCCAGTGCAACTCACTATAAGGGGCGCCATAGGGGAAGGTTCCAGATAATTTCAACCACGTGGGGTTCTTTAACGTGCACTGAAAGCGCACAGCACACGGGCCTCTTTCGCCTCCATCGAAATGCTATCGGCATCGAACCCGAGTCATTTCGGTCAGCAGCTGAGCACCATAACCACTGAGCCACCGCGGCGGCCTTTCTAGAGTTAAGTATTTACCAAAAGAAAAATACGACCAAAATAATTCATGTAATTGGTGCCTTCATGAAATTCCTAAAATAATGTCCTCGGAACTTAGTAAGATGCTCACCTAGAAACCCATCGTTTTTTTGCATGCTTAGAGCTATGCTTCTCTGAGGGGAATGCACAAAGTAAAGCAGTGTCAGACCTGCAGGATGTAGACCATAATCATCGGATATGTGTAGTAAGTTTGCTTGTTTTCGCAATTCTTGCCGACCATTCACGTAGTGGATGACACAGTGGATGCAAATTACATAGCTGATTTCATTATCGGGAAATCACATTCGTTTCTCAAACTGTAAAGGCACTAAATATCAATAAGTTGAACTGCGCTGCCGGGTGCTGCAGTGCCGTCGGGACTGCAGCGCAGTCATGGTTGCTCGGAATCGGTGGTCAGCCCAACCTGAAAGCAATTGAAACTAAATGCAGCAGCGGTGGCGTCAAGACTTTCAGTGCGCTGAAATCCGCAGAGAAGCAGGCGTTGACTCTGAAAAGCATAACGGTCATCGCGCAACTGCTATGCGGCCGGGAACCTGGGCATGGAGGAAAGCACAGGGCCACCACGGCCAGTCTTGAAGGGGGCGCGCGCGCTCCCCTCGAGACAGGCCGTGACTGAGCTTCCGGTTAACGCGGTGAGTGCCACGAGGCGGCGCTGGCGATGTCGCTGCTGGCGCCACCATACCAGCGCACGGAGCCCATTTGAAAATTTCCGAGAGCAAGTAGATATTTAAAACAAAAATGGTACATTTTCATACTATTTTTCGATTTAAAAAAAAAAATATCTGCCGTATAAAGCTGCATGGTGCGAATTATATCAAAAGCCAGTATCTGTGCAAATGTCAATGAAAAAATTGTGAAGTGTTTTCTATAAATTTGATTTTTTTAATTATTGAGCAGTGTCTGGTTTCTCGCCTTTTTTAAATATTCAAACTGCGCTCACCTCACGAATACATTTTTTTCGACAAAATATTTCAGGCTTTGATTACACACATTAGGATAAGTTTCCATGATTTTTTTCAACAAATTGGCAATGGTCGAGTGCAACGTCTGGGACGTTTGGCGTGGAATGGTCCAAAAAATAGCGTACCTGGAATAGGTCATATCACAAGCATGTGATGCAGATGAAGGGTTCATCAGAAAAAAAGCTAATATCCCATTCAGGATTTCCTGAGACGTGCTACTTTTCCTAGTCGCGGCGACATGCACTTGTTATGCCGCGAAACATTCGTTTAGATGGTGGGCAGCCCAAGAAAAATAAAAAGCGGCTCTGACCATCGCCCATGGCGCAACGGCCTAAATGAAATTTAAATAATGAGGCACAAGCAGATCGTAAACGTTCCCGCCTCCTTGCACAGACTGTCGCGCACCGATTATTATTTCATCCCGCAATAGCCTCTATAAGCCGCAGAGTTATTGAATAGGCTGCAGCTGAAAAACATAAGTTAAACGGAACGCGCGCATGGAAATGCGTCAATATCGTTTCGACTCGTATGTTTAGATTTGGTTTATGGGGGTGTAACGTCCCAAAGCAACTCAGGCTATGAGAGACGCCGTAGTGAAGGGCTCCGGAAATTTTGACCACCAGGGGTTCTTTAACGTGCACTGACACCGCACAGTACACGGGCCTTTAGAATTTCGCCTCCATCGAAATTCGACCGCCGCGGCCGGGATCGAACCCGCGTCTTTCGGGCCGGCAGCCGAGCGCCATAACCACTCAGCCACCGCGGCGGGCGACTCGTATGTTTAATGCGCCCTCTGATTGGCGCGCACATAGCGGCTTTGCCTCTGAGAAAAAAGTAACGGCGCTTTAAAGAATAGTTCTGGTCCAGTGCAAATAAAGTGTGCGCACATTCTGCGCCTGCCCGGATATTGATTCACCAGGCTTATGTAGTCTCCTCGCCTACGAAAGCAAGTAAACTACATAAGCACGGCGAATCAGTTGTAGCAAGAGCGACAGCGTATTCTGTACACTAATTTGATAAAAGAAGCGAATCAAGAATGCACATGCATGCGAACAATATAGGAGTACTGTGACAATATTGGGGCATAAAGACAGTTTTGCTGCCCTTTAAAACGAGCTTTGCTCGGATCACGAGATTGGAGAACGAGATTGTGGGTGGACCGGGTGCGTATAAAGAGGCAGAGGGAGACGCAGAGCAAGCAGGAGGGATTAATTGTGGTTCCTGAGTGATAATCCAGGAAATGCGGGAGATATGGGTCGAACGAAACACCGCCGCTCACCCCAGCTGGTACAGGACACTGACAATAGGCAACAGTACATGCGGCGGCAGGTAAGTGCATGTGACACCAGCAAGTGCATGTGACACCAGATGGTGTCTGCTGGAGTTAGCTGGTGACCTCATCTGCTGCAGCGACACCCCCCCTCGGAGACAGAGTCGCTGCGGCATTCAGTAAGCACGATCCACCATATAGTCACCGCCACCAGCTTCGTCCATATAGCAGCAAAGCATGCAGACACCGTAAACCCAGTGAGACGCTGCAGGATGGATGGATAAGGTTGAACCCTTTAAATCGGGCCGTGGCTCAAAAAGTTTACTCTTGTCTGGATTTTAGCCACCAATCAGATAACCTCCGCTTGGTTCCTTCCAGTGTTGTAGACGTTACCGAAAAAAAGTAATTACATACTTTACTCGTTGCACTAAAAAAAAAAGGAACGCGTTACCGTTGCCGAAAAGTACCGCATTTTACTTAGCCGTTACTCCATGGCCATAAATTTTATTCAGTGCGTCTTCGCTGCAATTAAGGACTCGCGATAACAATTTTATAAAGCTCATATTTGACAAAACTTCTAGCCCCAAAAAACGTTTTTACCCAAAATCCTGATTTAACGAGAATACTTTGCACAAATGTGCAGGAGCTTAGCAATGTTTTAGTGGCGTAAAGAAGTCGGATACAACTTAAGTCCGCAGTGAAGCTCCGCCCACAGAATTCCTGCACGCCGAAGAAGTAGTTCGCTGCTTAAACGTTCCCCGTTGCGTAAACGAGAAGCTTATCACAAGAAAATAATTAGGTTTAGAATTTGTATATGTGAATTGTTTGATATAGACAAACATTCAAAGGGGCCATGATATGGTCGTTCTTCATATTGCAGTTTTGTGCTTCAGTAAATAATACAAGAGCTTATGATTCAGTTTCCGAAATTTGGATGCTCTCTATATTCCAAAAAATAAGATCGAAATTGAGAACGGGAAAGTCCTCCCACCGGCAGCGACCGCCGTATTGAATGCTGTCGTGACGTCACTAGGGCATACACGGAGCAACGTCGTCTGCTCTCGTTGCTGCAATGTGCGCAGCGAGGTCTCTTGTCCCCTGTACTTCCGCGGGCGTTCGAAGTAGCAGCCGTCCCCCATATATAAGTGACTGCTGCCGCAAAAGCGTTAATAATAGTAACGCAGTTATTCTTCGGTATAGGTATAGGGTCCGGTTATACTAGGCCGATGGGACGGTGATCGGCGGTCGGTTGGCTGGTCGGTATGCAAATGCCGTCCCTAATGCACCGGTCTGTCACGCTAGACCGGCGACGACTCCAGCACGACCAGCGACCCCGTGTCGTAGTAGTGTAAAGAGTGAACTTAGTGGGAACTGGCAGAGTGTGGTGGGGGACTAGTTGGCATGACATTCTGTTGAGAATTTTAAACCTTATTGTACCAGATGCTAGCCACGGCGACATACGTGATGTGCGTGCACCAGCGAAGATGTGCTTTCATTCGGTGTCTGCGCATAGAACCTATCGGCGAGGCAATTGAGCGACACGGGCAGAAAACGCCGCACGACGGTGCCGCTTGTCGTCGTCGCCTGTGCTTATGCGGCCGAGCGAATTCTTCACGCCCCGTGAATACACTCCCCGAAAAACTGCGCTTGTGTACCTTATCCTTATCGAAAAAAGCGAAACGAGCGGCTGCATTTCATATCTTCACACTTTCTTACTAATCAGCGGGGAACTCCTGCCAGATGCTCGAATTTAGGCCGACGGTGGACCGCCGGCCCCTTTCGTGACGAGGCCTAGCGAGTACGCAGGATTCGTGTGTGCAATTTCGGCAATTGCAAAGGGCGAATTCGCAAGTTTTAGCGCCTGAATATAGCTGTCGAGCGTAGTTTTGTTAGAACGGATGCTTGGGCGCGTTTTGGCCACAGTGCCCTCAAAGCGACAACTGCTACATCGCAGGGCGCGAGTACAATAAGGGGGAAGTGCCGATATGTGACCCGATCTGCACAGCATGTGCTGAAGGCAGCCGGCAGCAGTCGTCGGCGTCGACTGTGGACAACAAATCTGGTCGTTTTAATTATTTCAAGTAATGTCCGAACATATTTCTAGCTAATGCGCTTTAAAATCAAATAGGGACATAAGAGGAAGCAGTTACAATTAGCGAGACGCGCCGTTCCTACGCGAACCGTTTCCCAAGCAGGCGATATAGCATCAGCGGCGCTTATTGCAGTGTTATCATAGTGTGTAAATGAGTAAAACTACAATTTGTCAGCAATACTACGTAATATTGAAGATAAGGAGAGCCCACCTTGCGTTTTATGCCAAGCAAACGTGAAGTACTGTTTGCGCACACTGCAGCTATACGTAAACCCCAGCGCGGGGCTGCATTTGTCGTGATCGTCGCATTCCTGGGCCACTATGCGCACGCACAGCAAACGCTAAATGATGTACTATTATTTCACACTCATTTAGACGGCGGCGGCTATTCATCGATGCGGGCAGTGAAAGCGTAGGATTTTGCAAGCGGCTGCATGGGTTCCTGCAAAAGGGTTCTACGACCCGAAGGGAATGTATGTTCGACTTACAAATGCACACATGCAGAGGGAAAGTCGTCTCATTCGGCACTTCTCTGCTCATTTCGTGCCTCAGCGTTCCTCTAGTGCCACCTTGTGGTAATTTGAGTATAATTCTCGAGCCGATGAATAGCGGACAAGAAATTGGTTGCCAGCTACGAAACGCCGCTGCTTTCACGGCGCACATCGGCGAAGGCATGCACGGCACGTGCCGCTTTTCACATACGGAAGCACTTCACTGCTCGAAAGAAACCACACTCATAACTTAAAAATAACATGTTTATGAGCGTAAATAATAAAGCAGGGGTCCATCGATTTGTTTCCTCAACAATCGGAAAAGGGGTGCCACGAGCAAGTCCGCTTTCTTAAGGATCTCTCAGGCCACGTACTAAGCTGACGGCTTCCGAAAAGAAAACACTGAATTTATTTCGATAAGCTAAAAAAAAAACAAAAAACTTTTCAAGCGACCGCCGTCTACAGTGTGCATGCAAGCACCTTAACAGCGCGCAGCAGACAACGCGGGGCGGGTATGCCCCTCTGACGTCAGCGATGAGTGGTTGCCAGACAAGCAAGCAGTTCGCAGATGAAACGGGAAAATTCGTTTTAAAAATATTTACCGCACAGAATGAACTGAAACTTGGGGGAATTTGAATTTAACAAGTTGAAAAATAAATGCGATAAGCAGGGTATGCGTGAAAATAGGCTGTCACGGCCTCTTGCTAGCGGAGTAATACAGGACGCAGGAAACGGCGGCCCAGTGCTCAGAACTGCTGTTTTTTTTTTTTAAGTTGTATCCTGCTTATAACTCTGTGGCACGTGGCGAAGCCATTTTCTGAATTTGACATTAAACAGAAAATGACACTTCAACATAAATTCTAAATTCACAACGCTGAACTCTCAACAAATTTATAGTAATTCTGAAAAATGCAACGTTCCAAAATGCTCGGCATGCTTCCACTCTTTAGAAAGGTGTGTGTGAGTGGTTTGCGAAAGGGAGGTTGGTGAAGGCAAGTGTGTGAATGCGTGTTCGAGCTCGAGCTTTGTGCTTTATGGATATTCTTTTTCTTTTAGTTGGGTGCGTCGTCAAGGGCAGGTGTTTTCCGGCATGCATGCGAGCCGCAACAAGGGTCGTAGAGAGAACCTGTACGTTTTGATTATTTGCAACATCACTTCAGGTGCTCTGCGCTTTATTTCTCTAAAAAAGGGGGTGGATGGGGGGGGGGGGGGGGTGACAATTGGAATAAGAAGTAACTGCAGTATTTCCCGCTCAATTTAATCCAAACGCCAAAATATTTAATCTGAGTGCCGTTCAATTTAAACCAGGTGCCACAGAAATTAATCGAAGCGCCAAAGCATTTCATCCAAACGCCAGCGAATTTAATCCTCATGCATTCTCAGCACTAGACCGCTCAAACTTAAAACGCGATCTACAAATCCCAGACGCGTTATCGATGAATTGTTACTGACGAACCATTAGACACCCAATGAGCAAGTAATAATAACCTTTTTAATCATAACAAATTAGGGCCGGGTATTTATACCACCCACCACATCAACTCAGGTACAGGCTTAGCGCGAAGCATATTGCAGATATGCATCGGCGGTGTCCTGCAACTAGCATCATCCTGTCACACCTTTATTATCCTGACAAGATGAGCGACTCACACTAAGGTGATGACCAAGATAAACTCCCTGGGATCAGCCGATAGTCCACTCACATGACTTCGCATCACTTGCAACCTGACGTCCCACATTCTCAACCAAAGTCATGAGGGGTATGGAACGAAACGTTATGTCGAATGTAATGACGCTATCACTTCTACACACCTTTAGCTAGCACATTCAGTGTGTTCCTACATGACATTAATAAACTGCACCAAGATTTGCAATTCTTCCTGCCTTATAAAGTCACGTGACTTTCAGCAAAGGGGAGGCACATTCGCGACCAAACAACATTGGTATCGGATTTCCCAGGACAATACGGCTATCCTTTGCACATAGTTGTTTCGTTGAGTCCACTCTCCGGTCTCACGCGACTTGCAGTATCATGCATCACATCAAGTCGCTATTGCGATGTTATCGCTATCACTAACTCTAAACACTTTCCCTGCGTCATTACAAGTTGTGACATCACAAGGAGCAACTTTCATCATGACGGGATGTTATGGCAACCCTGCAGTGATGGGTATCAAACCAATCGGTTTTCCCTGTGTAATAAGGCAGTCATGATGATGATACGTGTTAGCAAGTCATCATTCGTCGTCATGTGACTTGCAGTATCATGAATGACGACACGTCACTTTCGCAACCCTATGATGTTGGGTATGAAACGAATCGGTTTTTCGTGCGGAATAAGGCTGTCGTTAGGTCGAAAACACTTTTGTTGCGGCACTATGAGCTGTGACGTCACATAGATCGACTTTAATCATGACGAGACTTTATTGCTACCGTGCAGTGATGGGCATCAAGCGGTTCGGTTTTCCAAGTTTAATAAGGCTGTCGTGAAGACGATACACTTTCGCCGAGTCTTCACCTGGGGTCACGTGACTTGCAGTATCATGCATCACGATACTTCACTGTGGCAACCCTGTCATATGTGTGTAAAGAATCAGGTTTTCGTGCGGAATAATGCCATCGCTGGGTCCAAGCACTTTCGCATCGTCTTTACGAGTTGTCAGGTGGCACGAAGCAACTTATCATGATGGGCATATTTACGACAACAGAGAGATTGGTATGAAATGAATCGTTGTTTTTTTTTTGCAGAGTAATAAGGCTGTCGTAGGGGCGATGCGTTTTTGCAGACTTGCCGACCCAAGTGGCATGTGATATCGTGTGCCATAACACGTCACTTTTGCAATCCTAGTATGCTTGTTATGAAATTAATCTGTTTTCAGAGAGTAAATAAACTGTCGATTGGTCTGCACCACAGCATTTTTCTGGAGGAAACACAAATTTGTTCCACAATAGGTATTGCCGGTTCGGCGCAGAGTGGATGATTTGAATGACTTACACACAGAATAATCAAGAATACTTTGCTGCAAGGTGGCTCCATCGATTTCGACAAACTGCTTTCGTTTTGATAAATATGACGTGACCCAATTGATTATTTGATCCGGAATGCCTATTAATTTCATTTTTGTTACTAGTTTATGATCAGGGACTCTATCAAAGGCTTTGGAATAATCTAAAAAATCATGTCGATCTGGCCACCGCAATCAGGCACTTTGGCAAGTTCATCTACAGTGACCACTAGCTGAGTTGTGGAGAATCCTCGATGGAAGCCATGTTGCGCTTTTGTCATTATTCCCGTCTGGTCTAAGAAATTGTTGAGGTATTTGGTGAGTACGTGTTCTAGCACTTTGCAGGAGGTGGAGATCAGTGAAATAGGGCGGTAATTACCAACTTGCAGTGGGTTGCCACTTTTGAAAACCGGAACCACGCCGTATAAATTTTCCATTCATCTGGTACTATTCCCGATCCAAGAGTCTTATTAAATATTATTATAAAAAGCTTGGCTAGTATTTCAGCGTACAGCGTACAGTGGGAATATTATCGGGGCCGGGGGACTTCTTGGGGTCCAGCCGAAGGAGCAGTTCTACTATTCCTTCTCTGCTTATGGTAACGCTTCTTTCGAGACTGTTCAGACAGCAATCATTAAACGTTGTATTAGATTTGGTAAACACGCTTTGGAAATAAGTATTAAAAGCATCGGCTATCTACTTCTTTTTATCTGTAATGGCAGAGCCGTTGGCAATTATTTTGTCAAGTTTTCTAGTTGTTTTGTTTGAGAAAAATTGCCTAAGTTTACTTGGATTTTCCGTCACGAAACGACCAAGCGTCTCACCAAAGTAGCGCTGTCTAGATTCTGGTATCAGTGACGCAAGTGTAGCTTTTAGGCTGCTAATGATAGAAATGGCAGCGCAGAGAGTCCTAAACCTTACCCAAAGTGTATTGACATCACCACTATCGAATGATTGTAGTGAATCTTCGAAATAGGAAACAATGCTAGGATTATCCGCTAAAGCAAAAATTTTTACCGTTACGATCCTGGAAGCAACCTTCAGGGATCCACGTAGAAGTGGGCAACAAAAAATACCAACTTATGGTCCGAGATTCCATCATGCACTTCAGCAGTAGTTTTTTATGCCATTTGGACAAAGGATTAGGTGTAACACTGAAGCTGTTAATTCAGTTACAGGAGTGGGGAGTAGAACCACCTGCTTAAGATTATAAGCTAACAGCATGTCCAGAAGAGTGTCTGCACTTGGTACTTCATACGTGCCAGCAGTCAGCGATTCCCAGTCGACATTTGGAAGATTAAAATCACCTGCTATAATCATGTTGTGTCTTCGGTATTTACCTAGCTGATCATACAGTTTCAACATAAAGTCAAGGTGAACTTCAGGCGCTCGGCAGACACCAACGATAACAATAGGGTTACCACAAAAGTCAATTTGACACAACACACTTTCATGCTCACTGTCGATGGGAGGCAGAGCAAAAGATAATCCATATTTAACCAAAATCGCAACTCCACCTCCCCTCGATAAGCGATCCTTGCGGTAGCCAATGTAAGAAGGTGGAAAAATGCAACCGTCAAGCACATGAGGCTGCAGCCATGTTTCAGAGATAACCACCACATGAGGACCATAAGAAAGTAAAACATGCTCAAGACGTCCCTGCTTGTTGCACACACTTCGCGCATTCAAACAAATAAGGCGACAATCTTTCAGTTCAGTCAACCCATTATTGTCAAGGCGTCAGGGCTCTTCTGGCAGCTTCGTGCTACGCTACAGCGCCCTGCAGTTCTTTTCATCGTCCCACGCATAAAGGTCGTCATTTATCAGCAGTTTGTCTGGACCAGCTTTGCTTTATCATTAGGGCGACGATCGTCTTCAAAGGACTGCCACAATTTCTTTCTTTTCTGCTATGTGACGTATGAGTAATCATGCGAAACTGATACCCCAGAATCCTTGAGTTTGGAACAGTTTTGAAAGATTGCAAGCTTCTCGTAGTTAAACACGCGGAAAATTACTGGCCGAGGTCGATCCTTGTGGGTTTTGCCAATTCGGTGGATCCGTGCAACTGTGCTCACTGAGACGCCTAGTTTATCTTTACATACTTTCTGGAGGACATTTTCTTCTAAATCAGCTCTCGTTTCTTTCGGGCTTTCTTTTGTACCAGACACCACAACGTTGTTCCGGCGAACGCGGTCCTCGTAATCCACCATTTTTTTTCCTTGTGTTGCCAAGGCTTTTTGCAAATACTTCACCGATTCCTCAAGTTGCGGTATCCTAGCTTTCTTCGTTAGCTTTGCATAATTACAGAATCTCGTCTAGTTTTAATAGTTTTGAGTTTATCTCAGAAAGTATTGTATCGCGGCTCTCGTTGCCTGCCTTCTTTTTCTGCAGTTCTTCCAGGATTATGCTCAATATTTCCTTTTGTCAGGGACCTGGATTAGGCTCAACGTCCCCGCACGCAAGAATCAAGAGAACTGACCAGCAGTCAACAATCATGCAAATAAACTTCTCAGGGCACGGCAGGATCACTACTGCGTAATGGCTGGAACGAATAGAACAGTATGGATTGTAGAAACCGACCTGCACAACCAGCCAGGCAAATTTAGCCATGCTGCTCTGAAGAATGCTGCTGTGCCCTCTGAGGTTCATAGGGCGGTCCGGAGATTTGAAAGCGTTGTCTGGTGACGTCGCTGTCGCGGAAGCCCGGTGATGCCACCTGATGATAGCAGCTTGAATTCCGTGTTGGTCACCTTGAAAAGTCGCTGACATGAGGCCCAAGCATTCGTTGTCGCACGGCACATGCCCAGCCAGACCGGACTTGGTGGGTCCAGGCGGCGGCCCGGCGAGGCAAAGAACCTGCACAACCAGCCAGGCTAATTTAGCCGTGCTACTCTGAAGAATGCTACTGTTCCATTAAGTTCCATAGCCCATTCAAGACACCATTCTTCAATGGCAAAAACTGCTTTTTGTGCAGAGCTGTGGTCAGGTTCGGGTGAAATTTGTTTAAACACAACACAGTCGTTTGCTAATAACTTAACACAGGCATCTTCAGGAACAACCGCAACTAAATCATTGACATATATTAAAAACTACACTGGTCCAAGCACACTTCCCTGGGGAATTCCTAACAACACTTGAAGCAGTCTTATTAATTTCCACATGTTGCTGTCTGTCTGTAAGGTAGGCCTGAATCCATCGAATGATAAAAAAGGCACACCCATACATTCCATCTTATAGAGAAGTTTTCCATGTGGTACCTTATCGAAAACCTTGCTGAAATCAAAGAAAACCACGTCCGTTTGACCAGACATATCAAACACTCGCGCAAATTCATGCACAGACAAAACAGTCTGAGTAAATGTGGATAACCCCTGCCTAAACCCTTGCTGATTATCAGACAAAAGATTATGATCATTCAGAAACTTTCGCAGGTAGCCGGCGATATTATGCTCCAACATTTCATTTATTCAGTACCCAGAGCGCCCAACATCATAGGGTTGCCAAAGAAACTTGTCGTGATGCATGATACTGATGATTATGAATTTTTGTCGCGCAAGGGCGTCTATGGCCAAAGAGCGCCATAACTTAAGGTATTTTTCTATTACTCAAGGTGGGATCAAAGACCCATTTTCCAAGCATTTCACCCCTTACTAGCCGAGCACCAGGCCAGGGGAAAGCTTGTACCCATTGTATTACAGGTGGGTACCCGGCGGCACTGGGGATGGAACCCCAGTGATGCATGATACTGCAAGTCACGTGACCCCGGATGCTGACTCGCGAAAATGTATCATCTTCACGACAGCCTTATTACACTAGGAAAACCTATTCGTTTGATACCCAACTTCATAGTGTTGCCAAAGTGACGTGTCGTGATTCACGATACTCGAAGTCACGTGACCCCGCATGATGACTCGGGTGAAAATGTATTGTCTTCAAGACAGACTTATTCCGCACGTAAAACCGATTGGTTCGATACCCAACTTCATAGAGTTGCCAAAGAGACGTGTCGTGAAGCGTGGTGCTGCAAGTCACGTGACCACGGATGATGACTGGGCGAAAATGTATGATCTTCACGACAGCCTTATTACGCTAGGAAAACCGTTTGGTTTGATACCAAACATCATGGGGTTGTCAAAGTGACGTGTCGTAATTCACGATCCTCCAAGTCACGTGACCACGGATGATGACTCGGCGAAAATGAATCATCTTCACCGCAGCCTTATTCCACTAGGAAAACCTATTCGTTTGATACTCAATTTATAGGGTTGCCAAAGAGACTTGTCGTGATGCATGATACTGCAAGTCACGTGACCCTCGAGATGACTGGGCGAAAATGTATCAGCTTCACGACAGCCTTATTATGCTAGGAAAACCGATTGGTTTGATACCCAACATCATGGGTTGTCAAAGTGCCGTGTCGTGATTCACGATCCTCCAAGTCACGTGACCACGGATGATGACTCGGCGAAAATGAATCATCTTCACCGCAGCCTTATTCCACTAGGAAAACCTAATCGTTTGATACTCAACTTCATAGGGTTGCCAAAGCGACGTGTCGTGATTAACGATCCTCCAAGTCACGTGACCGCGGATGATGACTCGGGTGAAAATGTATTGTCTTCAAGACAGGCTTATTCCGCACGTAAAACCGATTGGTTCGATACCCAACATCATGGGTTGTCAAAGTGAGGTGTCGTGATTCACGATCCTCCAAGTCACGTGACCACGGATGATGACTCGGCGAAAATGAATCATCTTCACCGCAGCCTTATTCCACTAGGAAAACCTATTCGTTTGATACTCAACTTCATAGGGTTGCCAAAGCGACGTGTCGGGATTAACGATCCTCCAAGTCGCGTGACTGCGGATGATAACTCGGCGAAAATGTAGTTTCTTCAAGACAGCCTTATTCCGCAAGTAGAACCGATTGGTTTGATACCCAGCATCATAGGGTTGCGAAAGAGACTTGTCGTGATGCATGATACTGCAAGTCACGTGACCCCCGATGATGACGGCGAAAATGTATCATCTTCACGACAGCCTTAATACGCTAGGAAAACCGATTGGTTTGATGCCCAACTTCATAGGGTTGTCAAAGTGGCGTGTCGTTATTTGTAGCGGCGCTGATGAAGATGAAGTTGGCGCGACCTGCCTGTCGGCATATTTTGATTTCTTATTTCGGAAGTTGCACTCGTTGAGTTTAGATTTGAATTCGTCTCGGACTGTGGCAATGACGGAGTTTATGTATTTCCTAGTGTTGGCGGACTCGTTTGCGAGCTAGTTTTTTACCATCTGAATAACTTGTAGGAACTTTTTATCCTGCTCCTCCCTGTCAGCCCTCAGCTCTGCAATGACGCGCTCATAAACTGACTGTGAGTTTGGCCGGGCTTCGGGTGTTTTGTCGGGAGTTGTTTGTGCCTGCAGCCTGACCAATTTAAGTTCAGCTCGCAACGCCTCGTTCTGTTTTTTTAGCTGAATAATTTCTGCTTTCAGGTCGTTAAACTCCTTTGATATCGCGTTTCCGGGGAGGAATGGAGGCAACCCAGCATAGCCCACCTTTACGATGCGTCTTGAGTTGTCTTGCTTCTCAGAAGACGGTCCGCGTTCTCGGGTGCATGGCGTCTCCTGTGTCGGTGGATCCGCCTTATGTGCGAAGGAGACCGACCTGATGGTCCCCTGCTCTTTATGATGTCTTGACTGTTCCGTTCCGGATCGGCCTGACGAGTTGCGACGTTGACTAGACTTAGATCTTGACCTGGACCTGGACGTAGAATTGGAGGCCGCTCTTCTGCATGGATTCCTTCTTCTCGAACTGCTCTTTTCGGCTGGTGCGTACAGCTGCCGCGTAGCTCTTGCTGGTGCCACTGGTTGTCGGTTTCTCTTCCTGATCACCGAAATGTTGATGTTTCCTAGCCTTACTGATGGGATCCAGAAACTTTGCTTTGCATTCCCTTGAGTAGGTGTGGTGGTTCCTCTGGCATGCCGCACAAGTTGGGGTGCAATCGTGAGCTTCCCCGGGATTCAGCTTGCCGCACGAGTCACATTTCGATTCAGCTGGGCTGGAACAGACGTTCGGTCTATGTCCTTCCCTGCCGCACAGTACGCGAAACGGTTTAGTTTTCCTATAAAGAAAACATTTGCGCTCGATCCGCCCGTACGTAACAAAGAAAGGGGCTTTGTATCCACTGAACAGTATCACCGTCGAGTTGGATCTGCCGAGCCTTCGGACGCCTAATATTTCGCGGGTTTCCGAAAAAAAGTCTTTCTCTAGGTCTCTGTCTGATGCGTTGGGGTCAATCCCGTGCACCACACCTTTGCATGAGTCTTGCGGTTTTGTCACGTAGGCATTGAGGTGGTACTTTTTCCCGTCTAGGTTGATGTGATCGATCTTCGCAAGTACTGTGGCGTCTTCGACATGGCAAGTTGCCGCGATGATGATGTTTTGCTCTTCAATAACTCTGATGTAAGGTTTGGCGCGTAGCGTCTTGCCACGTAACGCGTTTTCGAACGCGACGTTAAGTGGGCATACACTCCCACCCTATATTTTTAGGTCCAAATGGTCTTTCGGCTTGGTAATCACTTTAAATTCATACTTGTCGAGGTCAGGCAGTCTCGGGGGCCTTTTGCGGCTAGTGGTATCCGCTGCTGGTGACTTCGGGTCATCTTCGTATGCCTTCGGAGCCGAGTGCCCTTGTGCACGCTGTCCTGCCCTGAGGTATATCGTCTTCCATCCAGGTTCTGGCTGTGAATTATCAAAGTTCGCCTCGCCTTGTTTGCTGCTGATCGGAACACTTCCGAATCCTCCAGACTCGGGGTCGTAGCCATGGGTGTGGTCCACATCCATCGTCGAAGCCGTAGCGGAGTAGCTGCTCGCTGGTCAGGCCGAACGCGGCAACGGACGCCGGGCCCGGTACCGAAGTGCTTGCGAGGCTTAGCGATCCCACGACGCCAACGTATGTGCCCCATCCATGGTTCGGCAAGTGCCACGCGAGGACGCGCCAGTATCTTGCCAACCTTCAGACCCAGCTGCCTCAAACTACACCCCGGTCTCTCCCAAGTCTGCTCCACCGGCCCCTATGGACGGCCATCCACCTGTGATCTCCCGTCCCACGGCGCCTGCTGCCCAGCCCTGCTTCCTATGGCTGTGGCGCCTGCCCTTGGGCCATCATCGTCAGCACCATCTCTCGGCCCGGGCCCGGACTCGCTTCTAGTCCCAGGTTCGCCTGCTACCTCAAGCCAAACCACAGTGAGCACAACTGTCACTCCTGTCGCGAGGCACGCGTGCACGCCACCCCAGGGCCTTGTGCCGCCTAACGCGCCACCCGAAACGCCTGCCCCGCTTCCCTGCTCACCTGGCGCCTTCACCAGTGCCTGTGTCTCCGCGACAGACGAGACAGCCCTACCGTATCCTTCCCATTTCGACAACTACGCCCCAGACTTGCGTCTTGTGCCCCCAGCCACCCGTCCCACTGCCACAGTGAGCTCGTTTTTGCATAAAGCCGCTGCACCTCGTCGACAACTCCCCTATGCATGGCTGCCCGGCTCCCATGCAGCAGACCTCGAGCCCAGTGTCGTGCGCCGTCGTTTCACCGTCGCCAGCGGCAGAGGCATCCCCTCCTCTTCCATGGCGGCGGCTTCCGCACGCCATTTCTTCGTCTGTACCCGTTAGGCCAGCGCAAAGCCCATATCGCCCGTAACTCCCGCCGCGGGTTGCATTTTCTGCAATGGCATTTTCCGCCCCGCTTCAACCCAACTGGCGGCCCCACCAGAAGACCTTTCGACTGCAGCACGCCTAGCTTACCTCCATTTCATCGACTTCTCCCGCCTGTTCCTTACGTCATCATCTTCATCATTTGGCTCCCCTCGCCTTTAGCGCAGCAGCCAGGCTCGAACGCCTGAGTTTGGTTCACCCGCCCGGCAGCCTTCACGAACCTGTGTCCTGGATTTGACCCACCTGTACAAACTTGTACATACCGGTCTTTTTTTTCTTTATCGCGCACCGCGCTAGGGGGGGGGGGGGGGAATCTGTGGCGGCGCTGATGAAGATGAAGTTGGCGCGACCTGCCTCGCGCTGACCAGAAGTTCTCGCTCGTGCAACAAAGAACGCTTGGGGCAACCGGCCTGCCAGCAACGTCAACAGCCCGCTCCGCCGGCTCACCAGCCGCGGCTACCGGGACACCAATAAATGTGGATCGCCTTCCACAGATTCACGATCCTCCAAGTCACGTGACCACGGATGACTCGGCGGAAATGAATGATCTTCACGACAGCCTTATTGCGCACGTACAACCGATTCGTTCGATACCCAACATCATAGGGTTGTCACAGAGACTTGTCGTGATGCATGATGCTGCAAGTTACGTGACCCCGGATAATGACTCGGCGAAAATTAATTATCTTCACGACAGCTTTATTACGCTAGAAAAACCGATTCGTTTGATACCCAACTTTATAGGATTGCCAAAGTGAGGTGTGATTCACGATACTCCATGACACGAGACCCCGGGTGATGACTCGGCGAAAATGAATCTTCATGACAGCTTTATTAAACTGGTAAAACCAAACCGTTTGATGCCCATCACTGCAAGGTAGCAATGAAGTCTCGTCATGATTAAAGTCGATCCATGTGACGTCACAGCTCATAGTGCCGCATCAAAACTGTTTTCGACCTAACGACAGCCTTATTCCGCACGAAAAACCGATTCATTTCATACCCATCATCATAGGGTTGCGAAAGTGACGTGGTCATTCATGATACTGCAAGTCACATGACGCCGAATGGTGACTTGGCTAACACGTATCATCATCATGACAGCCTTATTACACAGGGAAAACCGATTGGTTTGATACCCATCACTGCAGGATTGCCATAACGTCCCGTGATGAAAGTCGTTCCTTGTGACGTCACAACTTGTAATGACGCAGCGAAAGTCTTTAGAGTTAGCGATAACATTGCAATAGCGACTTGATGTGATGCATGATACTGCAAGTCGCGTGAGACCGGAGAGTGGACTCAACGAAATAGCTGTGTACAAAGGATAGCCGTATTGTCCTGGGAAATCCGATACCAATGGTGTTGGGTCGCCAAAAGCGCCTCCCCTTTGCTGAAAGTCACGTGACGTTGTAAGGCGGAAATAATTGCACATCTTGGTGCAGTTTATTAATATCATGTAGGAACACACTGAATGTGCTAGCTAAAGGTGTGTCGAAGTGATATAGCGTCATTACATTCCACATACCCTTTCGTTCCATACCCCTCATGACTTTGGTCGAGAATGTGAGACATCAGGTTGCAGGTGATGCGAAGTCATGTGAGTGGACTATCGGCTGATCATAGAGAGTTTATCTTAGTCATCACCTCAGTGTGAGTCGCTCATCTTGTCAGGATAATAAAAGTGTGACATGATGATGCGAGTTGCAGGACACAGCCGATGCATATCTGCAATATACTTCGCGCTCACCCTGTACTTCGGTTGATGTGGTGGGTGGTATAAATACCCGGCCCTGATTTGTTATGATTAAAAAAAGTTATTATTACTTGCTCATTGGGTGTCTAATGCTTCGTCAGAAACAACTCATCGATAACGCGTCTGGGATTTGTAGACCGCGTTTGAAGTTTGAGCGGTCTAGTGCTGAGAATGCATGAGGATTAAATTCGCTGGCGTTTGGATTAAATGCTTTGGCGCTTCTATTAATTTCTGTGGCACCTGGAATAAATTTAATGGCACTCAGATTAAATATTCTGGCGTTTGGATTAAATTGAGCGGGAAATACTGTAGTAACGTGACACCTCACGTTACCGAAAACGTTACCGAAAAATGTTAACGGAAGTATGTATGTTACCTGTTACAGTTCCGAAATGGTAACAAGTGTCAAATCAAATCAAATTTTATTTCTGCCTTGAAAAGGTACAGACAGCGGAGGCACAGAAAAGGCTATAAGATACAGCTTGACAAAGCCGCAGCCCCCTTTAGCTTGGCAGCGGCTTGACAGCAAGGCTTATAAAACAAAGACACTTGGTTAACGTATTAACAGGTATACAATAATGTAACTACAAAATAAAGTGAAACAACATAATACAATATTGAATCGACATTCGCACTCGACAAACACAGATCGATAGCAAAGGAAAAGGATAAACATATTCTACATGTCAATGTACATAGCACGCAATTATTTTTTTGAACTAAAGAGGTCAAAATTATTAAATGCATATGTATTTAACAGGGAAGGAAGAGTGAATTGCAGGCGTTCTCTACCTGAATTTATTCAAGGAGTCGGTACCACCCAAGTCTCCGCATACCTTGTCGTGTAGCTGGCTTCTCGGGCATGGAATTCAGCAAGGTTATGTATGTAGTTTACATTCCTACGTGTTTCAAGTTTAAACCGGATACTTAGACGATATTTATACAAGTTGTGAATTTTTACCACACCACTTTCTAAAAAGAGATCTGCGCTTGGATTGTCCCAGGGGACACTGTAAATAAGACGAAGGAACTTTTTCTGTAGAATATAGATACGTTGAAGACAGCTATCCGTGGCTGTACCCCACACTAAGTGGCAGTAGTTTAAATAGGAGTAGAAAGGGGAACTATAGAGGAGTAGCTTTGTTTTTCTTGGAATAACATATCTCAGCCGACTTATGACCCCGGTTAGTTGAGCCAGCTTCGTTGTTATATGGTCCACATGGTGATCCGAAGTCATGTTGGAAGAAAAAACTACTCCTAGACATTTAAATTGTTCAACCAAATCTATACACCGCGAGCTTAGTTTAATCTCGATGGAGGAAGGAAGCACTTTATTTTTGGGACGAAAAATAACAGCTCGTGTATTCTTATATTTAATACGCATACATTTGGATTCAGACCATTTTTGTAATTCAATCATGCTTTCATTGCATTCCTGAACAAGGAGATCAAGATCATTTCCAGTAAAAATATACTTGTGTCATCAGTGTAAATAATAAATTTCGCAGCGGAGTTAATGTTAGAGATATCATTTAGATACATAATAAAGAGTAATGGTCCCAATATACTGCCTTGTGGGACACCAGAAGTAACGTTTTAGTTCAGATTTCATATTGTCTATGCATACAGCTTGTTTTCTGTGCGATAGATATGACTTCAGAAGCATCTGGGTCTGTCCTCGAATACCATAACACTCTAAGTTTTTTAGGAGTATACAGTGGTTCACTAGATCAAATGCCTTCGAAAAGTCTACGAAGATACCAATAACGAAGGTCTTCTTTTCAAACTGCGTTAGTATATATTCCTTTTGCTCGAGTAGCGCTAATTCGGTTGATTATTTTTACAAAATCCAAATTGATTTGGAGACAAAAGGTTATGTTTGTAAATAAAATGAGACAACCTTGTATGTAGACTTCTAAAAGATAGGGAGTATAGATACTGGTCTATAATTTCCTAAATCATTGCGGTCACCTTTCTTATACAGAATCGTTACTTTGGCTATTTGCATTTTGTCAGGAAACATACCGGTAGTAATACATAAATTAAATATTGTGAGCCACCGCTTGCACAGGCGTCTTTTTTTATTCGGGAACAGCCGGGCACACAGCGCGCGCTCCACGGAGCCCAGGCAAGTGACGAAGATGATGATGGGGATATACAAATGAAAGAGGTGAAAGTTCGCGCAAAGCGCTCACACAAATAGTTCCCCGGCAGGAAAGCGGCCATCCTGGCCGCAGATTAAATAGAAGAGGGGCGACGGGTGTAGAGTTTCATCCGCGATACATGAACCACTTCTTGAGAGCGGCGACGGCGGTCGATTACGGGGTGCGAGGGAACAACGGCGTAGTTGACCGGAGATGTCTGCTGGGCGACAAGATAAGGTCCGATAAAGCGCTGGAGAAACTTTTGCGCACAGTCCAGGCGTGCGGACGGGTGTCCAGAGGAGGACCTCATCTCCGGGTCGGAAGGAGACCGTACGGTGGTGCAGGTCATAGCGGTGTTTGCGGTCTTGCTGAGTGGCTTCGGTGTTGACGCGGGAAAGGTGGCGACAATATGCCATCCGAGAAGCGAACTCTTCGCCCAGAGACGCAGACGGAGATGCGGGAGCAGAAAAGAAGGCGGTATCGAACAGTGAGGATGGAACACGGCCATAAATCAAGAAGAAAGGGCTGTAGCCAGTGGTGCGTTGAACTGCGGAATTGCAGGCAAAGGTGACAAAGGGCAAAATGTTGTCCCGGTTCTTATGGTCAGGCCGAATGTACATAGATATCATGTCAGACAGGGTACGGTGAAAGCGCTCGATGAGACCGTTGGTTTGATTATGGTAGCTAGAACATGTCTTGTGGACAGTGTTGGTGGCGCGGAGGACCTCTTCAAGCACATGGGACAAAAATGTCTTCCCACGGTCGCTGATCAGGACACGAGGAGCACCATGGCGCAACACTATCGCATGCAAGAAAAAGTCGGCGACTTCAGAAGCGGTACCGGAGTGAAACGGGGCTGTTTCAGCATACCGCGTCAGGTGGTCAATGGCGGTGACAACCCAACGGTGGCCAGCTGGCGTAAAGGGAATGGGACCAAACAAGTCGATGGCGACGGTGTCGAAAGGCACGGATGGGCAAGGAAGAGGCTGTAGGAGGCCGGCAGGAACGGATGTTGACCCCTTGCGACGCTGGCAAGACACACAGGAGGATATGTATTTGGCGACGCTAGTAGAGAGCCCAGGCCAGAAGTATCGGCTCTTGATACGGTCATACGTCTTCAGGTGACCCAAATGACCGGCAGAGGCGTCGTCGTGGTAAGCCTGCAAAACTTGAAGACGAAGGGAGCGAGGCACAACGGGAACCCACCGGTGACCCGTAGGGTGGTAGGTGTAGCGGTAGTGTGCCGTGCTGAAATCTGAACTGGCGAAGTTGGCGGCGCGAGCGACTGTTGGGTGCTGATTGGCCTCGGAGACGATCAATGATAGTGCGGCAGTATGGATCAGCCAGCTTATGGGAGGGCAAATCGGCGTGGACGTCGACTGGTGCAACAACAATGGGTGCACAATCCAGAGGGAGGTCGGACGCCTGAGGTGAAGGGCACGTTGTTGAGGGGGCCGCAGCGTGAGTCCGGGAGTCAGGCAACGGGCATCGAGACAGGGCGTCAGCGTCGAGGTGTTTTCTCCCGGATTTGTAGGTGATAGTGAAGGTGTACTCCTGAAGACGTAGCACCCAGCGACCCAAACGGCTGGACAAGTTCTTCAGTGTCGACAGCCAACAGAGCGCGTGATGATCGGTGACAATGGTGAAGTGACGGCCGTACAAGTAGGGGCGAAATTTCTGGATTGCCCAAACAACGGCGAGACACTCTTGCTCTGTTATGGTGTAGTTACGCTCAGCTGTAGTAAGAGAACGGCTGGCGCACGCTACAACCTGCTCTTGGTTGGCATCGTTGCGTTGTAAGAGAACAGCGCCAAGGCCTTGTCCACTGGCGTCAGTATGGAGAATGGTGGGGGCTGCCTCATCAAAATGGCGAAGCACAGGCGTTGAAGTGAGCGCCTGCTTGAAGGCTTGGAAGGCCTCTTCGCATTCAGTGGACCACAGATAAAGCGTCTCAGAAGTCAATAGTTTATGGAGGGGGGACGCTATGGATGCAAAATTACGTATGAAACGGCGGAAGTATAGGACGCTAAGCCCAGGAAGCTGCGAAGTTCTTTCAGGCGCTGGGGGCGAGGAAAACTGAGGACAGCGGCAATTTTTTCAGGATCAGGTCGGATTCCGGCCTTACTGACGATGTGGCCGAGTACTTTGATGCTTTTGCTGGCAAAGTGGCACTTTTTGGTATTTAATTGAAGACCGGCTTTCGCAAGGCACGTGAGAACTGCGTTGAGACGGTGCAAGTGCTGGGAGAAGTCGGACGAAAAGATGATAATGTTGTCCAGATAGCAAAGGCAGGTCTTCCATTTCATGCCCCGTAGCACGGTGTCAATCATGCGCTCAAATGTGGCCGGGGCATTGCACAGTCCGAAAGGCATCACATTGAATTCGTAAAGACCGCCAGGGGTAACGAATGCGGTCTTCTCCTTGTCTGATTCGTGCATGGGGATTTGCCAATAGCCCGAGCGGAGGTCGAGGCTTGAAAAGTGCTCAGCGCCTTGGAGGCAGTCCAACGCGTCGTCGATGCGAGGGAGCGGGTAGACATCTTTATGGGTTATTTTGTTAAGGGCACGGTAATCCACGCAGAAACGAATTGAGCCATCTTTTTTTACGGACGAGAACGACAGGAGATGACCAGGAGCTTGTAGACGGTCGAATGATGGGGCGCGAAAGCATGTCTGCAACCTGGTCCTCAATGATCTTGCGCTCAGATGCGGAAACGCGGTACGGACAGCGCCGTACAATAGCTGAGCCGTCCGTCTCTATGCGATGGGACGTTACAGAAGTCTGGCCTAAAGCGGACGTGCACACATCAAAGGAGTTCTGGTGGGTCATAAGAACTTCTAGTAAGGCTGTCGACTGCTCAGACGTAAGGTCAGAGCTGATGGCGGCTTCGAGCGCAGAGGAAGAACACGGAGCGGGAGTATCAGCTGGTAGCACAGCACATGAAATCGGGTCGGTGTCGAGAGGGACAGGTTTACCTTCAAACAGGAAACCAATAGTAAAGCCTTTGGGTAGTAACATGGACTGGCTGGTAGTGTTCAGCGCCGTGATGACCGCGCAACCACGGACGAAAGATGTGAGGCAAGAGGCAAGAGCGATGCCTTGGGAGGTCCAGCGTGACGAAGGCATGACTAAGGCATCGCCGTCAAAAGCGAAGTCTAAAGTTGCAAGGATGAGCTGTTCACGGCCAGGGGGCAGGGCGAAGTCGACAGCAGCGACCACACGTGGTGGCGAACAGTCAGAGTCTGGATCTGCTATGTGGATGAGGCGGTCGTTGCAAGAGATGAGGGCAGAAGACGACAAAAAGTCCCACCCCAGGATTATCGGATGAACGCAGGATGGGAGGATAACGAATTCAATATGATAGCGCTGGTTAGCGATGAAAACACGCACAGTGCATTGGCCAGTGGGGTGGATGAGCGTGCCGTTGGCTCCACGGAGAGGCGAACCGGTGTATGGAGTTGTGACTTTGCGCAGTCGGCAACACAGGGCAAGGTGAATGACGGAGAAAGCGGCACCCGTGTCTATGAGAGCTTGAGTCCACACCCCTTCAACACACACTGTCAACATATTCGACGGGCGGTCGGGAGGAATTTTAGAGTTCGCACGGCAAGCAGCTTTCCCTCCAAAAACTGCTTCGTTTAGTTTTCCGGGCTAGGAGCGAAGGGCTGCGAGACGGGACGAAGAGGTGATGAGCGACGAAAAGGTGAAGGAGAGCGGCAGCGAGTAGAACGGGAGGACCGAGTGATATCCTGGGAGTTTGGAGGCGAGGGGGAGCGACGGTAAATTTGGGAGAACGGCGAGGCGGAAGGATCAAGCTGGCGCACAGGTGCACGTTCGAAAGCAGCATAACCGCGTCGTTCATCTTGCTGTCGCCGGCGACCGACGCGTGAGACATGACCGCGGATCCCGCAGTAGTAGCAAGTAGGACGGGGAGTACGCCAGGCTGGAGAATAAGGCGTTGCTGGAGGACACGGAGCCACGGCAGCCACGTTACCGCAGACAGGCGTTGGAGTAGACGTAGGGACCGGGGCGGGTGGCCTCGATGCAATGTCGGCATAGGTGGGCGGGCGAGAAGGTGTCTGAGGGGTGGCAGGGGCTACGGCGCAGGTGAAAGCGGCCAGCTCATCTTTGATGACGCTCCGCAAGTCAGGTGTAGCAGGCGGGATATTAAAGGTGGGAGGGCCAAGAGTGGTGGGCTGCCCGTAGAGTTCCTCGCGTATCAGGGCATGGATGACGGAACGGAGGTTCCCATCGACGAGGACGCTGCCATCACTGGGGTCTGGCTGAAGGCGACATGACTGCAGCTCATCCAGGCGCTGGCATGTGGAGGTAATGGCAGATACGCTGGAGGGGTTCTGGGCTATCAACGCGGTGAAAGCAACGGTCCCAATGCCCTTAAGAATGTGGCGAACGCGCTCCGACTCAGGCATGTCAGCACTAACGCGGCGGCAAATATCAAGAACGTTCTCGATGTAAGAGGTGTAGGACTTCCCAGGCTGCTGAAGCCGCGCGGCAAGCTTCTTCTTGGCTAGCTCAGAGCGGCCTGTCGGCGTGCCGAAAATTGGCCGCAGCTGCTGTGTGAATGTAGGCCAGTCGGCGATGTCATCTTCGTGATTAAGAAACCACGTCTTTGCGACGTCAGTCAAGTAAAAGACGACATTCAGCAGCTTGTGGGAGTCATCCCACCGGTTGAACGCACTGACCCTGGTGTAGTTGTCGAGCCAGTCGTCGACGTCGTCGCCACGAAGTCTGCCGAAGACTTGAGGGTCGCGTTGACGGCTGGTGATGGTCCAGGCTGGGGCAGCCGCAGCAGTCGGGGAAGGCGGCGGGGGTGAACGCGTTCCGTTGCCTTCCTCCATACCTGAGGGCTGCAGACGCAAAAGACGGCCTCATCGGAGCTCCAGGGAGAGCGAAAGACGGGTCCGAAGCGAGAGGTAGGGGATACGAATAGCACCTCCGCCACTTGTGAGCCACCGCTTGCACAGGCGTCTTTTTTTATTCGGGAACAGCCGGGCACACAGCGCGCGCTCCCCGGAGCCCAGGCAAGCGACGAAGATGATGATGGGGATATACAAATGAAAGAGGTGAAAGTTCGCGCAAAGCGCTCACAATATATTCGCAAGAACAGGGGCAATAACCGCTACAACATGCTTCGCAGGCCTGATTTGAATGCCATCAATGTCACAGGCATGGCTGTTATTAAGGTTCTGTATGACTGATATAACTTCTGCCGTAACCGGGTTCAAAAGTATTGTATCATTATTGTAGGAACTAATGTAACTATTGCAATCATGTAATGGTTTGGTATGAGAGAGGGTTGTGAAAAAGTTGTTAAAGGCATCTGCTCGCTCTATCCCAGATATATCTTTATCATCAAGCCTTAATGTCCGTGGGGCAGGGTGCGGTTGATGTTACTAAGTTACCGAAAAAAGTAGCACGTTACCAGTAAGGCCGTTACTTGTAACGCGTTACGCGTTACCGCCAACACTGGTTACTTCTACCCGCTTAAAATCTATTTTTCCTTCACTGTCCTTAAACCCCAATGCTTTGAATAAATCAGCTCTGCTGCTGTAGGGTGAAGCTCCACTGTAGGGTGAAGCTCCACTGTAGGGTGAAGCTCGTTACAGAAAGTACCAAGTGTTCAGCCGTTTCCTCCTCCTCTCCACACGCACCGCACAGCGTATATCTCATGGTACCTTATTCTATATGTCTTAGTCTGAAAAACTCCCAGCCTGCCTCGAACATAGCTTTCCCTGCAATTATGATAGATATTTTCTTTGGCAATTTCCTGCTTAAAGATCCTATATGTTCCCAGTGCCGATTTCGTCAGCATCTGTTTTCCATAGAGCTCTCTGTTTCTTTAACCTTTTTTCGTAACCGATAGTTCCTGATTTGCCCCCCCCCCCCCCCCAAATGCTGTCCAGATATTTGCTTGTCAATTTTCTAGTTCGCTTTCTCCATTTTGTGTCCACATTTCTCATTTACAGGCACCTGAAAATTTTCCGAGCCCACTGCATTCCCCCACTTTTCTCAATAGCTCCTCAGATGCTATCTTACTGCTAGCTTCTCTGCTCTCGAACGACGCCCATCCCATATCACCCTGTAACCCCTGATTTCGGTCATTGTCATGTGCTCCCAAAGCTAGCCTCCCTACGCCGCGTTGTTTGATTTCTAACCTTGCTTGAACATCTGGTCTCATGCACAGGACCGCATTGCTGAAGGTCAGACTAAGAACCATCACCCCTTTCCAGATCCCTCTTACCACTTCGTACCTTCGTAATTCCACAGTGCCATGTTTTTCATGACAGCTGCATTCCTACTAGCTTTAGTCATTACATATTTTTCATGCTTTGTCAAATACGCCGCACCCTTATTTATTCACACCCCAGGATCCACTACTTCTAGTGTGAACTACTGTATTCTGTGCTGGCCGCCCTCATCATTAAACATCATGACTGAAGATTTTTCTTTACTAAACTTGAAACCTAATCTATCTCCCTTTGTACCTCGGATGTCTATCAACTTCTGCAAATGTTCCTTATTGTCAGCCATTAGCACTATATCATCTGCGTACTTTAGTCCTGGTAATGACTGTTTAATCCATTCGCCTTGTTTGAAAAAAGAAAGGTTGAAGCCCAGTCCGCTCTTCTAGTTTGGTCTCTAACCCTTGTAGGTACAACATGAACAACAAAGGAGACAGGAAATCCTTGCCTAAGCCCCCGCTGTATTTCTATAGGCCCAGATACATTTTTTTCTTTTGATAAGCACTCTTACCTTTCCTTTATATATATATATATATATATATATATATATATATATATATATATATATATATATATATATATATATATATATATATATATTAAAAATTAATTACTCTATCTTCCACATTCAATGTGCCCAGTATGCCTCACAAATACTCTTCAATAACGTTGTCGTGGGCTCCCCTAATATCCAGAAATGCTAGCCATAGGGACCTGTGTTCCTTTTCAGCAATCTCCATACACTGCGTCAATCAAAACAGATTGTCCTCCAACATCCTTTGTTTTCGGAACCCATTTTGTAGCTCCCCTAGCGCCCCCTCGTTCTCCACCCAAGCCTGCAATTTGTCCTTTATAATCTGCATCACCACCCTGTAAACCACAGATGTCACTGTTATGGGACGGTAGTTACTTACCTCAGCTTTGTCCCCCTTTCCCTTATATATCATGTTCATTCTACTGAACTGGCATTCATCGGGGACTTTCCCATCTACTATCATTTTATTCACTACCTGTATTAATGTTTGCTTGGATTTGGTCCTAGCTTCTTTATTAACATAATCGGAATACCATCTGGTCCTGTTGGTGTGCCACTAGGAACCTTCTTCTCTGCCCTTTCCCACTCTCTTTGCTCAAGTGATGCAATTGCAGTAACCGGTCTATCCTCCTTCGATAAATTATGTGCAACGTTTCTTTCTTTAAATTTTTCTGTCATCCTTGTTCCTATATGTTTCATTGCTTCATCCCCGGGCTTTTAGCCGAATACCCTGATCTATCAGAATAAACCTTTGATCTAGCCTAGTCTTATTATTGATGGAGTTGAGATGTTTCCAAAATTGCTGAGCTGCTTTTCTATCCTTTTTATTTACTTTTGTCATCCACTAGACACCCTTCTAATTTTCTCATTGATCAAATACGATGCTTCCTTTCTACACTTTATGAAGGTATTCCATTTTCTGTCTACTTCATCTTCTGATTCCCCCCTCTTCTTGGAATATCTGTGTTCCCTAGATGCTTCCTGACGTTTCTCTATGGCCTTCTTGGCCTCCTCATCCCACCAACTCTTGGGTTTGCGTCTTCTTTTTCCTTTTGACTCGCACCTTAGCTAGCTCTAGCGCAAGTAATCGAGTTGATTTGGTGTAAGTCCATTCTGTTTCATTATCCTCGAAAATTACTTTCTCATTCTGTCTGGCTGCTGCTTCCAATTGCTTTTCTGAGAAAAAGTTTCCTTCTGATTGTTCATCTCACTTCAGTACTACATTGATTTTCTGCTGAAACTCAACTTGATGCGTTTGTGGTCACTACCTAGACTTTTTGAGCCATTGCAGCCATTGACCTTTTGAGCTGTTGCAGCTCCAGAGGAGGGCATGTCAGCGACGAGGCGTACGTAGAGGTGGCCACAGTTTCCTGAGGTCGGACAGCAGCACAGAGGCGCGCGGACGCAGCACGGTGGGAACGTCGTGCGAGCAAGGGAAGATCGCCGAAGAACCACTACACAGCGATGGTGCGAAGTGTGCGCGCTCGATGGTCGCTGCATGGCGGGGAGGTAGAGACAAAGGATCAGTTGGTTACCACCGTGCAGCAGTGGCGCGAAGGGATGAACGCGCGATATCCGTCGTGCAGCAAGGAAACTGCACAAAGGACAAACGCAGCGACGCGGATACGGCTGCAGGCACGCGAAGGTTCTCACGAAGACCGCTGCAGGACGAGTACCGGGCGACGATAGGAGGTCCGCAGGGTACTCACGCATAGCGGGGGTGCGAAGAGCAGGGCGAGCGCACGAAGGCACAAGCAATGGCTGCCGTGCAGCGGAGAAGCCAGACGTGCGACAAGGGATCCATAGCTGAAACACGGCAGAGTTGCGGTAATGATTACGTGCGAACACAGGCGCCTCCAAAATTAGCACCACGATAAGGAATCTCCACATCATGAATCAGGCTTGATGCATGAATTTTGAAGAGAGTGCGCGCCGTTTCAGGCGTGCAAATGCACCGTGGAGGCAGCAAAGATGGCGGGACCGCCGCCGCCTGCCAGCGTCAAGACAAGCAACTGCGCACCGAGAGAAATGCCGAGCCGAAACAGCCCGCCAGAATTAGATGCGCCCAGGCTGCAAAAACCTCTTTAATCTATTATCTGCTTTAAAGGTGGCAGTAATAGAACCGGTCCTCAACCTCGTACATACACCACAAGAAGCCCGCCAAAATTGAATGCTTTCCCTCGACAGTTCGGAAGGTTCGGCTGGGGACGTCGACCGGGTTGGAATTTACTTGGAGCTCGAGCGGTGTTGAAGCAGTCGGAAGATCATCCGATCTGGGTGCAAGCGCAGGCTTCTCGCAGTTCTCGTCCTTGTACGTTAGGTTTGAGATTGGTTGGTTGGTTGGCCTCAAATAAAGATGGCACATGCCCACTATGAGGGAGTGGCCAAGGCACAGGCGGGGAATTGCTGGAAACAGGAGCGTTTAGAGGGGCAAAAAAGGAGTAGAAGTAGGGTACGTATACGCTGGCAGATTGTATAACGCAACGACAGGGGATTACCTATTTCACAACGCTTCCTCATCTTTTCCCGTGACGTCGTTCAGACATTGCGCTGTCATTACGAAATATAATGAATATATTCTAGTTCACTATATATTCCGAAGTAAAGCCCGCGACGGTAGAATTTCTACATATTACAAATATTACTCTATGCACGTCGCTCGGCGGCATCGCCATATTCGGTTCCTGCAGCTCCTTCCTGCAAATAGAGACACTACAGCACAGCTCCAGTTGTAATAAATTGAGCAAAAATTTGGTCAAGGAGGCATCGCTTAGTTTAGATTATGTTCGGTAGAAAGAAAAATAACGGCTCACTTTGTATGTTTAGGCGCAGTAGTGTACACCTCCCGATTCTTGGCCGATCCCCCAGTGTGGGAATATGCCATCTTTTGTAAGGTCAACAACAGCAACAACAACATTCGAGAGCAAGTTGCTTGAATACAGGAAGTGGTATGAGTATGATAACGTGCATACTGTATCCACGGTGTTTTCTTAATGTGATTCCGCAACGTCTCGCACCAACTGCAAACGTGCAAACTGTCGTCAAGTGTATCGCGAATGCTCGGGAGCAGATCAAGCGAGATCGGATCAAGCCAAAGGAGGCGCTGGTAGCACGTGATTGTCAGAAGCACGTTCTAAGACAGACAACTGACGCGTCGGTGAAAGGGTTTTCATTAGAGTGAGCCTGGCCATGCACATTACGCATGCCTTACAAGAGCACGATTAAATCACCACCACAATTAAATCTCGGACAGCAGTGATGAACTGTGCTCGAAACAATGTGTGCAGCGTTGCGGCGCGTGTCCTTCGCGGGGCGTGGGTGAGTGATGGTGCAGTGTCGATCAAGTGGTTCCCGGCCCATATGGGTCCCAGTGTTTCGTGTAAAGGGAACGCAAACCCCAACGAGACGGCCAACGCTGCCGCGCGAGGACTGGCGAACCGCGCGGCGGCTACGAGTGCCGGGCCCTCGGGATGGCAGCCCTTCGATATCAGCAAGCTAGGACCCCATGACCACCTACAACGACGTTGTAAAATGGTATCGTTTACGAAGGAGGACTATGCCGCCACCACACCCGGGTCTCACCCGGTCGGAGGCAGTGATCTACAGACAGTTACAGACCGGCTCGTTACTGACTCCAGTGATTGCTAAGCATATATGCGCAGAGGTGTATAAGAGTGACGAGTGCAGATTATGCGCGAAGGAGCGGGACACTGCGGCCCATATCCTGTGGAACTGTGAACTTTATCCGTGTGAGGCCAGTGCGATGACAACGATCCCGCCGCAGTTTGAAGCTGCAGCACGGAGTTGAGACTACGACACCCAACTTCAGGCCGTCCAGCAGGCCGCGGCGGCCATCGATAGACAGCGACCGGGGAACTCAGCGGGGGAGGGCGCAAGCCTCACGATACCTGCGGATAGCACCCGGATGCAGTCTTAAAGGCTCTGACGTGACGACGTCCAGGCCGCGTCGCGGTAACTCGGCACCCATGTTAGGGTAGCCATACCGACTGCAGGATTTCAGTAAAGTTGATTCTCTCTCTCTCACGATGAAATCATGGGTAGGCCTCTTATCTTTCATAGGTACGTATACAACCTAATAATAATAATAATAATTGGTTTTGGGGAAAAGGAAATGGCGCAGTATCTGTCTCATATATCGGCGGACACCTGAACCGCGCCGTAAGGGAAGGGATAAAGGAGGGAGTGAAAGAAGAAAGGGAGAAAGAGGTGCCGTAGTGGAGGGCTCCGGAATAATTTCGACCGCTGGGGATCTTTAACGTGCACTGACATCGCACAGCACAGGGGCGCCTTAGCGTTTTGCCTCCATAAAAACGCAGCCGCCGCGGTCGGGTTCAAACCCGGGAACTCCGGATCAGTAGCAATTTCCTACGTATACAACCTAGAAGTGTCAATTGGTGGCTCAAAAGCAGAGAGGTGGCATAAGGTTAGAAGTGTAGGAATAAGTATTTAAAGAAAATGGCGGATTTTAATAACAATTTACAACACTGTTGAACAAAAATTTTAAAAAAGCCGGGAATGGTGGCAACTGCCAACACCCCGTTTCAAAGAGGACGCTTCTATCTTCCGTCCATCCATCCGAGCAGATAGCCTCCTAGGCAGATGTCCGTTCTAAAAGGCTTTGTAGTGGCAAAAGCGGCGCTCTCCCTGTGAGGCTTTAGAAACGGTTGCCGTGGCGCGGCGCTGGCGTAGACTCTTGGAGCAGAAACAGGGCGTCGTCGGTACGCGCGGCTACGAGGGGCCGACAGGGCAGTCGCGCTCTTTGTTATGGCGTTATCACATAAGTATCCCGTTTTTTTAATGCATCACCGCTTCGCTGCCAATGAAGATGCACAAAACGAATGGATAATTCTTTTTAACCTTTCAAAGGGAAATCAGTGGTGTTTCAGTGCCGACGGCGCACGGGAGGCAAGGGATGGCGGCCGCTACCTCGAAATTTGCCCGGCGCTCCTTTTTGTTCCTGGAGGAATTGATTTTGTTCGCCCGAGATATCTACTACCGGACGAGCGCAGAAAGGCTCGACAACCCAGAACACGAGGAAACGCTAAACACATACAACGACATCTGCGAATATTACAAGCCCAGCAGGAAAATATTCCCAACACCACACACAACTAAACAACGCAGAGGCCAAAAGCCTTCGAAGGCTGCAGGCTGGAAACTACCCCAACCCCGTATGGCTACACCCCCTCAAGATCGATGACAGAGACCACGATAAATGTAAACATTGCGGACAGAGAGGCACACTAGACCCTTTTCACCTGGGGCTATGGTCAACATCCTAGACGCAGAAGCTTGGGAGTCCCTCCTTCAAAGCGCAAACCCTGAAGACCAAAAAGAAGCCATCCGCCTGGCGGCTGAGGCCGCGAAAAATCAATGTATTCTTGCGCGCTTTTAGTTGCGGAGTCTCGGCCCCCTGCTCGGGCCTGTGCACCTGAGTAGGGGAGTAGGGGACCCTCGTATATTGGTGGAAACAAAGTTTTCAATCAATCAATCATTGTTCGCTCACAAGCACCTAAGCGGTGTAATCTTTGCGTTGCGTTATTCGAAGCCAATATATCGCTGTCTCAATGGCGCAATTTGTCCTTTTTGTTTTGTCTTGAAGAGGAACAATGCCCAAAAATTATTAACTGCCCCTTCGACTTACGCCATCACCGTAGGATATCCTGGGCAGCCCTTGGAATGGTAAAACAATAACCAACTTTTGGCTGCAAGTT
The DNA here is from genome assembly GCF_052857255.1 of Amblyomma americanum. Lineage (NCBI taxonomy): Eukaryota > Metazoa > Arthropoda > Arachnida > Ixodida > Ixodidae > Amblyomma > Amblyomma americanum. The sequence continues at coordinate 205,072,246 of NC_135497.1, read as the reverse complement.
TGTTCTATTTGAAAAAAAAGGCAACTGCCAATCTTGGTTTTTCCGGGGTTTTGTTTCATTATTTTTTTTTAAGAAGGTCAGGTGGAACATCTTCCAGACGAAACAGGATAGCGCCTGAACGATGAGTCCGCAAGTGCCTTTTACTGTTTCGCTCACTCGTTGAGGTTCACAACACAAAACACCGAACCCTTGATTTTTTTTTTTTGCTATGCAATAATTCACCATGCACCGTTCTGATTGTAGTTTTATTCGGGAAAATTTTATAATGTTATTTAAATATCATGCTCTCCAGGCGTTCTTATAATATATATAACGCTACTAGGCGATTTGATAGCTACCCTTCCACAGTTGCACATTTCATGGCTGAAGGAACGGGCGGATATGTAGCATCAGCTTCATGGGAGTACGACGCCCACTATTTTCAAAATGAAGGCCATTCATGCATCCATGATGCATTGATGCAAATCGCCTTATAGTGCGCGATTTTCTACCCATGGTGTCAGGGCTTATTCTTTGTTCAAGTTCACTTAAATTGGTAACGCCATTAATTATAATGGCCAACCCATACTGTTACTGGAGCCGCCGCGGTGGCTGAGTGGTTATGGCGCTCGGCTGCTGGCCCGAAAGACGCGGGTTCGATCCCAGCCGCGGCGGTCGAATTTCGATGGAGGCGAAATTCTAGAGGCCCGTGTACTGTGCTATGTCAGTGCACGTTAAAGAACCACAGGTGGTCGAAATTCCCGGAGCCTCTTCACTACGGCGTCTTTCATAGCCTGAGTCGCATTGGGACGTTAAACCTCCATAAACCAAACCAAACCAAATCATACTGTTACTGGTTCTTCTTATACTCGCTTCTCAAAGCTTTGGTTTTCACAGCTAATTAATTAATGCAGACCTTATAATTGAGTTCAGTGTCGCTCCTGCCTGGTCTTAGAAATGACTGTTTTTCTAATTTAAGTTTAACGTTAACGTAACCACAAGCCAATTATAATTGCAATTTTAGAATTATAAAATGCTAATTTTGATGCAGGTAACAACGCAACGAACTTCCGTTTTAATAGAGCATTCATTTCGGGCTAGGACGTACATTCTCAGATGGCACATATTCACTAATAAAATAACAGCTACTGATCCTTGGGTATCTTTTCCCTGACATTACGTGTGACCTACATAGCATGGGCTAATAATGCCATTTTACCAAGCATGGGATTCGAAGAACTACTTACAATACATGCTTGTGTTCATTACTTCTGTAACTCGGTTGCATAAGCACTATAATGAATGCGTTCCTGCAGTTTGCCTAAAGCACATGATTTACAGGACTCAGGTTCTCATCTTACATGTTTTAATTGTGTCTGCATCTAAAAGTTTCCAGTGTTCAGTCTTTCTAGCTTTAGAGTCCGTAGAAGTTGAGATCGGATCAATAGCATGAATGAAAATGCCGCTGTCAATAGAGCTCTGTTGCACGCACACACGGTCATGTGGTTTAGAATCTTCGGCAATGTTCTTGATGCAAGGATATTTTTATTTAAATTCCTCAGAAAACGGTATATGATACGGCATGGCAGCAGTATTGAGAAAGGAGAATAGGGTGTAAAAATAAGTGGGCTCGTTCCGCCTTCGACTCTGGAGTACACGCACAAAATTTGTTCGCAAGAAAAAAAATAAATCGTTTGCGTCGCTACGCCGATGACTGAACTGCGCATTGAAAAACCGCGGCTAAGCTTAAATTAAAAAATCAGTGCAATCGCATGCGTAAGTAACCTGAAAACGCGCAGGGAATTCGTTTCGCGGGGCGAAACGCGCGCGTCTACCGCAGACGCCGTGGCTGGCATGGCACACCGGTTGCTCGCAGCGCCACCGCGGCGGTCATTCATCAGCAGCCCCCGCCGCAGCCGGCGGACGGCAGACTAGCAAGTATTTCTAGGTGCCCTACTAGCGCGCTGGTAAGCGCTGGTTGGCCATGGTACAGTGCTCTAGAATATGGGTAGTGGGTTCAGGAGCCGGCACGCTCCATGCGATGCGGTGAGGCGGCGAGTGTCGACAGGTCCCGGATGTAAGCGGTTGCGCTGTTGTAGCGTGGGCTGTAGGCTCGGCGCGCCCGCGCGCGCGGCTAGCAGTCCTGCCAAGCTGCCTGCAGCTGTTTGTTGCTTTTTTGTGCGGTGCATTTTTCCTCTTTGTGAGTTCGCGGCGTTAAGACTACGGTCATGCCGAATCGTCGGCGTCAACGGCATTGTTTTGCTCCCGGCTGCAAAACGGGATACCAGTGGACGAAAGGCGATCAGCCGTCGCTCTTCGCTGTGCCAAAGGATGAGAACCGACGGAAGCAGTGGGAACGCAACCTTCATCGAAAAGATAAGGTTTTGGACGAAACCTGCTGTGTGTGTGAGCTACATTTCGAGCCATCATGCATTGTGAGGGACTTTATACACATCATTGACGGCAAAGAAGTCCGCATCCCGCGTGGAAAGCCGGAACTTTTACCCGATGCGGTGCCAACTTTGCTGCCGAACGCGCCGAGCTATCTGTCAAAGAAAACACCGCTACAGAGACCACCTAGAAAGAGGAAAAGCACAAGTACATATCCTAATGAAGCGAAAAGACCACAAAGTAATGCTTCCGACGTTAACAAGGAATCGAGGTGTCCGGGCATTGACACTGAGAGTAGCGTGTTGGCGAACGACCAAGACCCTTGTGAAGTTGACGAAGCATCTGTGCCAGACGATTTTTCTAAGCTGGATGTTCCTTCAAAGCCAGGGCAGTGAGTTTACTGCAATTTGTGACAAAGGAGGGTTGCTCTACCCGTCTCGTGTGCTTTTTTTGATGGTGAGGAGGCTGGAAAACCTTTTCACAACTTTTTTTAGTCAGGAAAAGCTGTGCAGTAACAGCATAGTAGATGTTATGGTGCTGGGAAAATCTCAGATTTCATGTGGTGTAGCGTGCAGCCAGCACTCAGAAGCGCTCACAGTCAGCATTCTCAAGTTTTATGTTTTGACAAGGCTGCATTTTTATGTTAAATCAATCAATGAGTCGCGAGAAGCTCGCAGGAAAAAGAAGCTTCATGCTAAGATGGGCAAGTGCTCATAGTCGCGCAAACAAGAAAACATGGCATTCCTTTGAGAAATTCAAGAATATGTCTCACACTGTGCATACATAGTTGGAGCGCTGCAATAAAGGAGTGCTTTGTTTTATAAAAATTATTTTATCTTGGCTTGCATTCATCAGCGTTTATACATCGGCGGCAATTGACCCTTCGTTTTGATGAAAAAAATGCATGCATCAAAACAACAATTAAAACAGGGGCATGAAATCTAAAGTTCGACGAAAACTCGTCCGGTCAGGTAGAAGATTCATGTAAAAAGGAAAGGAACGCCGACCAAAGGTTGTTAGAAAAAAAGACGTTTCGGCTTCCCTACGGAAGCCTTGATCAGAGTTATCAAGGCTTCCATAGGGAAGCCAGAGCGTCTTCTTTTTTAACAACAACCTTTGGTCGGCGTTCCTTTCCTTTTTACAAAACAGAGGCATGCATACCACACTTAAAATTATCGCATTCACATATAGTACGCTGTACACACAGCGGTCTCTAAGTGAAGCGTTTTTTTTAATTCCAATTTCTTGTTGCCCCGCCCCTCTACTAAAACACTTCCGATGGCTCAAGCTGGAGTACACTCGGCCACGTTTGCCGACAGCTTCGAGTTGGCCGCTGGATAACCCCGATGATCGATAGAATGTTTGCTCCTCTCCCTGTACTCAGTCTTTCCTATGGGCGGCGATAATACTAGTATGCACTAACGTTGAAATATGGGAGCCGTACCTGCAAAAGAGCACGATCAGCGTTGCGAAGCATTAACGGGGCCGCTCGTCCGCACCACCGCGCTATCGGCTGTTGGCTACTACTACATCTAATTTTCTTGATTCGCCGACAATATATGTGTACAGCTTCACCTAATTGTAGGACCTGTTTTAAAAGACAGAGCCTTGCTTATTTCTCCGACGATTCTATGCACAGCGCGCATCCACGGCGCGGCGCGCCGCATTTCATACAGCCCATGCTCTGGTGGCGCCATCTGGTATCGTCGACACAAGTCGCCTCACCGCTGGCCGCTCCCTGAACCCACTACCCATATTCTAGAGCACTGTAGCCATGGCGAGCAAGGAGCGCGCGCTGTTGACGGGAGCGTGGCGCCATCTGGCACCACCGTCCGGAGATCCTCCACAAGCTGACGATGTGCACTGCCTGCTAAATGTGAAACGAACGCATCCCTCCTTGTGATTGAAACGAACGCTTATAGAGTGCAATGGCTCGATCGGATCGATACCGCAAAGCCGCTCTCAGATACATAGACAGTAGCCATAAGTGTTTAGTGCTGGGTCGTAGGATGTTTACAGAGGTGCAAAGTCCGTCGATGCAAAAAGTAGCCAGAGCCTCTAGTGGTGTATTTTTGTTTTACTTGCTTTACAGTGCTTTTATCAAGGGCAAACAAGTTGGTTTTCTTAATGTAATATAGAACACAAAACTTGACAAAACGTATCTCTAGTTATTAACGCAATTTGCAGTATATTTACTCTGTCCAATCATCAAGATGGCTCAAAGTGATGTCATATCCGCTGCTAAAAACCGCCACTGTATTGAATTTGTTTTTGCGAGCTAATTAAAATATTAAAAACAGGAGTATACGTGGTACGACCGATGCTAATAGCATCACTATAACTCCTTCTATGCAACCAACGGGCAAAACAATGCACTTAAAATGTGTTTCGGGGCCCCTTTAACAGCGCGCAGCAGACGACGCGGGGCGGGTATGCCCCTTTGACGTCAGCGATCAGTGGTTGCCAGACCAGCAAGCAGTTCGCAGATGAAACGGAAAAAATTCGTTTTAAAAATATTTACCGCACAGAATCAACTGAAACTTGGCGGAATTTTAATTTAACAAGTTGAGAATTAAATGCGATAAGCAGTGTTGGATGTCGGGCTCGGAGTAGCTCCCGACGGGACCACGGGGCAGGAACAACGCTTGCTCCGAACACCGCCACCACCACCAGGACAGGACTGCCGACGAGTTAAAGGAGTTGGATGATGGGAGGAAGAAGACTTTGGGGTTTATTTACATATTTTTACATTGTCCAAGATCAAAAGGAACTTCTCTCCGAAGAGAGGATCTTAAAAGGCTTAAGGAGCCTTAAAAGGGAGCATGATCCCTAAATAGAGCACACAATGGGAGCACCCAAAAGGGAACACGACTGAGCATTACATGGGAGCACAGAAGAGCACGATTTTCACTGCACTCGCTGTTCAGTTTTATACAGTTCTTGTTCCCCAGATTCCCCAGGTTGAGGACGTCTCCGCCATGGTGGGAGTGGCCTATCTTGTATTATCACGCACAAACACGCACCAACATACGTAGGGATACGCCCTCGTCACGTGTCGAGCCAGGGAGAGGGGAGTATGCCCTTGTGTCCACGTCGACAGCGGAGGGGGGTGATCTCGTAGCCAGCCGAAAGATTCCATGCACCGCCGACACCTGTCCTTTAGATCTCAGTCGACGCCCCGGACAAGAACGCACGGTCGGGTCTAGTAGCCAAAAGGAGTCGCTTCGTCATTTGCCATGCCTGCGAAGATTAGCGGACGACGACCGCCAACTAGCTGCCTTATTCTGGGAATGAGGCCACATTAGTTCCCTCAGCTTAGTCAGGGCCATTGGGGATTAACTGCCGCTCGATCCCTGCGGCGGCCTCTCCGCTTCGCCAAGAGTCTATCCAGTGTAGCCGCACGGTGCTGTCAGGTGCTCGACGGTCGCTGCGGCGGCGTTCAGCGGGCACTCGCTCCCCTTGCTTGGTTCCCGGAATCCACCTGGGCAGCGCTCTCGGTACTCGGGTCTCGAACGTGGGAGCGATTCTTATCGCGTGGCTCGGAACCATACCGAAGAAGCTTAGTGCTGGTTTCTAGCAAGTGAGCGTTGCTGACCACGCTGCCAACACAAACGGGTGGGCGCCTGAATGTAACAGCAGGGTATGCGTGAAAATAGGCTGACATGGCCCCTTCAATGGAAGTGTGTTACTTCATGCATACCTGGCCATATCTGTGCTTCAGCAGATGGTTTCGCTCACATTTGACGACGTGAGGAATGTCACACATAAAATGAAGGTGCTTCCCCTCAGGTATACAAGGATGTTGAATCTTGTGACGAGAGGATGCAATGTTGCCACTGATTCCCATGTGCTGCCACATTGAACGATCGTTTCCAGCACCATATCGCTGACCACCGATATGACAGTCGCTCCATACTTGTGTAGTTGGATAACTGCCTCCAACACAAGTTGCGCCAAAATATTTTCAGGTGCAGCTCCTTTCGTGGTAAAGGTCGCTATGGGCTCCGTGCGCTGGTATGGTGGCGCCAGCAGCGACCACATCGCCAGCGCCGCCTCGTGGCACTCGACGCGTTAACCGGACGCTCAGTCACGGCCTGTCTCTGGATGGATGGATGGATGGATGGATGGATGGATGGATGGATGGATGGATGGATGGATGGATGATGGATGGATGGATGGATGGATGGATGGATGGATGGATGGATGGATGGATGGATGGATGGATGGATGGATGGATGGATGGATGGATGGATGGATGGATGGATGGATGGATGGATGGATGGATGGATACGGCTGAACCCTTTAAATCGGGCGGTGGCTCAAGCCACCTAGCCATGTCTTGTGAAATTTTACTCCTGTCTTGCTTTTAGCCACCAATCAGATAACCTTCGCTTGGTTACTTCTAACCTCTTAAAATCCACTTTCCCTTCAGTATCCCTAAACCCCAATGCCTTGGGTAAGTCAGCCCCGCTGCTTTCCACTGTAGGGTGAAGCCCTTTACAGAAAAGTATCAAGTGTTCAGCCGTTTCCTCCTCCTCTCCGCACGCAATGCACAAAGTGTCTATCTCATGGTACCTGACTCTATACGTCTTAGTCCGCAAAACTCCAGTCCTGGCCTCAAACAACAAAGAGCTTCCCCTACAATTATCATAGATATTTTCTTTGACAATTTCCTGTTTAAAGGTCCGGTATGTTCCCAGTGCCGATTTCGTCAGCATCCCTGTTTTCCACAGAGCTCTCTCTGTTTCTTTAACCTTTTTCTTAACCGATAATTGCTGATTTTCCCCCTTACTGCTGTTCAGATATTTGCTTGTCAATTTTCTAGGTCGCTTTCTCCATTTCGTGCCAACATTCTTTATATACAGGTATCTGAAAACTTTCCTAGCCCACTGCTTTTCCTCCATCTTTCTCAATCGTTCCTCAAATGTTATCTTACTGCTAGCCTCTCTGCTCTCGAAAGACGCCCATCCCATATCACCCTGTACCCCCTGATTTGGTGTATTGCCATGTGCTCCCAAAGCTAACCTCCCTACTCCACGTTGTTTAATTTCTAGCCTTGCTTGAACATCTGGCCTCATACACAGGACCGCATTACCGAAGGTCAGGCTAGGGACCATCACCCCTTTCCAGATCCCTCTTACCACCTCATACCTATTGTAATTCCACAGTGCCTTATTTTTCATGACAGCTGCATTCCTACTAGCTTTATTCATTACATATTTTTCATGCTCTGTCAGATACTCAGCACTGTTATTCATCCACACCCCAAGATACTTGCACTCATTCACTACTTTTAGCACGAACTCCTGTATTCTATGTTCGCCGCCCTCTTCATTAAATATCATGACTGCAGATTTTTCCTTACTATACTTGAAGCCTAATCTATCTCCATCTGTACTGCATATGTCTAACAACTTCTGCAGGTCTTCCTTGTTGTCAGCCATTATCACAATGTCGTCCGCGTATATTAGTCCCGGTAATGTCTGTTTAATCCATTCCCCTTGCTTGAAATAGATAGGTTGAAGCCTAGTCCGCTCCCCTCTAGCTTGGTCTCCAACCCTTGCAGGTACAACATGAACAACAAACGGGACAGAAAACATCCTTGCCTTCTCTCATGCTGTTTCGGTTTCGTTTAAACAGCTGAACAAGCAGACGATTTTTGGTCACGTGAGTCATGCAAAAACTGCGATATAATCGCTGCTTATTCCTTTTTTTGGGATTACAACTCTTGAGCAGGCTTTCGTAAAAGTTGATGTGAATTAATAGACGAAGGTAACGACGATACTGCAGTTTTTTTATGCCTGGATCTCAACGCGTCTGTTACATCACAGCCGCTGTTCGCCTGTTGAAGACGAAAACCGAAACAGCATCTTGTTGGCGCAATCCACGCGGTTGTCCATGTTTTCTAATGTGCAGCATATGCAGCACATCACACCAAACAAGTAACTAACGATAAAATTTGGAGTCACTGCTTTTTTAAGGTAATGAGATGAAAATCTGTATTTGCGACTTATTTCTTCAGCTATACTTCCAGGCTGGAGACTACAATATTGACTTTAGCCACTATCAACTGCTTTCGAGACGGAGAGGAAGAAGCACCTAAAGGTCGTCTATAAACTGACGGCAGCTCATGTGCAACCGACGAACCTGCAGAGAATGAACATGTGTCTTGCTGTGCAGGTTAGCTACAAGGGGAACATACACTTTAACGCGTTCAGTGTTGGGAGTGGTGTCATCAAACACTACTTTCCCTGCGGCTCTTCAGTCGGAGCACTGCCATTGGCTTGCCGGTCTACAGTGCAGAGGGTGTTGAAGGACTGGTTCAGACGGAGGGAACAGAGGCCTTCGCGAGAAGAATGAACGATCTTTTTGATGCACTGAACACAAAACACCCGGCGGAAGGGATCCGAGTAAACTCGCCAAAGATTCAGGCACTTTTCCTTAATGTGACGTCAGTCGGAAGGCTCGGAGTTGTTTTTCGTCGTGATATACACTTTTTCTTTTCAAGGGTTTGTTTGACTCAGTAATCATTGTATTCTTCGGGCAGGTCATCAGGGACTTCCTCCATCTACTTGATCAAACAGAGCACAACCACCAACATCAAAGCATGCTCCTATTTGCTCCACAGCAAACGACAGAATCGCTACGAGTCACCTTGCTGTCGGGTTTAGACATAACTGATGAGCTGCAGAAAGCAGGTGTGCCTTATTACCTGACGGCCAAGCTGAACCAAGATCCCTTGGAGGTAACACGCGTGCATAATGATGAAATTCTGAACATAGCTCAATTTCCTTCAAGTAGCAGAGTATAACCCAATGGGCACTGAAACTCCCTAGCTTCGACATTCTGCGGACATTCTGAACGCCCGTAAGACGTGCATAGGAGTTTTAATGTTCACTGGGTAAGCGGCAGCCTGTTCTAAAGAGCGCAATTTTCTTGAAGTAGCAGCGTATAAGCGGCAGCCTGTTCTAAAGAAAAAAAATTAGCTGTAAACGGGTGCAATTACTAACAAACTTTTCGCCTGCTTTCTTCCTTTTTCTTCAGAGATTCTTTGGCAATGTTCGCTCTTTTCACGCCGATGATGACCATGCCACGATCATACAGTTCAGCCAGATTTATAGGCTTTTGTCCCTGTTCACTCCTGTGAAGAATGCAGTGAAAGGGAACTGCTCTGGAGCCGCTGAAAGTGTCCTCGTGTCGCTGCATGACAGCCTCGGAGAAAAGGCAAAGGCTGCTGCGGAGCTCAGTAATGCTGCGGAAGAAACTCTGTGTAAGAAGCTTCTTAGTATCGGCTATCTTTCGGGTGAAAGTGATGACCTGGGCGACCATGGATATGAAAGAGCCGGGCCAGAAGAAATGGTCGTCTATTACTTAGGATATGTGCATAAGAACTAAAGCAATGCATTGTAAGGATTGCGCCAGGTCACGCTGACGGCTGCTCCTGAACACGCCAGCCCAAGTGATGTTGTCCAGGGGCACTTGACTGACCTGAGGTCCTTCAAGCCAGGATGCCTTCGAGAGCCGTCGCTAAGGCTGCACACAGTCATAAAGTAGATGGAGAGCATTGTTCACAAAGCCCGAGAAACGCTTTGTATTTGACGACCTGTTCTGAGACGTACTAGACGGGCTTGAAGAGTACTCTGTGCCTGCAGTCGGTTGTGATGTTCACTGCAAAGAAGTCACTGCTAAAGTGATCAAGTTTTACTTTATCATGAGGATGCACTTTTTTCCGGGAAAATGGTCTCTGAAATGTTGGAGTCAGCGAGAAAAAGAGCATATCTGCTTTAAGAACCCATAAATGGAACACTTTTTGCAGCAAGGTTTTTTCTCTTTCAGTGGAAGCGTTTAACATTTAAAATAAATTTCTCCTCAAGAGCTCGATGAATTAGTTGTTTTTAAAATGGCGCAGTTTAACCAAGAAAGCGCCGTAAAAGAACTGTACAATAAAATATTTAAACAAGTTTGCCTTTCCTTCTTCATATATAGTTCAATTATTCGAACCTAATGAACACAAGAAACAGAAGATTCTTTCGCTGCATAGATTCGGCCTCACGGTGTATGATAGTAACTTTGCGCGTAAGTCGGACTGGTGGCTGCGCCTATATCGGTCAGTCTATTTGTAGCAGACGAGGCCGCTCTCCGAAGACGACGCTAAAGACATGCGATCATTCTTTTATTATTGATGCTAAACTGTACATGCTCCTCGAACGTGCTCGTCCAGATGGTGCTGTAAGCATAAGAAAGAATACGAAAGACTGTAAACACAAAATTAATAAGCGCGAAAGGTGATACGGCTACTATACACTGCAACAGGAAAACATGCCTGCAATTGCTGTTTGCCGTACGTGGTACTCGGCGACGGCGAGAAACCTAAAAACAGCAGCGAGCTTTAACCCTGCAAAGACTAAAATAAATTCGCAACATGGCGGTGTGTTTGTTCTGAAGCTGTATGGAGATAAAAAAAGAATGTACGCGAAAGAGTTGAGCCATGCTAATACAGCAACAGAAAAATACATTTGTTAACCGTTACGCTTGCCGTCTTAACGCCCGTCGAGGAACCCAACGACAGCGACGAGTATTAATCCCTAAAATCAAGGCGCTAATTAAGATCCGGCATCATCACATTATAAACAGACCTACAGCGTCCGCTGCTGTAGCAAAGCTCTCAACCGCACGATTCTCCCCTGCGTGATTCACTGCTAGGAATAAATAGCACGTCCACGAAGATTAATTAGCCACTAATTTGCGTACCAATTAACTTAAAGGAATTACTCACATTTTTCCTTTCCTATACACCGGGTACAGTCCGACGCCCGCGAAGAGCTCTACTCGCTCATCCGCGTACATCAGCTCCGACATTTTTAGACAGCCAGTTAGCCTGCATCGATGTTGACTTCGGCCGAATGTAGCGTCCGGTGCTCTACCAACTGAGCTACGGCGACGGCTGTCCAATCTGCTGCTCTCGTGGGTATTTATGTTTTGCGTGTAAGCGAATCTTTAGAGTGTCTTGATGCCATAGGTAGCATAAGAGGGTTCTCGCATTTTCCGCTCTCGCCGTTAGATGACGTTTACGTCACACTCGCGGTATTAGAGGGCGTGCTACGTCCACCGCTATGGACGAGGGTGGCGCTGGTGAACACTCTCATCATTCGCTTACACGTAAAACATGAATACCCACGAAAGCAGCAGATTGGACAGCCGTCGCCGTAGCTCAGTTGGTAGAGCACCGGACGCGATATTCGGAGGTCATGGGTTCGGATCTCACCGGCGGCATGGTTGTTTTTTCTGCTGCTTTATAAGTAATTTTCTTTAAGCGATTTATCGAAGTATTATTCTCGAATTGATTGGAACTATAAATGAAAACAATACAAACATTCCCCTATGCACCTTCGTTTCGGTGACTGTTGGCTTCCTTCATGTGTTTGTCAAACGAGCCCCTAATTTCATTTCCTCGTCTGCTAATAGCTTAACGAGGGTCTCGATTCTGGCAGTCTTGATGCCATAGGTAGCATAAGAGGGTTCTCGCACAGCTTCCGCCCTCGCCGTTAAATGACGTTCTACGTCACACTCGAGGTATTACAGGACGTGCTACGTTTGCCGCTATGGACGAGGGTGGCGCTGGTGAACACTATCAAGATTCGCTTACTGGCAAAACATAAATACCCACGAAAGCAGCAGATTGAACAGCCGTCGCCGTAGCTCAGTTGGTACAGCACCGGACGCGATATCCGGAGGTCGTGGGTTCGGATCCCACCAGCGGCAATGTTGTTTTTTCTGCTGCTTTATAAGTAATTTTCTTTAAACCAATTGGTTGGCACTACAAATTGAAAAAGAATAGAAACATTCTGTGCACCTTGGCTTCGGTGACTGTTGACTTCCTTCACACACACACACACACACACACACACACACACACACACACACACACACACACACACACACACACACACACACACACATATATATATATATATATATATATATATATATATATATATATATATATATATATATATATATATATATATATATATATATATAGAACAGAACATATATGCGTCTCATGCAGCAATCAACGAGTGCGCTGTTTCATTTCACAACGCTGATAGTGGTTTCCATATTTTAGGCATATAATTAAATAGTGGATGTACCTCGAGGTACATCCACAATGTGATTGCTGCCTTGAAAAACGCACTTCACGATCAAACGTTCCTCGTCGTCATGAATCGTTCGCTCGACAGAGTAGACGTAACTAATGAGTTTCTCCCCTTTAGTTCGCTTTGCGTAAGTGCGAGTCAATGTAACCAATCTTCTTGAAGCCGCAGTGCAGACTGCGACAGCGCGAGCGCGTACACGTGCAAGAAAGCGCGCGGCGAAAGCAGCGTGTGCATCGGTCAACGCCCCAGTTTTTACATTTATTCCACAGATGGCGCTGCGCATTAGAGCAGCAGCGCCACTCGGCGATGCTTTGGCAGCCATCGAGTTTCATTTTTGCCCGTTTGCTCGTTTTCAGTGTGTACAACGACGCGACGACGACGTCGGTGGTAGCAGCGGTCACACCAGACCCTACAACAACGCCAGCACGACCAAAAGCCGAACATGGTTGTAGTGTGACATGATGTTTCAGGCCAACGACACCCACACAACAGGCCTGCGGACGGTCGCCCTTCATGTCCTCGGATGATCGGCGGCTGAGCGATAACTTCATCCTTGGTGAGGTGACGGCGTGAATATCTCTGAGCTTGTCTTTACCTTATCCGCATTGAAAATAAGCTAGACTAGCGGTGATATTTTCCATGCGAGCACTTCAACACTCACCAGCGATAAACGCTGGCCAAATTCTTTAATTTTAATCGAAGACAACCCCTTCTCGCGACGACTAGGACTAGCGGGCTCGTAGGGTTTGTGTGTGCAGTATTAACAAGTTTTAGCGAATGCAAATGGCCCACGAGTGTAGTTTAGACAACAGTGACCTGAAATCGAGCATTGCTTATTAAACAATTAGGCCGTTTCGATTAGCGGGAATCGTCACCGAACATACTTCTGGATAAAGTGATATAAAATCCAGTATACTGGCCGCATCGGAGCAAGCAGGGATAATTAGAGAGAAGCGGCGGTTAAACGAGACGTCAGAAAAGCGGCTATCAATTAAGTGTTTACCAGGCGGGTGATCGCTGCTAGATGTGGTCGCTTATCACACGTCTTCCATGGCCTGAGCCAATGTTACGCACGTGTGCTCCCGCGCTCGCTCCTGAGACGATGAGTGCCTGTTTAGCGTCAGCTAAGACGCGTTTTAAGGCGATAGGGTTTAAGGGGCACAGGAAGGGGTGTTTGAGCTTGACTTTAAAATGTTTGCACTATGAAGAGTAGAGGCCACCGAGCGTTCATGCCGCGTACGAGACCTCAGAAGCGAGCGGGAAATTTACAATAATTTTTTTTAAATTCCCGCTTTCGCACCTCGCGACGACGCGCGGTGCCGGGCTTTTGCGCGAAAACCTGGCATACGACGTCACGTCTTGCAAATGACGTCAGCAGCCGGGGGTAATCATTGGTTCACAGCGCCAAATTCTTTCAGACGTCACGCGCTACCGCGGCCACTCCGCGCGCGCCCCAGCCGGCGGAGGTAGGGGAGGTGCCGAGTGAGTGGGGCCGGCGGAGGAGCGCCGCCGCTTTGGCGTGCGAGAGAGGGAAAGGCGCGAAGACGCAGAAGTTCAAATTTTCTCTGCATATAACTCAGCTTCCACAAAATGCATTGGAATAATTCTTGCTGGCCACCACTTGATGTGGGACTGCCCGGCGCTGAAGCCGGCGAGAATTCGGCACCTGGCGGCAGTGGGACTCTCACCGGACAATCCGGATTTCTATATTGCCTGGACACAGGGTCCATATCATCGTTCACTTCTTGATTTCATCAAATCAGCCCACCTTTTTTCATTTATTTAACCATCTTACTCATCTCTCACTTCATAGCTTTTTATGCCCTGAGGCATAAACATCGCTTCAAAAAAAATTCTTGCTGGGGGATAATTATGAACCGTCGTCTTTTAACATCCCAGAGATATCGCGCCTCTATTGAGACCCCCTTTCTCGGTCCCTTTAAAGGTCCCGTTCTGTAGAAAATTCGGTATCGGCGTTTTGAGAGAAAACTCACGGGAGTGCCTCTGGCAGGTTAGGAGGCAGGTGGACCACCTAGATCACGTGACCTTGTGGCGTTATCACAGCCTGCCCACTGGATAGTGAGTAAACTGCCCACCATGGTAGGTGACAGTTAAATTAATGATTGGTCGCTCGGGAAGAGCAACCTTGGTCGCATAAGGCCCGCCGCTGGGAGCACCCGCCATCGCAGTGCAGTGACTGCGCCAGGAGCGGTATGAGGACTCCGTGGGATCTGTGAAAGTATAGTAGAGAATGACCTTCTGCATATATGAGAATTAACCCATTACGCTATCTCGTCGCACCCTTGAGTTTGAGCTTAAGTGTCCCCTCCAATTTTTATTGCGAAAGCAATACTGCTCGAGGTTTCCGCTCTTGGCCGTCGACCCGGAGAATCCACCATTGAACTTTAGCGTGACCTATGTGTGACGTCATACCAGCTGTAGAAAAGCGGGGCCCCAACTCGACTCGTCGCGATCGTCCCAGCGAATCCTTCATGCTGCAGCTTCGCGCCGCTGCCGCGAGGAGCGCTCGCTGTACGTGGCGTCATGCCAGCTGTGGAAAAGCGGCCCCCCCAACTCGGCTCGTCGCGATCGTCCCAGCGAATCCTCCACGCGCCGCTGCCTGGGGGAGGCGCTCGCTCTACGTGACGTCATGCCAGCTGTGGAAAAGCGGCCCCCCCAACTCGGCTCGTCGCAGTCGTCCCAGCGAATCCTCCACGGTTTTCCATTCATCCATCCTGTGGCGAAACGCACTTTTGCGCAGTATGATCATATGGCCAATACGGGTGAAATCACTCTGGCTAGGGTAAAGTAGCTTTCACTACAAAATAACACCAGAAAAAAATTACAACGTGTACTGCCATCGTGGGAAAACCCGCGTTCTTTCGCATTCCTGCACATAAGCAGGCTTAAGTGCCTTCATAACTTTTTTAACGGTGTCTAAGTACTAATAATGAGTTTTCCTTGACAGTGAAGTGGCCTTGAGTTTGCATGAACACATATTGGACGCATGTCGCGGCTATCAATATTTTTCGCGGCGTGGGAATTCGATAGTGTTTTTGAAGAGATCGAGTTCGTTCCTCCAGGAAGGGTAATGGCTGGAAAGAGCCACAAGTACAGATTTGCCCCGCGGAAAAAGAATGCAAGGCGGAGTGGCCATTATCAATCCCTTAGAACAGCCTCTTGAGCTTAGAATTGGGCACAGTTAAGAGCAGTTGACTTCGGCTGACTTCGCCTGCCCAGAGCAGGTATGCGTGAGCGGTCTGTGGACACGTCTGCCGTGCAGTGTGTTGTATGTGCTGCACATAATCCCTGTCTGAAGGAGGCTTGAGAACTCAGCGCGGTGTTCTCGCTTGAGGCCGGTGCGTGCGGAGACCACGTGCGCATCTGCGCGGGCATGGGAGGTACTAACACTGCACCTAATTATTGTACCGTCGTCTGTCGCGTCGTTCGTCGAGGACGCGTCGTTCGTGGAAGAACGCGTAGGCATGTAACTTGTCAGTCATTTTGCTATGCATGCACATTGGAAACGGTGGCTAGGAGGCTGCTCGCTTGCGCAGGACGTTATGGGAAAAAGGCCCATTCCAGAAGTTCTTAGAGGAAATCGTAGTATCTGGTTCAACGGATTCCTCATGATGTCCAGATGTCAGTGCGGAAATAATTGCTGAAATAGCGTGCAAACAAAACTTATTATTTAAAATAAAAAGATCAAACGAATTCGCACTTCATGCGCCCATTTCGCTCTCCCAGCGCCGAAGATTAGGCGCCATAAGCTGCGTTTACATGAATGCGACAGTAGCGCATCGTATCGACTTTCTGGCGTATCACACACATGCAAACCAAGAAAACGCGTCGTGCCAATCCGCCAGGGAGGGATAGATCTAGAAAGGCAAGTAGACTTTCGCGTTGAATGGAAACAGGTTTTTAGGAGCCCCTCCTCCTCCCTGCGCTAACTATACAAAGTACCCTCAGCCAGATAACAAAAGCGACGTTTGCATGAACCCGACAGGGCAGGGTTGAGTTATTGGGTATAAAAAGGGTTACTGGGTTCATGCGCCGCCGTGTCGGGCCTGGGTGTTAACGTACAAGGTTCTGGAGCACTGTAGTTGAGGGGTTGGGTCCAGTCAACTCCGCCGCAAGGGGTAGGTTAACTCACCTCAACCCTGCCGACAGGTGCTTGTAACCGCTATCGAGTTGAAAAGTCGGGTGAGTGGGAGGGCAGACGATAAATGCGAACCTGTTTTTCGCTTGCGCAGTCACGCCTCCGAGACAGCGGTGGCGTGCCGCTATCTTGGAGGCTGCCGTTGCTCGCTCACATTGCGCTGCTCGACGCTTCGCGTTGCTGCAGTTGCGCCGGTCTTGACTCGCTAAAATCGAGTTCATGTACACACACAGTCGTCCAGTTGAGGCGACCTCGCGAAACCCAACCCCCTGACTCGACCCGACGCTACAGTGGCCTAGAAGGGGCAGTGCAGCGGGCGGAGGCGGAGGCGCATTGAGGAGCCTGACTCCGCTGGTGGCGAACGGAGCGGCGGCGCTGCAGTCGACCAATCTTGAATGTGATCGCCGTTCGGCACGTGGGAGTGGACGCCCGCTGTGCTTGTTAGGCGGTGTTTCTCGTTTTGTGCGTGCGTGCGCGCGCGCGCGCGTGTGTGTGTGTGTGTGTGTGTGTGTGTGTGTGTGCGTGCGTGCGTGCGCGTGCGTGCGTGTGTGTGTGTGTGTGTGTGTGTGTGTGTGTGTGTGTGTGTGTGTGTGTGTGTGTGTGTGTGTGTGTGTGTGTGTGTGTGTGTGTGTGTGTGTGTGTGTGTGTGTTCGCTACTACAGCGCCCGAATGGCCCAGAAGCAACGCCCGAACAATGGTGTCGCACCGGGGTGCAATACAGGATACTCCCGGATCAAGCAAACGGCCAAACTCTCGCTATTCAAAGCACCCGCCGACCCGGAGAGAAGCATGTGGGAACGCAACCTTCGCAGAGACGACAGGAGACTCACACCTGATTGTGCTGTTTGTGAGTTGCATTTCGAGAAGCATTTCATCATCAGGGACTATGTTCATTATATAACGGCACGGAAGTGCGAATTCCACGCGGGATCCCGACCCTCACACCGGAAGGCGTTCCAACTATTTACAGAACGTTGCCTCATATTTAAGCAAGCGCTTGCCTGCTAAAAGAAATGAAAGGAACAGGAAATCTGTAGAGGATGTCGTGCCCAAGAAAAAGCCTCGACTGTCTACTGCAGACGAGCCTGATGTCTTGGACGAGCCGCACGAAAAGCGAAGGCGCCGTTGTAACAGTTGCCTCCTCGAAAGAAGCGAGACTGCCTGAAAAGTACTGGACGTTTCATGAGCTACGTAACGCTGACGATGCGTGTTTTACGTCTTGCTCCCTGAACGCCGGCACAGGGGACGTCAGCGTAGAAAAGGCAGTGTTTTTCACTGTAAACAGCGATGGTGTTTTCAACTCGAGAATGTTTGTGCTCCGGAAGCTCGTAGGAGAGGCGGCAGTAGTTACAATGCGGGATGTGGAAACCGTCCTGGGTCAAGCGTGCGCACTGCACTTGTGCAAAGGAGCAGCTGCTCATCGCGATTCCTTGTAGAGCAACCTGACTAAAAACTTACAAGGCCAACTACAGTTCAAGTGTGGGTCTGTTTCCAGCATTAAGTGCCTAGGAAGCGCAAAGGAGAAGGGGGGGAGGGGGGGGGGACGCCCTGCATCAGCTGCAAGTATTTAAGGAAGAACCTTCTCACGCGGCAGTCGCGATTGAAGAAGCGTAGGAAAACAGCGCCTAAAGCCCGGGATACATGCGACGTTTTTTCCGACGATGTTCGCGTGGCAGAAAACGTCGCGGCGGCGCGACGCCCGGCCGGAGATACATGGAGCGAAAAAGCGGCAGCCCGCCGCCGCGTATCTCTCAGCGCGAAAGCAATGTTATCAACAAGTGGCAAATATCATTGAGCGAGGAGCTCTTTGAGAGCAGCGACGCTGACTCCTTATTCAGAATAACGAAATTGTTCATTTAGACACCACTGTACTGATTGCAGCACGCGTGCATAGATATATACGTGGTTTTGCGTGCTCGAATGCATGCGGTCGCGTACCTTTCGACGCCCGCTCAGCCGTGGCTACCATCGGCTGCGGTTTTCTTCGGCACCTTCGCTTCAGGGAGGAAAAGCGGGCATTTCGATCCAAGATTCGGTCCTGTTCTCCAAAAAAAGTGACATTTCATGTCTCGTGAAGCGTTTATTTTCACGATAACAACATTTTCGTGCAATAAACACAGCAGAGATCGTCGGCCATGGCGGCCATGTTGGCGGCGGCGGCGGCGGCGGAGGCGGCCAAACCGGAAGAGCGGGCTTTCTGCGCTGCTATTGGCTTGCTCCAGCTGCCGCTTCCGGTCTCTCCGAACGCCGCGCGTCAATATCTGGCGGGGCCAGATCGGCGGCGGCGGGCGTTTTTTTCGAGGCCGGGCTTCAAATGCGTGCCGTCGGGCGAAAATAGCCCAAAAAACGCTCCATGTATCCTGGGCTTAACACCTGTGAAAGTGCCGAGCGGAAGCTGAAGGTATGCAAGCGCAGAAACAAGAGGCTCTTGTTGAGGCTAGGAAGCCTTAAAGAACACATTCAGAGACTGGAAAATGAGTCTTCTGCTAGTACTAAAGAAGAATTAGCAGCAAAGATAGAATCACTACCTCCAAAACAGCAGCTTGCCGTCAAACAGTGCTTTGAAGCAGCAAAAAGGAAGAGTTTATGTGGAATGCGATACGACAATGAATGGATGCTGGAGTGCATTTTTCTCAAGATAAGAAGCCCAAAGTTGTATCAGTACATGAGGAAGCAAAACATCCTTGCACTTCCAAGCGTAACCACAATACGCCAGTACACTGCTCGCTACAGAACTGGTTATGGCTTCAATGAAAAGATGCTGAGCGTGTTGAAAACCAATGTAGCCCAACTTGACAATATCCACCGGCATGGAGGTGTCGTCATTGACGAAATGAAGCTTTCTGAGCACTTGACTGTGAGCATTGAAGGCAAGATTGAAGGCTTTGTAGATTTGGCGCAGTACACGCCTAAGGGCCAAGAATCACTGCCCTGCAATCACGGACTTGTCGTCTTGTTTTTGCCACCTGTGGGCAGCTGGATCCAGGTGCTTGGAACATTCAGTAGTGATGAGAATGTCAGAGGTGACCTATTAGCCAAAATCATGCTGGAGGCTACAGTTTTGGCAGAGAAGGCTGGCCTATTCGTGGACTACTTAACCTGTGATGGAGCTTCATGGAACAGAGTGATGTGGCGCAAATTCAACATGTATGCTTATTCGAAGGAAGTGGTCTGCAAAACTGTGCACCCTGTTGACAGCAGCCGCTTTCTTTACTTCCTTTCTGATTTTACTCATCTCGTGAAAACCGTTCGCAACCGACTTTTGACAACCTCGCTGAACACTCCTGAAGGGCTAGTTTCATAAGAGTTTGTGAAAGAAGCCTTCAAACTGGACAGCAATTCGATAACCTTGAAAGCTATGCCAAGTATCACCACTGTTCACTTAGCTCCCAACAATTTTGAGAAAATGAGAGCGAGTTATGCCTTTCAGCTATTCGGACACAGTCCACTGCAGACATTTTTTTTTGTACTGCACTCAGCTTGAGAGACAGTGTGGCAAAATTCAAGCTACAGAGAATTTTTTTATGCGAATGAAATCTTTGATAGCTGTAATGACTAGCAGATATGCCGCAGAATCTCTAGGCCCAGACTCTACTAACGTGGAAGTCATAAAAGAAATGCTTGTTTTTCTAAATCTATGGGAGGCTCATGCCGACAAGCAGCCGTTCCTAAGTGTGTCCTCTGCAGAGGGGCTAAGGGTAACTCTTACTGTTACACTTGAGCTGCTCGGCTACCTGTACAAGGTGGTTGGATTCAGCTATGTTCTGACATCCCGGCTCAGCCAAGACAAGATTGAGAATTTTTTCGGCATAGTAAGGATGTCGTCAGGCTTCAATGCGCACCCAACGCCACAGCCGTTTCTGCTCACATTTAACTGCTTATCATTTTACAACCTGTTCCGAAGTGTTACAGGTGCCAACATCAACGGAGATACTATCAGTTCTTTCCTCAGCGTTGAAGACCAAGAAAAAACTGCAAAACAGAAACTGGTGGACATTGTCAAATCTTACACAGACAATCCGGCACCTTCATCTGCTTCAGGCGAACCTGTGGACCATCCCTACACCGTGAGGAGGAGTGACTCTAGGCTTATATGCCACATTGCTGGTTATGTGGCAAAGAAGTGTGTATTGCCAACCAAGTTTCCTTTTTGCACCGACCGTATTTTGCTCCCGGCACAGGAAGGGTGCCGCTTAGCTGCAGCGGAATATATTGTTGCGGGAAAGAATATATTTACAGTTATTTACAAAAACGAATGAACAGCTACGGGCGGCACTCAGAACACAGCCAGAGATGAGTTCTCGTCTTCTTCCTCGTCCACTCGTTCACTTGCTCAATGTCGTCGTCGTCGTCTACCCGCTGCAGGACCCCCGGCTGATGAAACGCCGTCTCGGCGTTAGAGTGGTGGCGTAGGAGCGTCATGATAAGGTTTGAGGCGGCATACATGGACGACGTCGGTAGAGGGGCCAGAGGACGATGGCGAGGACGCAAGGGGAGCAATTTCATAGGTCACGTCGGTGACTCGGCGCACCACACGGTAAGGGCCACGGTAGTGAGAAAGGAGCTTCTCGGAGAGACCGACGCTGCGCGACGGCGTCCAGAGAAGGACGAGTGATCCGGAGTGATATTTGACGGCCGGTGCCGGCGGTCGTAGGCGGACTTCTGGGAAGTTTGAGAGGCACGGAGCCGACTACGGGTTATTTGGCGAGCCAGTGTGGCGTGGCGTCCTGAGCGTAAGCAGTGGTGGGGACTGAAGAAGGCGGCATGAGTGTTTCCAAAGGCAATAGGGGGTGCCTACCAAACAAAAGGTAGAAAGGGGAATAGCCTGTTGTGTCATGCCGTGAAGAGTTGTACGCAAATGTCACATAAGGCAAGGCTGCGTCCCAATCGCGGTGGTCCGGTGAGACGTACATTGCTAACATATCGGTGAGCGTGCGGTTTAACCGTTCCGTAAGCCCGTTGGTTTGTGGATGGTAAGCTGTCGCGAGCTGGTGCTGCGTGGCACACGAACGAAGAATGTCATCAATCACTCTGGACAGAAAATAACGACCGCGGTCGGTGAGCAGTTGACGAGGGGCGCCGCGGTGAAGAATTACGTCTTGGAGAAGAAAATCGGCGACATCGGTAGCGCAGCTGGTGGGCAAAGCACGCGTGATGGCGTACCGAGTCGTATAATCAGTTGCGACAGCGATCCACTTGTTACCGGAGAGGGACGTGGGAAAAGGGCCAAGAAGGTCGAGGCCAACACGGTGAAAAGGTTCCGGAGGTACGTCGATGGGTTGTAGAAGACCGGCAGGCAAAGTGGAGGGCCTTTTCCGGCGTTGACACAGGTCGCAAGCGGCAACGTAACGCTTGACGGAACGATACAGACCAGGCCAAAAGAAGCGGTGCCACACTCGAGCGTACGTGCGGGACACGCCAAGGTGGCCGGCTGTCGGCAGATCGTGCAATTCCTCAAGGACAGAAGAACGTAGATGTTGGGGTATGACGAGGAGCAGCGGAGGACCGTCGGAGCGTAGGTTGCGGCGATACAAAATGCCATTCTGGAGCACATAAAGTTGCAGAGACGGAGATCGATTTGCAGAGCGGAGGCCATCAAAGATAGGTTGTAAAGATGAGTCGTTGCGCTGTTCGTTGGCGATATCGGTGAGAGCAGTGGTAGCTAAGAGGCAGGGTAGGGTCTCAGCGCCTTCGAGGTCAGGTGGCTCCACAGGGTGTCGGGATAAACAGGCAGCATCCTGGAGGTGACGACCGGACTTGTACACGACAGAGTATGAATACTCTTGAAGGCGCAAAGCCCAGCGACCAAGGCGACCGGTGGGATCTTTTAGTGGAGACAGCCAACAGAGAGCGTGGTGATCAGTGACGACAGTGAATGAGCGGCCGAACAGGTACGGGCGGAATTTAGCGACGGCCCAGACAAGGGCGAGACACTCGCGCTCAGTAATGGAGTAATTTTGCTCTGCGGCGGAAAGTAGGCGGCTGGCATAAGCGATGACGCGATCTTGGCCCTGTTGACGTTGGGCTAGCACGGCACCGATCCCATATCCGGAGGCGTCGGTGCGAATCTCTGTGGGAGACGACGGGTCAAAATGGGCTAAGATGGGCGGAGAGGTTAGCAAATGAACGAGGGAGGAAAATGAGTTTTCTTGAGCAGAGCCCCAGATAAAGGGGGTGTCGTTCTTAAGAAGGTCGGTGAGGGGGCGAGCGATGCCGGCGAAATCTTTGATAAAACGCCGAAAATACGAGCACAAGCCGACAAAGCTGCGCACATCTTTCGACGACCTAGGAAGAGGAAACTCCTTCACGGCTTGAATTTTGACTGGATCTGGGCGTACACCAGAAGCATCAACCAGCTGTCCGAGAATAGTGAGTTGGCGGCGACCGAATTTGCATTTCGATGAGTTCAGCTGGAGTCCGGCGTTACGAAACACTGTCAAAATACTGGAGAAGCGTTCGAGGTGCGTGGCAAAAGTAGGTGAGAAAACCACAACATCGTCTAGGTAGCAGAGGCAGGTAGACCACTTAAAGCCGCGAAGAAGGGAGTCCATCATTCGTTCAAAGGTAGCCGGTGCGTTACAGAGTCCGAATGGCATGACTTTAAATTGGTATAAGCCATCAGGCGTCACGAAGGCGGTCTTTTCACGGTCCTTTTCATCTACGGCAATTTGCCAGTACCCCGATCGAAGATCAATTGAAGAGCTTAGATGACTATGTGCTACGACGAGACCAATAATTGCGACAGTGACGGGAGATGTGGCCAATGCGGTGGCAGAGGAAACAAATGGGTCTGTCGTTGGGTGTCCGCCGGTCGTTAGGGTTACGGCGACGTGGAGCGAAGTATAGAAGGTCGTTCAGGAGCAATCGCAGTGATGTCGTGTGGTGATGAAGGACGCACAGGGCTGACGGGCTGGAGACCAAGGTTTGCAAGCTCTTGACGGACGACGGCTTGTACCATCGAGATGGTGGGCAAGTGGTTGTCGCCATCACGTAGAGGCAGGGAGGCAGGGGACATAGCTTCGAGTTCGCGTCGAATGATGCGGGTCACATTTTCTGGAGGCGCAGGAGTTTGCCGGTGCAGCAGGTCTTCACATGAGGAAGTCGCAGCCGTGTTGGGGAGCCGTGTGTACGGCTGACTAATACGTCTGCTTTTAGCTTCCTCGAAGCGGCGACATTTCTTAATAATGCCGTCGACTGTAGTGCAGTTCTTGCAGACGAGCAGGTTGAAGGCGTCGCCGGCGATCCCCTTCAACACGTGACCCACTTTGTCAGATTCGGGCATGGTATGGTCAACTTTGTGGCAGAGGGCCAACACGTCCTGAATGTAGGAAACATAGGATTCCGTAGACGTTTGAGCTCTGGACGCAAGCTCCCTCTTAGCGGCGAGTGTTCGGCCGAGTGGCCGTCCAAACAGCTCGCGCAGTTTCTGCTTGCAGACGTCCCAGCTGGTCAAATCATCTTCGTGAGTCTCGTACCAGACGCGGGCAGTGTCTTTTAGATAGAAGATGACATTCGCGAGCATAAGAGTCGGATCCCAGCGGTTGTACGTACTCACGCGTTCATACATGTAGATCCAGTCTTCCACGTCAACGTTGTCGGTGCCAGAAAATGTCCCAGGGTCACGAGGGGAAGAAAGAACGAGCAATGGCATTGCCGGTTGTGATGTTTGCTGGGAGGCGTCTTGGGTCATGGTGAGCGAAGTCAGCTGGCGGCCGCTGCGGAGCTCCGTCTTCTGTAGGCGTAGAGGAAAGCCGCACCTCCACCAAATATGTTGCGGGAAAGAATATATTTACAGTTATTTACAAAAACGAATGAACAGCTACGGGCGGCACTCAGAACACAGCCAGAGATGAGTTCTCGTCTTCTTCCTCGTCCACTCGCTCAATGTCGTCGTCGTCGTCTACCCGCTGCAATATAAAGCACAACGACCATGGTGGCTGGGTGCACTCCTCACTCGAACTATTCAGGTTCATCACACGCTTAGAAGACGTCCTTACGAACTGCTTTAGCGCTCGGAAACTGCACTGTAAAAGCATTATGGATGTTCTGCAGATGATTCAAAAAGCTGTTCCAGTACAGGTTGGATGCGAAGACCACGTAAATAGCTTAACGCCGCGAATTGTAGGCTTTTATGTCACCATGAGGCTTCATTTTTTTGTGAAACGCCTCAATAAATCAAATCATCTGAAGAAGCGTAAGTCCACCAAGTACCTCAAGCTCAGCAGGTTGACGTAAGTGGAGGGCTTGCCTATACAGATTGTTAACATACATGCATGTGCACAAACTGCGTCCTTGTGTTTCTTGCAACATAACGTTACAAACACCCCACTGCATGGTCTCTTAAACTAAAGCAGTTGTTCTGCAATTTGTTTGAAGTTTCCCTCTTTGCCTTCTGCCTCAGTGTTTGTGTTGGTTCATTTCTGCAACTGATTCATATGGTGGCGTTAAGCTGTTGAGAATAAATTGCTTGTGTGGGCGTATTGCAGGGCTCATATTTGTTTATTCCATGAATGGATTCAATCTGCACTTATATTATTGCATGAATTTATCATCCAAGGGGAGTAATTAGCTTCTTTTTGTCGTACCATCCAGTTCTTCTGGGTGTTAATAATTTGCACAAGTTTTGAGTTCTCCAATATCCTTGTCAAAAGTTGTACCAAAGTTCAGGAAGCGTGTAGTGTAACTACTAATTAGATAAAAGCAATTAAAACCGCCGCGCTACTGTCGAGTTTAAATTTCATCTTTAACGTGTTTATTACCGCAGCCGCATGTCAGTGGTGGATACAGAGACACCAACGTCGTTACAGCGGGTGGTTTGTATCTACCGTATGCACTTTGCATATAATTTCTTCGCTGTAACCAAAGAATATAAAATAAACTCTTACAAACGGTAATTTTGAAGAAAAGCACTTGCGTGCGATAAGATCATACGAACGCCTCCGTGAAACACGAGCCATTCGCTACAGTAGTTCAGTCCGCTAGCTTGGAAGATAGTTCGACCGCTGCGCCGCCGCTGCTGGCGACGCTGCAAGGGTCGCCTGGAGAGTGGCGCCCGCTGCACTGCCCCTTCTAGGCCACTGTACCGACGCTATTGGGTACATGCAAATAGGTCTAAAGCAGACTGCGCTCAAGATGGGGACAGCTTGAATTCCCTGGCAAGCACTGGGCGAGGGGTCATCGTCCCGACGGTCTTGATGTGGTACGTGTAAATAGTGGCGTGTCGGCTCCGCGAAATACGCTAGGAGATACGATGCACCACTGTCATATTCATGTAAACGCGGCTACAAATCAGAACCGCGCCTTGCACTCACGCAGCGGCAGCTTGCATGCACTTGAGTTGACTTGCCAGCGCAGCCCCCAGGAGCGCAAACTGGCCATGGATGTATGGATGGATGGATACGGCTGAACCCTTTAAATCAGGCGGTGGCTCAAACCACCTAGCCATGGCTTATGAAATTTTACTCTTCTCTTGATTTTATATCCGCCGCGGTGGCTCAGTGGTTATAGCGCTCGGCTGCTGACCCGGAAGGCGTGGGTTCGATCCCGGCCATGGCGGCTGAATTTCGATGGAGGCGAAATTCTAGAGGCCCTTGTACTGTGCGATGTCAGTGCACGTTAAAGAACCCCAGGTGGTCGAAATTTCCGGAGCCCTTCACTACGGCGTCCCTCATAGCCTGAGTCGCTTTGAGACGTTAAGCCCCCATAACCTTCTTCTCTTGATTTTAGCCACCAATCAGATAACCTTCGCTTGGTTACTTCTACCCGCTTAAAATCTACTTTCCCGGCACTGTCCTTAAACCCCAATACCTTGGATAAATTTGCACAAAAGCGAGCGCCACCTGTCGTGTAAACAGGGAAGCTCCGCTGGCACTCGTGTTGGAAAGGGATTCTCGAACAAACATGTGCAAGGCAGCGTTCAGCAGTTCACGTGCGCTTGTTTTGTTGTCTTAATGTTGTTTCTTTGCCGGAAACATGCGTTTGCTAACGAAAGAGGATGACAGAGGAAAAGAACATCCCATTTCTGTTTTTTGAAACGGGGTGGAGCGAAGAGTTTTCACTTTGTAGCCTGAAAAACGACCATGTGTGGCAATACCTGAACTCAGCTACCTCAACGGAACGCCGAATGGCCAAGTGAAAATGTGCATGATTCACTTGTGCATGAATGTGCGCCTATGCGCGGGCTAGTGCAACAGTATAATGGGATGTACTTTCCTAATGCGCAAGACATTTATGTTTGCGCTTCCTTGATATGGCACGAGTTTCTGCTAACTTCCTACAGCACATTTTGTCGCAGGCCACAGCTTAGTAAACGACCCGTTGTACTATCTCAAGCATGGCTCGTGTTGATACGGCAGAACGTTGCTTTGTGTGCTAACGGGCCGCAGGAGCGTTAGAATGTGCGGATATACACGAGCCTCCCGCTGTTCATATACCACAGCTCGACATTGTGGAATTTCTGGTGAGTGTTCATGCTAGTGTATATCATTCGGTTTTCTCCGAATACGCACATACGTCGATGGCAGAACTCTTCTAGAACGATCGAGCTGTGTGTAGTTGGCAGCAAGCGCGAAATATAGCATGAACACCCGTTTCGAAATGTGCTGAATGCTCGCATTACTGGCCCCATCAACGGCTTCGTCTTTTGCGTCTTGTATCTCGTCGCGGCCTTTATTGCGTACAAGTCTAGCTGTTGCAAAACGCGTTGCAGTTGCATGTCAGTTACGTCGCAGTTACATCTCACATCAGTCGTCGCACTACAGCGCAGGAATGCACCGCCGGCTCATGATTCCCAAACAAGACCAATGGCCGCGCCTTCACCGCGCATGCGCAGAAACGTCGTTCCACGTATCCGCGTTCAAGTTGCAGTTAGGGTAGGTGCGACTCCCCCCGCCATCGCCCACACTCAGTATCCTGTTGCCTTCTTGTCACATTTTTGGCTACGGCGTCCGTAGCACGGTTTTATTCTTTGCTGCCTTCTCGATATTGGCAGTTCGAGCAGCAGCCTGGCTTCCAGCTGGCTTCCACGATATACTTTTAAGCGAAATGAAAACTGTAACCACAAGCTTGATTCTTATTAGTTTTCATTGGCTTGTACTGCTCTACTACTGTAATTTTTTGTTTTTTTTTCACCACCGAAAAGCGTACAATACTTAAATTATATTTTGGATCTATTTCCTTAGTACAGAAGAATTAGGTTAAGGCTTCACGCCCACCAATCAAAAAGGGAGCGGCCAACTTGGTTGCCACCTCATGTCCACTGCTGAAAATCGCCGCTACGCTTCGTCACCATCGGCATGAAACGAGGATTTCTGGGGCAGATTAAAATATTAAATATTCATACTTCCGCGGTCTCCTTGGAGGTCAAAGAATTGCCATGTCCCGTGCTATGCATATACAAAATAAAATTCACATGCTTGATTTGCGTCGTCCTGCTCCCTCAAATACATGATAAGAACAACACCGAAAAGAGCGCTAGGTATTCGCGTTGTTTGCCGGCTTGAGCCGAGCCTGTGTAAATCGAGGCCGGGCCAAGTCCATCAGCTTCCTGGGGCGGGCAAAGGAAGGCCCTGCTGACACCGGGCCCCGTCCAATCAAATAATTGCGGCCTGTGCAGAGGTCTACTATGCACCCACCCAGCAACAGTAAAACCTAAGCGCCCACTGCAGTACTCGAGATTTCCCCTTATGCTCAATAATGCCGATAAGCGGGCAGTCGTTGTTTCAGAGGAGGCGCGACAAGAGACATCCATCCTTCTAGCAGTGGCTAGGCGAGGAGGAGAAGGAGGAGGAGCAGGAAGAAGAGGAAACGCAGGGAGGTTACCCAGAAGGATAACCGGTTTGCTACCCTGCACGGGGGGAAAGCGGTGAGGGATAAAAAGATGAAGGAGAAAGAGAGTAGCAGGAAATTTAAATCACTAGGCAAAGTCAGCAAGCGTTCGGTAAAATCACAGCCTATCGTGCAGGCCAGAAGTTCTCAAGAAGCGGAACAGTGCATTGGAGGCCTTCACCGTCGACGATCGCCGCGGCGAGAGGCCGAGAATCTAAATTTCTGTCAGTGGGCGTGGTTCTAGGCGCTCCAGCGCACGGCAGAGAGACTGCCTTTCGGCGCTGTAGGCAGGACATTCACAAAGAGTGTGGGCTATAGTGTCGTCCACGGTGTAAGAATTGAGAGGTGCACCAATGGCGCCGCTTGTCCTGTGCTCCGAACGTTGCGCGAAGAGTCTCGCAGTTTCGCTGCCTGCCGACAGATGGCGGTACACAACAGCAGGCCCTCCCGCTGTTTGTGTCGTTTCGTCTGCTTGCAGTGAACGCGCCGTTGAACGTAAGTTTTCTTCGGCACGGACTTCCAATTCGGTCTGTATTGTTGTTCTTTGACTGAAACATGACTGTATTTTGATTCTGGTTGCGTATGGTGCTGTCGCCTTAGCCTCGGTGCTTCGACAATGGGACGAAGGGGCTTTGTTCCGCGATGCACGACAGGCTAAAAGTCGTGCAAAGAAAAGTTGTCGCTGTTTTCGGCACCAAAAGACGAAGGACGTTTGAAGCTGTGGAGAAATTCCGTCCCACGTAAGGACCGTTTGCTGCCGCCTTTAGACTATTTATGTGAGAAGCATTTCGAGCCTCATGTCGTGTCGAAAACGTGGGAAGCCATGAGGCCATGTACTCGTACATACACCGCAGTGAGCGTGTCCTGCGAAAGACGCGGAGCCAACAAGGTTCCCTGACTCCTCTGCACACCTGTCGAAAGTCAGGAAGGAAGGGAAAAAGCCTCCTGAGAGGCACGATATTCCGGTGCCAATTAAACGCCATGTTCACGATCCGCTCGGCGGCCCTCAAGAGGATGCGGCGAATCAAGACCCGTCTACCGAGGAGGGCCCGCAGGAATCATCCTCCTCGGACATCACATCGCGCGGCTTCAACTACTTGTTTGAAGTGTCGCCGAACATTTCACCTTCTTGCTCTTGGAGCTGCCATCGACTCGAAATAGATAGTGTCAGAAGCGTATAGTTTTCGAAAGCTGAGCGCATCAAAGTTGACCACTTGACAGCGCCGCCAATCCCGTCTGCTCCAGTCGTGTCGACAAGAATCGTAGACGTCACTCAGCCGAGCTATTCACTTTGTTTTGTGCGGGTGGGTTGCTGCAGCGCATGACGCAGGAGCGCTGCGGCAAAGCGGAGTCGCCATGCATTCGGTCATTCTTTTTATCCTTATTCTTTTATTACTCCTATTTCCTGCTCTCTTTTTTTTAATCTCTTTTTTGACGGCTGACTCGCGAGTTACATTGCTTCGGAGGAGATACATCGTCGTGCGCTTATGAAAGCTACAGTTTTTACTTCCCAATTGCCCTGATCTCAAGGAGACAATTATATGGCTCAGCTTTTACACTACTGGGTGTAAGTGAGGATGCGTCAATACTGCAAAGCTAAGAAAAAAGAAATCGACACAGGACGCAAACACTGAGGAAACTGCCAAAGCTTTCGTAAGTATATTCTTGATTGCAGCGTGGAAAGGCCGGGATTTTAGTGAGAAAAGCGAGGTCTAATTTCCGTGCTGCTTGTCGCGTTGGTCGTACATGTGCTCTTTCGCTCATGAGCGACACCGATTTTAGAGTGCCTTACTTTCTTAGACAATAGAGCTAGTCATATAAATTCCCAATGAAGGTTAATTACGAGTGAAATATTGTGCTGTTTCAGTAGCGTGCGGACTAATTCACAGTCAGGTCTGAGCTCTTTTGGCGTGCCTGCGATATTTTCACACTATGCCAAGAATTTATTTAATGTCTGTAGTACAGAAAATAGCAGCTATCAAGTTCTGCTCAGACCGCTCACTATGGTCCGCACCACTTCTCATTCTGCACGCCGCGTTGAACTAATTTTCCTGAATGTTTTTCGGTTTGGCGGGTTGAGGAATTACGGATGACCGATCAATACAGGCATCCACTTTTTATCGGGCTGGTTGCAAGCGAATGATGGAATTCCCAATGTTTCGCACACGCTAAAAAAACCTGAAGGTCACGAGAACGACTGGTAAACACTGATAATTATCGGAAAATATGCGTCTTATTTTATGGTTATTTACTCATTATGGCTAAGCTTTGTATTTAAACTAGTTATTATCATTGCCTCTCAATGTATATTTCCCCAATATTCCAACATTTCCTTGCTAACGTCTATTCCTGCCCAATTTACTTCGCTCTTTCTAACTTCAAAAGGGGCCGCAGTCGTGTGGCGCCATCTGGCCGAGAGCCGAGAACTGCGAGGTGCTCTGCGCCACATGCGGAGCGCTCGTTGAGACACCTTTCTATTCTTACACCGTGGTCTCGTCACACCCGCAGACGGCACATGCAGGGCTATCAGCCATACCGATGAAGAAGGAGTAATTGTTGGTGAAAGCTACACCAAGCCGCAGGCGGCACAGCAAAGTTGCTTCACGTCGTGGTAGGCCGGATGGAAGCCGGAGCTTCATATCTGAGTCCAGGGATTTTAAACGCGAATTCGAAAATTGGCCTGAATTCCACGCGGCAAGCGTGATCTGCCGCGCAAGTGCGCAAAGCCTACCCGCTGAGCCAGATCTCGAAATAGGGATCGACACAAAATCGCCGTCGTGGTGGGCAGTTCGCGCGACCTCGTCCACCCGATGATTGCCTGCTGTGTCGCTGTGTCCTGGTAGCCATTGGTAGATAATGTCGTGCCCTTTATAGATGGCAGAGTAGCTAGGCGAAATTTTATAAAGTGCCGGACACAGCCCATAGCGGCTCATTGCACCCGCGAAGTGCCTGCGCCCATTCCAACGCCGAAATAGTAAGGCGAACAGGAACAAAAGACTGCCGTTCTCGCAACAGAGAAATCCTCTGGTTCGGTCGTCCAAAGACACCGGCACGCTGTCTATATATATGCTATATATGCTGCCCTGGGAGCATATACAGGAAAACTATGCTGCCTCGCCCTCGAGCGCCCTCTGCAGCGAATTTTTGCTCCCCTCAGCTGTCAGCAACATAAAAAAGCTAAGGAGATACCATCGCCGCGAAACACACTGGGCAAACTTCACTGTCGTGTCCACCCACCAGTCGCATCCGCTCACAGCCACTCAATACCACTCGCATCCACTATGTCCACTTGCATTCACTCACCACTAATCTCGACTCACACCCACTCACACTCATCTCCACTGAGTGTGAGTGAGGTGATATGCGTGCCCTCATGAGTGAGTGCGCCGACCTATGAAGCTGCCCCACTCACATCAACAACTCCATCCAACGAGCGGCGGACGTCCTTGAACAGGTGCAGCGTATGAAGCAGGGGGAGTTGGAAGGCATCTGGCAGCGAACAGCTTGCGAGAAGCCAGCCCTGGTAGAGTACCGCCATGATAGAAAAGGAGCCCCCATATGACAGTTGTGGGGCCAACTGTGCGAAGCACTCGTGTCTTTCGGCCGAAGTACACGGAGAGGATGAGCACGACCAGGGGAAGACATAGCTCTGAGCACGACGTGCCAACTTTGCGGAGGGGCCGAAGAAACCATCGGGCACATTTTGCTCGAATGTGCTGGCTTGCAATCCTCGGCTTCTGACACACAAAGCAGTCTCGTATCTGACGCTACCGACGGATCCAGCAGCCTCGGAGCGCTAGCAATGGCGCTAGGTTTTCGCCTACCCGAAGAGCCACAGCGGTGGAAGTTGATGAGAGGACCAAGAGGCGCCTTGAGCATCATTGGCGGACACGAAACGCGCACCCTCCTTTAGGGTTCTGGGGGGACCAAAGCGTGGTTTAGCGACGACAGTGCATTAAGTAGTTTTAATGTTTAGTTCCATTTATCCTTTGACTTGATCCGGTTTCGTGCCGTTGATCTCCCGATCCCAAAGGACAGCCAGCAGAATCATAATTATCGACTCCCTCCAACTCCAGACAGAGGCGGCGGTGGCAGCGCCTTCCCTTTTGCTGAGGGAGGAAAGAGGTCCTTCCCACCGTGCCTGCAAGCAATTTAGGCCGGACTCGGAATTGCGACATCCAGGCAGCTCCAGGGGAAAACAAAGGCCTTCACCTCTGTACTGGCAACGGCGACGGCAGGGAGAGGAAGCGACCGTTTCCCACGGCGACGCTGCAGACAGAAGACGACGACCTCGTCGAAGGCAGGTGATCTTCTAAGAAATGGTTCTTCAAGCTGGCCTTAGCCATCGCCGGGTTCCCTCGGGACTGCTTGACCTGATAGAGAACATCTGTCGTCGCCAGAAGTGCTGCGCAACGGGGGCCTCATCGCCAGCGCCAGCGCAACTGCTGCGAGAACACCCCGGTACCGCCTCCTGCTGTGGCCGGTGCCGGTTGGCCAGCTCAGAACTGTGAAGGAACTGCAGTCCCCATTTAGAGACCTAGAAGTGAGAAAAGCTTTGAAAATAGATGTGATGTGTGTGCTAAGCAGTCCCTGTCAGTCCCTCTCGAGGATGTCTTGCCTCCGCCTCCTCTCATTTTGATTTCAAACTGGCCATTATGTAAATATTTTGTATAAATCTGTCTCGTTTCTTTATTGCGACCCCGTCTGCAGCTTCCTCGTCCCTTCTCCGTCCCGACCACGCTGTCCGAGTCCCAACAACGGAGAGGTGGCCTCTACTGACATCTCTGGGAAAGAAAAGGGTGCTACATGACTCAGTAGACGATGATCGTCTTCCCGCGGGGGACCTGCAGCGTGTTGCGAGAGGAGGCTTCCTGCATCTTACATCTTTTCGAGACAGCGTACTGGACCACAAGTGGTGGCGGCGACAGCTCTAAACATTTCTAGCTGCTTATGCGAGAGGAGAAGAGGACAACACTGTGCCACGAATTAGTGGTGATGGCGTTTTTTTAACCTTTACCAGAGTGTCGCTGCGGCAGAAAATCTGCCGGCAGTCAATTACAAATTGCAGTCCCCCGGTAGCCAGCAGCAGCCTCAACCTCTCAAATGAGCCATCCCACGACAAATACTAACAGGCGTCCTATACGTACGGCACTGGACATGTGCCGGATGGGATTGCTATCAAGGACGCACACTTGAACGCGAGTAAGTAGGAGCGCGGAGTGACAGACCAACGTGAAAAAAACTTCCAATAGGCAAGCTTCTTCCTTTCTCGCTACAAGTGGGACAGAGGCGAAATTTCCTTCACTATATGCTTCCATTTCGAACACTTTCGGGGATTCATTCTCGGAGTATGCACCCTTACCGTTTCAGAGTTCACTCGCATGAGAGCAAATTCCGAAAACCATTTCTGAAAGAAAGAGAAAGAGGGAGAGAGAAAAAAAAGAAGACTGAATGGATACGCGCTACATTATATTTAAGTTATACTGGGCATACACCCTCTTCGTGTACTTTTAACTTGATATTAACGACGCATGCTTTCTTCACTGTTCGTTGTTTTATGCGCCACGGTAATTTCTGTGCCGAGTTGCACTGTGCATTAAAAAAGCCTGACTCTATTCTGGAAAGGAGGATAGAAGGAGGCCAGTGTCACCACTAAGCTACACCGCTCCAGTTTAAAGACGAAACAAGTAAACCTAAAACAAAAGGCAGTAGAGAAAGACACATTCACGCCATCTTCTTGAAAACAAAAGAAAAACAGGACAACTATCCACCTCTTAGTTTCTGCGACATAATCAACAAAGCTACTGGATGGCTGACTCTGTTGTGATGGGGCATGCGTTCTGAGCGGGCAGCAGCCAAAGACAACGTGCTTAAAATCAGTTGCTGGGCGAGTTGGTACTTCATGCTTACATTCACAGCGCAAAGACAAACACGGACTTGAGGGGAGACACCACAAAGCTCCGAGTTCAACAACGTTTATTGCTGCGCGCATCGACTACATGTAGCATACAGCGGGCATGCGCAGCAACGAAAAGGAAAGTCATGTGAGACTGGTAGCAGCGCCAACCCGCAAAGGAAACACATCATCACAGGTGCAAGGAAGACAACATAAAGCTAAAACCTAAACGTCAGGACGCAAACAAGAACAAGAACCATGATACCCTAGTTGGAAATTCCTAAGACCCGACGTTCTTTATCACTTAACAACACCGAAGGGGTGCTGACACAATAATCTCCTTTTTCTGCAATCTCACCAGCCTCTGCTATCTCCCTGGCAGTTTTGCTGACATACTTATGAAGAATTGTTGTTTTTCCCAAAAAAGGACCACGTTCCTTACACTGTTGGCAATCACGGCAGTGTATGCCTATAGATGACGGGATGCCCCTATGACACTATTGCTGTGTTCCATGAGCCTCTCGTTTAGACATCTGCCAGTTTGGCCATCTTCGGCTATGGGCTGGCTCAGGCAGCAGTCCTGCGAGCGCTGCTTTCCGTTGGCGGAAACTTTCCCTCGAATTTGATAGGGCAACGGAATTTCTGTGGCAGCAAGAGCTTCCTGCGCTTCGCCGGGTGCTTCCGCCTGGGACACCTCATCACGGAAACACTGTCCACATCGTCGGTGATGTCCAACTACCGTCTTATGTGCGACAGGTGCTCAGCTGCGGACCCAAGTTCGCCGTGGAGCCAAAGAAGACAGCCGCCGAACGTTTGGCCATGGTGAGGCAAGTGTCAAGTCTTGCTCCTGGCTCGGAGAGTGGGAGATGCCTTTCGGAGGGTGTGGACGTTGTCTCTCGTTGTAAAGCCCAGTGTCGTAGATTGCCCATCCAGAGAACTGTGTCTTATTTGCGGGATAATTCTTTACCGCTTCTAACTGGCGACAAAGAAGGAGGCTTTGTGGTGCTGTCGGAGGACACGTATAAAGCAAAAGCAGAGGAAGCGGTGTTCTCGGTGTTCGATAGAAGAAATGAGGTACGTCTGGAGCGTGTAAAGAGTGCAACAAAAAGATTATGCAGCTCCATGAATTTGGATAAGCTTGTTACGTCCATAGACTAGGCGGAAAACCTCGGCCTGGAACTTTTCTTCGCTGCAAAAACTCATAAAGTGGACTGCTCACTGCGGGTAATTACTTCTGAGAATGGGAGATGGCAGAAGTCGCTTGCAAGGTTTCTGCAGCAAAACTTAAATTTTCTTACGATTGACGACCCTTTTAAGGTGAAGAACTCGGACGAGGTGATCCGATTCCTTAAGGACAGGCCCAAGGCGAACCTGTCGGCTTTCTCAGTCGACATTAAAGACCTTTATTATTCTATTCCTCAGGACAACCTGTTGATCAGTGTCAGGAACTGCATTGACAGACACAGAGTGATTCCGTTTCAGAACAGTTGTGGTCTGTCCGTAAATAACTTTCTGGAATTGCTTTCAACGTACATCAAGTCTACATTCGCTGTTTCGGAAGATAACATCGTCACTCAAAAAAACGGAATATGCATTGGCTCCTGCGTTGCTCCTGTTTTGAGCGACATTTTTCTAGCGGAGCGGGACCGAGAGTTGAAACGCAGAAGTGAAGGTTCCAGTGTTGCGG
This sequence comes from Amblyomma americanum, assembly GCF_052857255.1. Taxonomy (NCBI): domain Eukaryota; kingdom Metazoa; phylum Arthropoda; class Arachnida; order Ixodida; family Ixodidae; genus Amblyomma; species Amblyomma americanum. The sequence continues at coordinate 205,036,151 of NC_135497.1, read as the reverse complement.
GCATTTTCAGATATGTTGATGATTTTCTCGTTTTTACCAACTCACAGGATATGTCCAATCAGGCTAGCATGTTCAGTATCCTTGATATGTTTTCCGAATGCTTTCATCCACTAATCCTGACGCATGAAGAGGCTGTGAACGAATTCATCAGATTTCTTGATCTGGGCATTTATTTTTCTGCTGACCATGTGTGTTGGGCATATGAACCGCGAGGAAACAAACCTGTCCTTCCTTTTGATTCAGCCCACTCAAAACTAGTCAGACGGGCAATTGTAAAATCTTGCTTTTGCAGTGCTCTTACGAAATCATGCGAGCATCGACTGGATTATGCGTTTTCTAGCCAGGTGACCCGGTTGAGCGGCTCTGGCTACCCGTGTTCACTCTTGTTATCGGTTGCCGAGAACATGCTCAAAGAAAGCAGGGAAGTAGTGCCGGACACCGTTGGGACTGACACAAATTGGAAGAAAAATGTGGCGGTACTTCCGTACATGCACACCGTCGCCCACCAGCTCAAAAAAAAATAGGGAAAAGAGCAGGTGTGCATGTGGTGTTTTCCGCACCAGAGAAGCTGTCGAAACTGTGCAAGAGGGTAAATTCCACCATTACTGGCAGCGATTCCTGCACTGTTAGGCACAGGCAACCTTTTGTAGAGTGCGCAAAAAACGTAGTGTACTCTATACCTTTGCCCTGCGGCCGAGCCTACGTTGGCCAAACTGGCAGATGTCTAAACGAGAGGCTCATGGAACACAGCAATAGTGTCATCGGGGCATCCCGTCATCTAGGCATACACTGCCGTGATTGCCAACAGTGTAAGGAACGTGGTCATTTTTTGGGAAAAACAACAGTTCTTCATAAGTATGTCAGCAAAACTGCCAGGGAGATAGCAGAGGCTGGTGAGATTGCAGAAAAAGGAGATTATTGTGTCAGCACCCCTTCGGTGTTGTTAGGTGATAAAGAATGTCGGGTATTAGGAATTTCCAAATAGGGTGTCATGGTTTTTGTTCTTGTTTGCGTCCTGACTTTTAGGTTTTAGCTTTATGTTGTCTTCCTTGCACCTGTGATGATGTGTTTCCTTTGCGGGTTGGCGCTGCTACCAGTCTCACAAGACTTTCCTTTTCGTTGCTGCGCATGCCCGCTGTATGCTACATGTAGTCGCTGCGCGCAGCAATAAACGTTGTTGAAGTCGGCGCTTTGTGGTGTCTCCCCTCGTGTCCGTGTTTGTCTTTGCGCTGTGAATGTAAGCAAGTAAGAAAGACAACGTGCCGCGCCGACAGGTAACTGGCCACCAGTAAGAGCGTGCACGGGCCGCAGCAGAGCCTTACATGCGCGTTCCAGTCCGTGCCTCTTTCTGGATGTGGGCAAACGACCCTCAATGGAGGGTTGACACTATCAACAAACAAACAAGCAAGCAAACAAACGAATAAGCGCACTTAAAGCTCCTCACAAGTCCGGACTGATAGAGATATACTTAATACTTGTACATACACGCCTATCATGTACATGCATGCAAACCTGGGCATAAAAGCAGGCGCAAATAAAATGCGCACAGCACTCACAAATAGGCTCACACTGCACTTGATTGGCCCGTGCTCAAAAACGTTTTCAACTTTCGCAGTTGTTAGTAATGTCCTCAGGGCCAGCAGCTCGTCGAGTCATTTCACAAACGCGAATTCAGTATCCTTGTCACTCCCTCTTTTTTTTTATTGTCCGTCTGCAGGACTTATTGTCTTAACAAAGCTGTTCCAACGAACCACGCGTTCGGTGCCCGCAGAAGGACAAGACCTCTATCGAGACGGGCATCAAAGCGTTGGCGAGCGTGACGGCCGTCCGCGCATCCTGGGCGCGCTGGCGGAGAACCTCGAGGCCACCACGCCGCCCCGTGCGCGCGAGGCAGCCATTTCGCGCCGGCCAACAGGCTGCGCCGCCCTCCCCCGCGGATGCCTGCACGCGCGGCCGAGGCGACCGCGGCGGCAGCCGGCGTTGGTGCCGAGGAGGGCTCGGCGAGGCGGAAGAGGAGCCGACACGCGTGTCGTCACCACGCGGGGCAGGCGGCCGCGCCAGTGCGTCGAGAGCGGGGCTAGCGGGGAAAAAACGTTGGGTTTTAACGTTGTCAAGCCGAGTGGACGTCCTAAAGCATGTGTTTAGCCTGATTAGCTTGTGGTTTTCTTTGCTGGGTCGTCGGCACGTCTGTCGACGATACTAGACTCGGGTTAAGCTCTTATCGAGGTTAAGCTGATCTGATCTGTTCGCGCCGCAGATGGAAGTTGATGAAGACGACTATGTGCAGTGCACAGTGCGTGAGCGTGTTGCAGTTTAGCACGAGACGTGATCGGCTGCGGCGATAGCTTGGCGCTCTCGTGCAGTGGCCAGCGAAGCTGATCTGTTCGCGCCACCGCGGGTTCCAATCCCAGTCGTGGCAATATTTATTTATTTATACAAGGTCAGGGTCAAGGCTTCAGTGATGGCCCGTCTTTTGCAGCTTTGGTCGTGAAGTAGAGCTTTCGCTCTAGAAATCGGGATATTAAATAACCATCGAAGCCAACGCGCCGAGACTGCAGACAGATGGCCGAATTGTGTGAGAGAGAAAATATACATATCCTGCGCACTTGGCGAACCGCAGCAATATTTAAGCCCCAAGAAGAAGAAAAACTCGCGTCACCGGTGAACGCTCCACCTCGACTTCAATGAGTTTCCCATCATTGCACAGTAGTGAGGCGTGAGCGATAAAATGCCTAGTTAGTGTGTTTATTCCCTATTCAGTCAACAAAGTATCGAAAGATGAAGCTAAAACAACTTTTCAGAGCAGTAGAATGCACTTTTGGAGCTTTTCAAGATTTGGAACATGTTTACTAGAAAGGATGTTTAACAAGATAATGCCGAAAGAGCGTATGCAGTATCTCTGACCAAGTTTGCATTCGTTCATCGAAGCCATCTCCAATGCAAGTAGAACCACCATCAGACTTATCGAAATCCTTTGATCACGACATATGTTCGAAAAAGAATATTAAAGCATAAGGGGAGGGAAACAACGAAGAGCGCAAGTATGGGCGAGTGTGTAAAACCCGGCAGAAGATTGAAATCACGGCCTAAAACGGTTACAGACAAGCACGGTGAAAACAGCACGTGAAAAGTCGAGAAAAGTTTATAAGTGGTCTTTCACAAAAGCGATTTAGTTCAGCAAAAGCAAAACAAGCGGCGTGCCGACACACTTATCTCTAGTTTTAATCATGTGAAATACTTCCAGTACCTCCCTTTTCGGTATTTCGATCTGAACTTAAGGGTCCTGTTTTCGAAAGACCAGTTTGCAAGAAACCTTGCCCTTACCGTCGCCCTTACCTTTACATCCATTACAATGCTGCGCTAAGTAGCCTCCTGAATTATTCTTTATTGCCAAACTATATGCGCGTGTCTTTTCATTAAAGAAATCTGCCAATTTGTCCAACGTAGAACCTTCCGCAGGTCTTTAAAAAGGCGACCTATTTTTTATATTTTTTTTATTTTCAAATCGAACGACAAGAACGAAAGGGAGGTCGTGGAAGCACCACAGGGATCTGTGATTTCCCCGACTCTCTGCAACGTGGTCTTGGCCAAATTACCTCCGTTACTGGACCAAATTCCCGGAATAAATCATGCCCTCTACGCGGATGACGTAACAATATGGACGACAAAAGGCTCCGACGGGCAGAGACAAGCCGCATTACAAGAACTCATATACGCGGTCCAAGGCTATGCGATATTCTGCAGCTTCACATGTGCAGCCGAAAAGTAGGAGCTACTCATCGTCCGGTCAAAACGACCGCTGAGAAGCAGTCCCATGACAGGAATCGAGCTACATCTATTGAAGGCGAACTCGTACCTCAGGTGGAAAGACTAAGCGTACTAAGCCGTTACCTACAAGCCAATGGACGGGCACCCTACGCGGTGTAATTAGTGTAAAAGCAGAACATGCAGATCACGCATTTGATACGATGCGTCTCCATCAGGAGCGGAGGGATCAAAGAAAATGTACTTTGCATATAGTCAGACTCTAATAGTCAGCCGAATAATATACAACGCCCCGTACCATCACTTTCAACGGGTCGAAATGGAGCGACTTAGCGTTCTTTCGCTAAAGCTCAAAGCTTCTCCAGCAGAGTGGAGGAAATGATCGAAGCACAGAAATTTGGACATTGGACTCGCCTCCGAAACAGGGGGCTGGGCGAGCCCTTCTGAACAGATACGCTACCCCGTACCAAACAACCTCTTACCCTGAGAAACCATAGCACTGCCACCTCGAATCCGGGCCGAAATGCACATAGCTCCAATTCAAATAAAAAAAAAAAACATGCACCCGGAACACATGACCAGCCGGCGCGCGCGAGTCCAATCCCTTACTCGGGAATGCGGGGCGAACCCTCACGTCTTGTATATGGTTGCGGCCACTACTCGACAGAAACAGACGCAGTAAGCATCGTGGCCACTGACGAAACAGGGAGAAATCAAATGACCGGCTCCATCAGGCTTGTACTCGAGCAAGACGGCGGAAGAGGCCGCCATTGCAATCGCGATACAACACCTACATCATAAGTACGCTAATGAAGCCGAGAAAGAAATATGCATTAAAACCGACGTCATATCACCGAGTCGCAGGCAGCATGTCGGGCATAGGTATTTCGCACCCTACCCGCACAAGCAAGACACATTCTATCACTGCCGTGCACGCCAGCAACCTTCCCCTTTCTATTCGCACTGTTTGGGCCCCAGGCTATGCCTCTCTCCCTGGCAATGAGCGGCACACGCGCTCGCCCGAGATCTGACTCACCGGGCAGGCACCAGCGAAGGAACAGGCTAGAACACCATAACATCAGTCCTAACACGTACTGCAGACGAAGAAATCGGTGACGAAGCACAAGCCTCCAGCGGGGCGCCTCCAACTTCAGAACCGCTCACTTACACGAGCATACAACGAATACTACAAAACACAACGAAGAACGCTTCCATCACCCCACAGAAATCCTCAATAGGGCCATCGCCTGGCTCCAGCTCCAGACTCTCACGTACCCTGACATTTTTCACCAGCATCTTTTTTTCCCTGCGCAATACTCCAAATGATATACACAGTACAATAATCCAAACCCAACACTCTCACCCTGTAAGGGAGTGCCCGAATCCTCTAGGAAACCAAAAAATGAGCCGACGCTGAGGCAGCGATCGAATATCGAGCGTTAACACACCTAACGTAGGTTGCCGGTTCGAATCCCTGCCGTGAACAAGACTCTAACTTAACTAGTAAGTTTATGCTGCACGAAACGCGAAATCGTATGCCACCACCCCGAACACTCTGCGACAAACGGTTGAGCCGCAATGTTCATACGAATATTCGTAAAGGCATGGAATTGGGGATACATAGGTCGCCGGTTTGAATCCCTGCCGCGGGCTGGGCTCTATCTTAACAAGTCAGTTGATGCTGCACAAAGCACCGAATCGTACGACCCCATCTGGAACATTCTGCGGCACACGGTTGGCCCACAAATGTTACACGAATGTTGGGACTAAGCGGTCCGACTTTGACGCCTGCCAGAGAGGGATATATATATATATATATATATATATATATTATGAAGGAAGCTAACAGTCACCGAAACCAAGGTGCACAGGGGAATGTTTCTATTTTTTTAATTTGTAGTGCTGATTAGTGGGAGAATAATACTTCAATTGATCTGTCGTTTAAAGAAAATTACTTCCAAAGCAGCAGAAAAAAAATTAGGCAGTGGCTTAGCTCTGGTTAAGCCCGGATATACAAGCGAACAGCTGCAGTTATGCTTGGTTTGACGTCATGGTTATGCTTCGTAGCTTAGCTGGTATTGTATACATTGTTTATCTATAGGCGTAGACTTGGTTACTCAATGGCATATGTTTACGAGTTAGACACAGGACCGACAGTATTAAACTTCTGTATTTATTATTGTTGGACACATTGTCTTGCAGTTTCTCTAGAGCCATAAAGACAGCCCGGTGATCCGAGTAGCAGCAAGCGGCTGTCTCTATGGTTTCGCTGTTGTGCAGCCAACTCCCAAGCGAGTACTTCTGGATCAGGCGAATTTAGTTTCCCAGCTTTTCTGCGTAGTCTAGCAGCAGCCACGCTCTCCTTCCCTTCCATGTCGAGTGCGCACGCCTATTCTCTGGCAAGCGCATTATATAGCCTCCTTGCGCATGCACATGACGCACATGTGCAGTAGCGCGCGGCTGCGCCGAAAGGTCAGGCGACGGAGTCGGTGGCGGCGAGGAGCGACCACCTGCGCGGCGCGTGACGTCACTCGTTATCGCGCATGCGCATAACTCACCAGCTGCCGCCTGCGCCGTGCGTGACGTCACTTGTGCTCCGACACACGCCGGCTAGCGCGAAGCGCGGTGTTGACTACCGTAATGAAGCTTTTTGCTTCAAAACAACCATGCAGCCGGTGGGATCCGAACCCACGACCTCCGAATATCGCACCCGGTGCTCTACCAACTGAGCTACGGCGACGGCTGTCCAATTTGCTGCTCTAGTGGGTATTTATGTTTATTTTGTGTAAGTGAACCTTGAAAGTGTTCACCAGCGCCACCCTCGTCCATAGCGGCGGACGTAGCACGTCCTGTATTACCGCGAGTGTGGCGTAGAACGTCATCTAACGGCGAGGGCGGAAACTGTGCGAGAGCCCTCTTATGCTACCTATGTCATCAAGACTGCCAGAACCGAGGCCCTCGTTAAGCTATTAGCAGACAAGGTAAAGGAAATGAGGGGCTCGTTTGATAAACACATGAAGGAAGCTAACAGTCACCGAAACCAAGGTGCACAGGGGAACGTTTCTATTTTTTTTATTTGTAGTGTTTATTAGTGGGAGAATAATACTTCAATTGATCTGTCCTTTAAAGAAAATTACTTCCAAAGCACCAGAAAAAACAACCATGCCGCCGGTGGGATCCGAACCCACGACCTCCGAATATCGCGTCCGGTGCTCTACCAAGTGGGCTACGGCGACGACTGTCCAATCTGCTGCTCTCGTGGGTATTTATGTTTATTTATGTTTATTAGGGATTTTTATGTTTATCAGTGGAAAAGCACAGCTTTTTCCCCTGAAGGAAAAAGCTGAGGGAAAAAGCTGTGCTGCGTTAATTTAACGACGTAGTTATGTGCGGCTATCACGCCCGGCAACTGCCGACAAAATCTCCGCTGCACGCGTATTCCAAGCGGTTGTGCGACAAACGAAGAAAACATGCTTTCGGAGCATAAGTTCGTCTGCTACGTGCACCCCAAGCATGGCGGCCAGCGGCGTTGCACCGCAGCGCCGCGGTGCGGCTGTGCTGGCTAACCTCTGTCGTTATTTCTGCCATAAATGACCACAACGTTGTGTAATGTGCCCGGGTCAGCCCGTATATCTGTACAGATTCGATGTTTGTGCGATAGTAATCCAGTGTTACGTGTGCATTTTTCTGCACGAAACCCAGTTCCCAGCTAGCGATTCAGATGAGTTGTAATGTTTCGCATCTTGTTTCAAGGTAAAAATAAAACAAAGCCCCTCTTGCCCCATTTCTTCATTTTCATCTTCCACTTTGTTAGGTATCCGTTCTCTTCGTTTCCTGTGTATTATAGCCCATCTATTGTTGTCTTCGCGTATATTTGGCGCCGCGCTGCTTACGCATACCGTGGGAGCGACATCGTCCGTCGCGCATTCCCCCTGCGGACGAGGCATAGGGGGACTGGCGTTCAGGGTGCGCCGGCAGACTCCCACCCGCCAGGCCCGACGTCGCGGACTGTTTCCGCCGCCCCGGGCTCCTCCTCCTCCTCCTCCTCTCAAGCGCGCGAGGAAACCTGAGATCGAGCCAGGGGAGCAGCGAGTCAGCAGAGATGGCGGAAGAATGCGGGGCCGAAAACACGCTCTCAGTGGGCAGAGGTGCAGGCTCGCTACCGCTGCCGCCGCTGCTATCCGGCTTTGTCGATACGAACCAGGTTCGATCGGAGCTTACTGCCCCACACGCAGCCCGTTACTTGATACCAAATTACATTAATACGTAACGTATCGCACATACTACCGTCATAGCTTCATGAGGAGCTTTATCAGGAATAGGCGTCGTCATACTATGTCGTCACCCAGAGCTGCCGCTTTCACTTGCTGCTTTCCTGCGGGACACGCCACTTGGCCCGCAAAGCGAACGCTCTCGACAATGTGATGTATCCAAGGGTTGGACTTTTTCGTTTCAACCAAAAATAAGTGCGTCGAATTCAATTTTCGAAATTCGGCTTGAACCGAAAAAGGTCAGTATCCTTGATATGCACGCCGAAGCTATAGCTGGCTATTGAGTAAGACTTCCACTCAGTCAAATGAGAAAAATAACGAAACGCGGAAGCCAGGCAAGTAGCCCGACGGTGTACCTTTCGGTTTTTTAATGCAGCTGGGCGTTTTTAGGTATTGGTTCGCTACCTTAACCGCCTTTCCGGACTGAGGGACTCCACCTCGTCGCCAAATGTCGTCTGCTAGTGTAGCGCTATTCACTGCCATCACCCGCTTAGGGCAGTTATACTTGGTTAAGCAGGTTTCTCCACTGCATGTAAGCACACTCGAAACCATGCACAAGAATCCCAAAAAACTGACATGTTCTTGTTACCGCTACGGTTATGAGGCAGTTCCATAGCTATCGCAAAACACGCATACCACGTGATGACCCCCCCCCCCCCCCCCCCCTCTCACTCAACTTAGGGCAAGGACCAAGCGATAACATGGCAATTCAGATTTTAAAAATTAACTTCAATTTGCGTTTCTAACAGTTCCTTCATTTAACTTTCGTTACTTTTTTATTGGCGATAATATTTCCTCCCGCAAGCGCCGCTATTATTGTGTTACAAATAATTAACTATCATTTCTTTTTTAGTTACTAGTAAATCAAATGCTTAGGCTGACAAGAAAGCGAAGAAAAAATATATGTAACTTTTGACCCGACAGGAGACAGGAATACCACCAAATGTCACAAAAAAAGAGTGGTAATTCAACCCTAGTAAATAATATTCGCCGAGAGAGATAAACAGCTTTATTGAAACACCGGTCAATGAACGCCAGGAAAAAAGTTCATCTCCCCCGTCGCCCATAGCCGTCGGCAGGAATCCCTTGGGACACAGCAGTAGCAAGGGCTTGGCTGATGATGTCCTGCTGTACGTTAATGTCTGAGCTGCAGAGCAAAGCCTCCCAAGATTCTAGAGTGCGCGAGCTATCGTACTTAGTCGAACATGTCCACACCATGTGGACCAAACTTGCTACCTCGTAGCAATGTTCGCCGAAAAAAAAGAACACTGCACTGTGAAATAAACACCGGCAAAAGTCCTCCAAATTTTGAAAACAACACATACTTAAAACTCCAACTCTTGGATATATCATGTGTGAACCTGGGAGTGGACGTCCTCGCGGGATGTGCTGCTCAGCTATTCCCGTGATCTCCTCGCCGCAGGTGAACAGCGCGGTAGTCTTCCTCTTGAGCTGTTGAAAAGTAATTTCATTATTTCTTTAAAAAGAATTCGTTGCAACTATATATTCTGACACGAGAAAGCGTGGTGCTGACGTCTATACGGCACAAAAGAACCTAAAGGACTTTCACTGCGAATGGATGGGTGGAAGGTAGGAGCTAGCGTCCCCTTTGAAACGGGGTGATGGCAGTTGCCACCATGCTCAGCTTTTATTTCTTTTTTTTTGTATAACTGTGTTGTAGGTTATTAAAATTCGCAATTTTCTTTAAATACGTCTCCCTACAATTCTAACCTTATGTCCCCTCTCTGCTTTTCAGCCACCAATCTTCCAGTCGCTTTCTGCTAATTTCCACCGTAGATTTATTTGCATGAACATTGTTATCTTCAAACCCAAGGGCCTCAAGAGAGTGACCGTGCCTGCATCGACATCGGTATGGATACCATCACGTTTTAGCATGAGGTATTCTATTGTTTCTACCTATTTACCACACACAGCCACATGTGTCATCTTCTTCGTTAAATTTCTGCGCCACTTTGAAGTCAGAGCCAATAACGAATCGGACGTCCGCAGAGCCTTCACGTGGACGCTGCCAGACACCGTAGTATATCCTAATCAGCTGCCGGTAGAGCGCGCTCTACCGCACATACATTTTTATCTGGGTCTCGTCATGCCAGCGACTTTCAGACTACACAGCCCTAATCGGAACTGACGGAGGGAAGAAGAGGTCACACTTCGAGGGTGCTGGCAGCGACAGAGCGAAGGGGGGTCAAATTCGAGCCTTTGCAGGCAAGGTATTATTACCAGGTCTGGTACTACTCTGTCAAAGCTTACACGCCGCCGCAGTTGCTTATATATGTGTAAAAGCTATTGGTTATGTCGCTCGGCTGCCGCCCCGAAAGATGCGCGCGTTCGATCCCGGCCGCAGCGGTCGCATTTCGGTGGACGCGAAATGCTTGAGGACTGTGTACTGTGCGATGACAGTGCACGTTAAAGAACCTCAGATGGTAGAAGTTATCCGGAGCCCTTCACTACGGTGTCCCTCATAGCCAGAGTCGCTTTGGGAATTTATAACCCGATGAACCATATACTAAGGATAATCATGTCCAATTCTTGTTCTTTTTTTCGCCCAGAACACAAAAATTGTTTATAGAAAGCCAGCCAGAGGGCGCATTTTGTAACGTTTCATTTTCCTTTCCTTTTTTTTTGGGGGGGGGGGGGGGGGGGTCCTCCGTCATCGGTCGCTTCTTCCCGAGGATGTAGGCTGTGGCAGACGATACCAGCTACAGAGGACCAAAAGACAGGCAAACTAAAGGAAACGTTTATGCGTTATGGGGGTTTAACGTCCCAAAGCGACTCCGTCTATGAGAGACACCGTAGTGAAGGGCTCCGGAAATTTCGACCACCTGGGGTTCTTTAACGTGCGCTGACTTCGCACAGCCCACGGCCTCTAGAATTTCCCCTCCATCGAAATTCGACCGTCGCGGCCGGGATCGAACCCGCGTCTTTCGGGCTAGCAGCCGAGCACCATAACCACTCAGCCACCGCGGCGGCTAAAGGAAACGTTACAACGTACGGCACCGGAACAGTGTTTGCTAAAACGCTTTGTACGTAGCACAACGACGGTCACACCTCCCGCCTACAGTGGTGGGCAGCGGAACAGATAAGGGTTGCGCGATAAGGAAGGCTCGGCCGAACGCGTGTTGGTGCGATGCTACATAAAAGATAAAGGCAGCGGCGATTGGCAGCAAGCTGGGATTGTACGTGCGTACGTTACCACACAATAGTGTGCCTGTGCCGTGAGAAGAGGGTTTCATTGCACAAAAACACGGCAGCACGAATTTAGCCCTGGACAGGTCACGAAAAATAGTAATCACCCCGTCGTAGTGGTTGTCGCAGGGGTTCTTCTTGATTCACCATTTCCTCTTGACTTCTAAAATAGAAGAAAAAGTGGTAGGGTTCTCACGTAGTGAAACCGAGTAGACGTGCGAAAGCAAGGGGTGAGAGCACCCCTTCTTGAAAGGTGCGAAAGCAAGGAACCTTAAAGGTGACCTCACCCTCCGAACTTACCCGAGTAACTCCGAGGCTTCACACAAGATTCTTGGTAGGGTTTCACCCCGTTAAGTAGTGTCTTCGCACTAAAAAAAATAGTTGTCTATAACACCACCCTGCGCTTCATTTCAGCGCGGTACGTAAATCACGCTGCTGACAGAGCAAACTAAGAAGTCTCGCACCCGCCACCTCGCAAGAACTGCAAGCGGAACTGCAAGAACAAAACTGAACTCTTGCAGTCTTGACTTCTCAATATTTTCTGTTGATCTCTGTTGGTCCACATGGCAGAGGAAAAGAGGGAGAAAGGGGACAAGCATTGTGCCGGGGCCGTAGATGCCAGGCAACACAGCTGAGCATAAGCTCAAGAAATTAACGCGGGGATGAAAAAATGAAAAATTAATAAAACGAATGAATGACGTGACAGATCAAGTTGTCACGTAAGTGATGGCGAAAGCAATATCATGCGACCTTCCCATTTCCTCCTCCAACTTTGAAGAATAATCCAGTGTGTACTAGGAGGAGGGTGGGGGGTGGAAGTTGGGTGTAGGGAGATTACGGGGGAGTCACCGAAAGTCAGTTTCGAAAGAAACAATAATTACCAAAAGGTATAACTTTTTATATGCAATCAGTCATTTAATAATGTTTTGTAATTATTACCTTGTTTGAAATCTGTTCCCCTTTTGGGGGGATTGCCACACCTGTTCCGCACTTCTAGCCGTTGACCGATTCTGCCTCACATTGGCTACCCATTACAGTAGCGGAGCCTCGGTCCCGTATGCGGAAGGTGCTTGGCTCGAGTCCCGGTGCCACCCGGAGATCTACCCGTTTCTTTATTTGTTTTTTCATGGGTACAAGCATCGCGCAACCACTTGCTCGGCTCTGTCGGGATTACCTCAACTGGCAACCGTTCGAGTGTCCACCGAGAAGTGAGACAGTTACTGCGCATTCCCTTTCCTCAAGGAGGAGAGAGAAACTTTATAGTCCTCAAATGTCAGTTTTCTCCTTCCACAGTTACAAAACATTACCGCCGTGAAAATGAAATTTCTTTCGGTCTCAGTTCGCTTCATTCTTATCCTCTGCGATCCACCTGCATGTGGTGGTCTTGAATGAGTGTGGAACTTCCCTACAGGCTTAAGTGGTATCCGACTATAGTCTTTTTTTTTTTTCGGCCCACTGACATCCCGTAAACTTATGCTGACGACTGTACCTCTCTGAGGTACTGTGTACTGCCATCGCACAGTACACGGGCACCCTTTGTGTTTCGCGTCAGTCCAAATGCCGCCACCGCGATCGGGATTGAACAACAAAGGAAGGCATCCATGACTGCTTTTGGCATCCCCATGACCGACACCGTAACTTCGGATAGTGACACAGGATTAGACTCAACTGCCAGTCATCAACTGAATGCAAAGTAGCAATCACATGGTTTTTTCTCTTTTTTTTTGTAAGATGCGAAGATGAGCCATACTTCACCAGAGCTGGTACTTGTCTAGATGAGAGAGGAAAGAATAAAAAAAATACGCCCCGAGGACGCTTCGGAGTACATAGAAGTTATGCGCGGAATCTGGAGCAAGTGCAATGTGCCGGACCCTATAGTTTTGTGAACGCTGTTGCACGCTTGCGATCTCACACCATATCCGACATCTGCGCGGTACAAGCACGTTGGCTCCGTGATCGAATGGTGTAGCTTCAGATTCCAACGTGCACAGAGAAAAAAAAATTCATTAGAGGTATTTAGAATTCCGGAGACGTATACCGGTTTTACGCACGGCAGCTGCGCATGAGCAATGGCAAGCGCGCGGTCGCGCAGGGCCACTGGGCGTGAGCAACAGGCGTACATTAGTGCGTCTCGTCTTATTTGTCGTCGTGCGCACAGAAACGAACGTGGGAGTCTTTGGGACGTTCAGGTTAAAAAAAAAAGAAAGAAGAGATTGAATGCACATAATATATTCTGGCCTTATGTTTCATCTTGAATCTTAACTCTTTCTTCACACCTAATCAGCACGGTTTTCGCAAAACCCCATTGATGCGAAACTCATCTGCTCGGTTTTGCAAACAATTCGTTTTCCATTCTGGATTCTTCATCATTCGTGGATTGCATTTTTATCGATTTTGCGAAGGCATTTCATACTGTGTCAAATAAACTGCTACTTTTCAAGCTTACAAAGCTAATTCTTGATACTAACCTTATGAAATGGATTGAGTGTTTTTATTTTTTCGAATACCGTACACAGTAAGTTAATATTAATGACTGTGACTCACCTGTATGTACTGTAACATCCGGAGTTCCTCAAGGCTCCGTAGTAGGTCCTCTGTTTTTCCTAATTTATATTAACGACCTGTCTGATCCAATTGAATTACAAATTAGATATTACACTGATGATTATGTATTGTGTAGACATATGTCTAAGCCTTCCGATACCGTCACTCTTCAATCTGATCTTGATAACGTCTCTACTTGGTGTCACACGTGGTCTATGAAGCTAAATGTTGGTAAGCGCAAATCAACGAGAATAGCGTTACTCTTAACCAGTCTTCATGCCCGTATTTCCTAAATAACTATCCTTTAACTTCTGTCTGTGATTATAAGTATCTTGGCGTATATATTTCAGCCAACCTATCATAGAAAACTGTTTAAAGTTTCAGTTTCATTCTGATTTACAGAAACCGGAGCAAAGGCAAAAGGCAAGAAGCCTGAAAAAGGCCTCTGCTCCGATGCAGTCAGCAGACAGGCATCAGAAACATATAGAACTACAATTGCGAACAATTGATTCGCTTCTTAGGGGACAAAAGGGATAAGACAAGCAGCACTGAAAGGCCATGAATGCTAGCAAAGCACAAGAAAAATAAATCAAATGGATTCAATGTTTTCTTGCAATATTACATGCTTGAGGAACTTTTTGGGGAATTGGCTTGCTGAAGATCAAGTAGTTTTTCAGTGCGATTTAGTAGAGACGGTATTTGGAACTGTACGTGTTGCCTACCGTAGTTTGACCTGTCTATAGGGATTTTTCTGCTATCTGTGCGGAAGCAGTACTCTGCAGCGGAGTTTGCTGCGCTGTAAAGTTTCTGGTTCTGTACATGCTTCAAGAGCCTATAACAGTATAATTGGTTAGCCTTTATCAGGGAATACTTACTGAATAATGGATCTGTCGGTAAATATTGTGGTTGCCCGTGATAGTTTTCAAATATGCGCAGGACTCGTTTCTGTAGAGTAATCAGCTTATGAAAATTGCCCAGCGTAATGTTCCCCAGATTAGTGAGCAATAAGACATTCTGTAATAGAAAAGCGTATAATATAGCGAGGTTCCAAGCCATTGTGGTTCCAATGGGCTTAGTTTATAAAGTCAACCTGCTGCCTTACTTAACTCGGCCGCCAGTTTCGACACGTGAACATTCCATGATAAGGTGTCCTGAAACCACACACCCAAAAATTTTTGAACCTTAACACGCTCTAGACTGACACTATGAAAATTAAACTCAATATTAGTGGTGATTGGTTTATTTATGAGTGCGAATATCATTTACTTTGTCTTGCTGTTATTCAGCTGCAAGTTATTCTTGTTAAGCCAGCCCGAAAGGAGTTTCAAGTAATAATTAACATCATATTGAAGTTGAATAAGTGATTCACTCGCGAAAAAAACGTTAGTGTCGTCTGCGTACATAATTATTTTCGGGGAGTTTGGTATGCTGCAAAAATTATTTACATAGATTAAAAACAACAGCTGTCCGAGAATAGACCCCTGGGGAACACCATTCTTTACTTTGGCATATGAAGAAGATTCTTGATTAACGCTGACGTATTGATACCGGTCGGATAAGTAGCTGTGCATTAAATCTAGAGCGATTCCGCGCACCCAATACGTATTGAGTTTAGATAAGAGAATGGTGTGAGACACAGAATCGAATGCTTTCTTCAAATCAAGAAATAAGCCAAGTGTATAAACTCTACGCTCGAAATTATTGTCATGTTTGATGTCTAGTAATGCTAGTTCCGACGATCGTTTCTTTCGAAACCCGTATTGCATGTCATTTACTGCATTATATTTATTGAAAAAAATTTCCAGCCTATTGTTCAAAGCACTTTCAAACACTTTGGAAATGACGGGCAATACAGATATAGGTCTGTAGATATTGACTGCTTGTTCATTACCACCTTTAAAAATCGGACAAACGCGTACTATTTTTAAATATTCAGGAAAAACTCCAACTTCAAACATTCTAATAATATTGGATAAAATTGGAGGTATTATATCTGAGACATATTATATAGGTACAGGTTTATGTCGTCGAAACCAGCAGCAAGGCTGTTTTTTTATTTTGTTTATCAATCTTTCAACTTCATCAAACACATTACTAATTATGCTAACCGAACACTTGATTTTCTTCGCCGTTATTTCTTCTTCGCTCCTGTGTCTCTAAAACTACTTCTATATATGTCTCTTGTCCGCCCGAAACTATAGAGTATGCGTGTTCTATCTAGAATCCCCACAACAAATCACTCATACAAGCCCCCGAATCCATCCAAAATCACGCAGCTCGTTTTATACTTTCTAATTAATCAAGTTCAGCCAGTGTAACACTTATGAAGAACACATTGAATCTTCCTTATCTTTCCTTACGCCACCGTATTTCTCGTTTGTCTTTTTCAGAAAGCGCTCGTCCCTGCCTGTTCCTGCTTTGTTCGTGTTGTTTTAGCGCTTTCGAAAAATAAAAAAAATAAAAAAAAAAATTCCTTCACCAATGAATACCCAAAACAATCGCTTTTTCGTATCCCTACGTATTTTTCGTCCCGCATGAACCACCGTTTCAAAGTTACCGTTGCAATCTGCAGGACTCATCTTTATTCCGATTCATTTGTTCCAAAGTCTAGCACGGACTGGAGCCACCTGCCCGCCTCCGTCGTGTCCATCACTGCACCTGACGACCGCCTTCAAATCTCCAGTGTATAATCATCTTGATTAATCCGCCTATCACTCACTCCTCTCTGTAATGCCGATCGACCCTGAGAGTAAATAAATGAAATGAAACTCTCTCAGTGGTCTGAGGGCACGCAGAGCCATGAGCAGCCACAACTGATTTCATTGCCTCTTCCTGGAAGACCGCCGTGTCCAAGCAGGGCCCTTGCCACTCAAGCAGGACATCCTATGGGCAGGTAGAGAAACAGCGGACAAAAGAACACTTCGCCGTCGCGAAGGGGCCGATGTTTTTTTTCTCTTCCCAAGAAGGCAGGCGTCGGTGCTATACTGAGCTAGGGTGCCTCAATGCGCCCGCTCCCCCAGACGGCACGCGCATCGAGGCACCCTTAAGTGAGCAGGCCTTAGCCCCGCGGGCGCGTTCCTTGTGCTGCCCGACGTTGGAACCCCCCCCCCCCCCCCTTTCCGAGAAGCGCTCCTACGCTCGGCCACACCTCGCACCTCCTCGACCTCCCTGCCCGCTGGACCCCCCGCCGCCTTTCGTCTTTCGGCCGTCCATACATTCAAACAAGCTCAAGGCTGGAGCTTCACTCCTCGGACGGCGGACACAGCGTACTATGACTGTGTGGCGCTCTGCTTCACAAGTGGAAGGTACAGCCTCCCGAGATTTGAAGGTAGCCGCGTTCGTTACGGTCAAAATGGACTACTAGACTTTTTCGTGGCGTGACATTCGTTTAATCTACAGTATTCGGCTACCTAAACTCATGTATTCATTTCAGCCTTTCTGCTAAACTAAACCGGGTAAGAGCTTTTAGCCTGAGCATGAGTCAGGACCTTACTAAGGGGCAAAAGACGGGCAGCAAGAGCATGACACAGCTGTTAACTCCCACAAAATGCATTGCAGAAAGCGCAGGATTTGAACATGCGCAGTTTAGATTATCATGAGACGGCTGAGCTCCTTATTGTCGCCGTAGAGGCATTGGACGAGCTCAGTTCATTCCCGGCCACAATCGTTACGTTGGCTTTTTGACGAACCTGCCTATGCAGTATATTTTGAAGCTGTTAGCACGGTTTCTGGCTCAGTGCATAGAACGGTTCTATAGTTAACATTGGATGCAACAGATGATGGTAGTTATGGCGAACACCTACAGCTGTCAAACTTGGGGCTACCCGCAGAGGAACAGTATGATTCAAGCAGCGAATTGGCTGGAATACAGCGTGACTCAGACACTCCGTGTGCAGTTCCATGTTTTGAACGCTATCACACAACTGAAAAGTTGGGTTGACGAGCAGAATTTTTATAGTTGTGGCATGACATAACCCCTAATCATTCCCCTCGAAGTGTTAGAAACCTTTCAGCAATATTCACATAAAATGGCGCGGTATTCGTAATATGGCCAATAAAGCTTGCTTAGGCGGTCCGTGTCATTTTTTCTCATCTTCTGAGAGGCGTAGTTTATATCTTAGAGCTGTAAAACTTGAGCCATGCTGGCATCGTTTTCTTCCGAAACGTTGGCCGTTAGAGGAGTACGGAGGGCGTACTCACGCACGCGTCTCCTAACTCTGCAATCCTTCTTGCCTCAGTACCATCAGGTGTAAGCCTATGCTGTTGCTTTTTCCAACAAAGGGGCTCTTCACAAAGATTCGCACACACGCGATATACAACGTTGCACAACACATTCGTTGTGCTCTCAATTTTCTCCGGGTTATGTGATGTGACATGGAAGCAAGGAAGCAAGTGGCATAGGCTTGCATAGTTTCTTGAGGAGCCATTTGAGTTCACATATCAAGAGATATGAAGAATAAGCACCATCAGAAAGAATTTCCGATTGCTGCTCAAAGCTGCTTGTCATACATAAGGTGCGAGCAGGACTTCGCAACGGTACTGTTGAAATTAATATTGACAGTCTCTTTTAACCAGCTTCGTACGTGCAGAATGCTTATATGGCAATAAAGGCTTGCTGCTTCATGCCATGCCTCTCGAACAAAAGCTGTCTGCAGAAAAGTCATTGCTGATGTCTAGAAATGTCATTTTATTACCCTGGGGAAGTGCCGATGCACTTCCAGAACAAGGTTAGAACGTTGCAATATTCCCCCCCCCCCCCCCCCCTATTTGATCAATGTCAAACGCGGCTAAAAGGAGGTTAACATAAACAGGCGCTATGCATTAGCCGGTGCGTATTGCCTCCTCTGAACGGAAATACCTCTTCCCATTCCAGTGAGTCAATTTATATTTCAGAAAAAACGTTAGAAGTTCTAAAAATTGTTATCCATGCACTGACAACGAAGAGCACAAGCTTTCTTTTTTTTTTGCATTTCAACCCCAGAGAAATGCGGGAAATTACAGATAAAACGCTACAAGTTCAATAAAACTGTTCGCCATTCACTGACACCGCAAAGCACAATGTTTCTTTTTTGCTTGTATTTCATCCCCAGAGAAATGTAGGCACTGCGGCTGGGGTTCGATTCCGAGACCTCGTGCTCAGCAGCCGAACGCCACAGCCACTTATCCACCGTGGCTGGTATGTGGGTGCGAATCAGTATCTAAGAAGTGCAGGAAGTGCCCCAGGAAATCGTCGTTTTACTGAAGAAAAAAAAAGGGGCTCCGTGCGCTGCAGTTTGGCGCGCGCGAGTGGAGCCACCTGGTTAACAGCGGTGGCGAAAGGCGGACGTAGCCAACGCAGCTCTCTGGTTCAGTTTGCAGTGAGCGAGGCGAGCGGTGAGGTGTTTCGTCCGAAGGCGAAAACAAACTTGGATAATTATGGGTGCTCTACCTACTGCTGTGTTTACCCAATGTCATAACAGCTATAAACACACTGCAGTCAAGGTACCGAATATATTTAAACGCTTTTCTTGGACATCGTGCATGCTAACTCATGCACAGAGGGTATGCTGGAAATGAGTGCACTGTGGAATTAAATTCATGAGAGTGAACTGGAAAAGGGTTTACATTGACTCGGGTGTTTCGAACGTGACATCATTGGTAGGAGCTTCTTTATGTCTATATGTAGAGCGAAGGAATGCGTTCAGTCAGTCACAGGAAATGGTCTACGGTGAAGTTCTTGGAGCTAGCATCTGAAGTTTAAGTCTTCGTTTGTTATGCTCATCTGTGGTTCAGCGTGTCAATTTTGTTTCTAGTTTTTTTTTTTCGTGCGTGTGTGTATGCAGTGGGAGCGACGTCGTACTTCTGAGAGTGCTATGTCGTTTTTCACATTGTTTCACCTAAGCTTTTGTGTATTTATTTGCATCATTTTATTTCCTTCAGTGGTTTAAAATTTTGTATCTTTATTTGTTGCATTTATGAGATCTCAAATCCTGTTCTAGACGAATAAAAAGAAAAATAGAGAGTGGTTCAAATTTCTCTCTACATATATATTTCTTGGATTTCACAGCATCACTAAACCCTTAATTTCGGGAATTAATCTTTTGATTTTAATTAGGTTTATCGTACCAATGCAACGAAGAATATAAGGGGCGCCATAGTAGGAGGTTCCAGATAATTGCAACCACTTGGAGTTCTTTAACGTGCACTGACATCGCGCAGTACGCGGGCCTCTAGAATTTTGCCTTCACCGAAATGCGACCGCCGCAACCAGGATCGAACACGAGTCATTTGGGTCAGCAGCTGAGCACCATAACCACTGAGCCACCGCGGTGGCCTTTTTATAGTTAAGTATTTACCAAAAGAGCAATACGACCAAAATAATTCATGTAATTGGTGTCTTCGTGAAATTCCTGAAATGAAAGTCCTGTGGAAGATACTTAGCAAGAAATTCATCGTCTTTTTGTATGCTTAGAGCTATGCTTCTCTGAGAGGAATACACAAAGTAAAGAAGTGTCGATCCTGCAGGATGTAGAGCACTATCATCTGATATATATGTGTAGTAAGTTTGCGTTTTTGGCATTTCTAGCCGACCATTCATAGTCGATGTCACAGTGGATGTAAATTACATAGCTGATTTCATTATTTGGGTCAGAGCCTTGTTTCTCAAACTGTAAAGGTACTTAATTAATCTCAATAAGCTCAACTGCGCTGCCAGATATTGCCGCGCCGTCGGGACTGCAACACAATCATGGCTGCTCGGAATTTGTGATCAGCCCAACTTGAAAGCAATTGAAACGAAATGCAGCAGTGGTGGCGTCAAGGCTTTCAATGCGTTGAAATCCGCAGAGAAGAAGGCGTTCACTTAGAATGGCATCGCGGTCAGTGCGCGTCTGCTATGCGGCCGGGCTGGCGCGAACGCATCGGGCATGGAGGAAGGCGCAGGGCCACCACGGCCAGTCTCGAAGGGGGCGCGCGCGCTCTCCCTGCGAGAGACCGGCCGTGACTGAGCGTCCGGTTAACGCGGCGAGTGCCACGAGGCGGCGCTGGCGATGTGGTCGCTGCTGGCGCCACCATACCAGCGCACGGAGCCCATACACAGAGATGATTTACGAATATGCGCTGAAATGCTTCCTACGGGTCTCAATATGACCGCTTATATTTACAATTCTAACTACACAAACAGTTACCAACCCCCTCCATTCAAGAAAGAACTGTGATTTCATTACGAATGCTGTCATGACTTCTACGACCTACACATGAGGGCCGTCATATTGCTGCACTACAGCTGCGCTTCCAATTCCGAGAGTGTAATACCCGTGTTACACGGGCGTTTTCAACGGCAGTTCAGTTGAGCCTCAGTTGAGGATCTCAACTGCCGTTGAACTCAACTGGAATCGCCTGCTGTTACACGAGCACTTCGCGTTCAGTTCAGTTAGCCCTCTAACCACGTGACCTCGCAACTAGAGCCAACTAAAAATATGAAAAAAAAAGCAGTGCATGCATTTTTTTATTGTTGTAAATGACCGCAGTGTATATATTCTTTTATAGTTACAATTATTTTTCCGTATTTTTTGGTTTGGTGTAGAAATTTGCGCGACGATGTCGGTTGGTAGCCAAGACTATCCGATGTGTGGGCCGGTTTGTTGGTCGTCGTTTTCTTTGTGACGCTTCTTGCAATCCATCGTGTGCCGGCCCATCCATCGTCGAAAGCTGCCTTTTTATAACGTGTCTACTTCGAAGCATTTTATTGCTGCGGTGCGCTTGCTCGCTTCGGCTCTGTGACGCACGCCAACCGGCTATGTTGGAATATCAGCGCGATCGTAATCGCCACGATGAGCTGTGCCTTCTGCTGGCGCAGCAGCAGGCTTTTCTTGCTTCCAAAAGATGTGAGTTGCACGCACAGCTACTGAAGAAGTTCACCATAAAAAGGAAGAGGCAAGCGGCGGAGAAGCGGTGCCGCTTCCTCATGGCATGCGCATTAGATATGTGCGCGGAGCCACGACTGTGGTCGCTTCATCGACCCCCGTCCTGGTATGACACTACAGTGCCAACGCTCTCGGACCAAGATTTTAAGGCGAACTTTAGAGTAACGAGGCAAACGTTCGCCTATATTGTAAGCTACTGCAGGCGGCTTCAGCGAGTAGACACTAACATGAGAAAGAAAACAAGACTCGCTCAGTAAGGTGTGGGTGTGGGCTAGTTTGTAATACATTGTAAGACGAAAAGCGCGAAAAAACACACGGACGCAAGAAAAACGAAGGACAAGTGCTTGTCCTTCGTCTTTCTTGCGTCCGTGTGTTTTTTCGCGCTTTTCGTCTTACTTGCTCACACCTTCACATTTTATTAAACTCCATTATTGAAATATTTAGATATGACATTAAGAATCCCTCTCTGTATCTCATTAGCTTCTTTTTGCAAGCGGTTTGCCTTTCTTGCAATTTTTAGTTCCTCTTGAGAGAGTAGGGCTGCTCTTTTCGACTCTGCTTCGTAAGCATTCATAAGTCGGTCGAATGCAGAACTCTTTTTTCGTTTCTCTCCTCGAGAAGTGCATCTAAAGTTCACTGTAGCTGCAGGCCCATCTGATCTGCTGCATGCTGACGATGGGCTCCCACTTCCGAAGACCTCCTCCTCTGTGCCCAGTGCAGTTGCGTCTGCAGCCTCTTCTGGTGAAGAAGCTACCACTTTCGCACCTGCTGACATTTCAGTGACCACCTCCAGCTGAAAGAAAAGAGGAACATTTACATAAGTAACCCCAGTACACTTCCTTGTACTGTTATGTGCCGAGCTTCAAACTTTCATTTGCTTTTAACTTGTTTCATGGCCGAATTTTACATTCGTGAATAAAGGAAATGGTACTTCTAGAAACTTGTACCTTCACCAACACATCATTAATGGCCGACTTTTTTTGGACTCTTGCTATCTGTACTTGTTGAATTAGCTAATATTTTGCAGACAATTTTTGTTGTTGACCTTACTACCATACAGGGTGCGGTGTCATACAGCAAGACAACTATACCGATAAGACTCAAATGTGCAATAAAGTGATCTGCTTTGACATCATGCATGATGTATTTATTACTGCCAAGGTAACATTCTGCACTATATGGCTGCAATTTTGCAAGACAAACTGTTCATTTGATTCAGAATCATACATTCCAGTCTTGACTTCAGAGAACGTATCTCAACTGACCCACCTGGAAACTTTCTTCTAAAAGGCTTCCATCATTGCAAGGCAACGTTCCCAAAAATCGGAGCAGGCGGTAAAAGTAAGGCCACTGGATGGCACCAGACCCAGTTGAGCATCTCACACGCTTCCTGTACATAAAGAGAAGCATAAACAGCAATTTTATAATTGTGGCAACATTTCTTACCATTAAAGGTATTCAGTCGCAACGTATGGAATTGTGAGGCTCTCTTGGTGCACCACTAAAAATAATTTCTTTTTTCAACGCAAGCAAATGCCGGAACAATTGCAGAAAATTGTTTCATTTGAAGTCGACAATCACTCAGTAAATGAACACTTCTGTTTCCCACATTCTGGGTACACTCCACCGTTTCAATAGCCATTTCCGACGATCCCTAAGATTATCTGGAACTTATTTGTTCTGGAATTCCATCCCTCCACTTACCCACACGTTTTATTTTTGTGCGTGGGCGCTCTGCCAAGCCGAGTGTAATTTAGTTATTCCTTTTGATCAACACTCTCGGTACTACCAACAAAGCTTCCTGTACCGTGGAAATGCAAGCGATAGAGGTTACAGTAGAGCTGCAGATAGTATTGTGCCAAGCTGAAATTGCAATCGCACATATAGCAATCTGCAATACAGTGTCACTGATCTTGCTAGCTGCCAAGTAAACATTCATTCTGCATGTTCCTGTCTGTCCAAGCCGGGTGACAAACGCTTTTAGGCAGCAAAGTTCGTACTGAATTATAATAACGCAGCCACTTACCTGTACTGCTGATTCAAATTCTCCAGTTTCTGCCGCACCTGCTTGACTGTTACGCAGTAACACGTGCTGGCGATTAGTTCATTGAACCGCACGGTCATTTCAGCATATAAAGATGCATTATGTTTCTGCGATCGCAGCTGGGGAAGGTAATCTTCCCATAAATCAATCAAAAGGTTCGTCATCGCTTCCGTCCATACGAAGCGCTTGGCGACGACGGGGCCACGCTGCGCTGCTGCCAAACTTTCTTCGGTGGCTTCCATGCTGCTGCCCACGTGCTGCTACAACTGCTACTGCGCCGCTCACACGGTTCACACTTCGCGCGGCAGTCGGACAGTCACGTGATCACGCCTTCAGTCACGTAATCACGCGACAAAACTTTTAACTAAGTAAACCTCTTTGTTGTTGTTTTATTTTTATACGTTTGTTTAATGCATCTCAAGTTTTATTTGTCTTGTTTATTTAGTTTTATGCTTTTCTTATGCCGCTGCACACTGAGCCAAAACAATCCATTAAGGGGGCAAGTTTTTCGGCCCGTTGGTCGCCATCTTGTCAGTTGGCCGTTCAACTGGGGTCCCCGATCTCAGTCGAACTCAACTGCCGTTGAGATTTCAACGGCAGTTAGCACTGCCGTGTAACACCGCTAACTGCCGTTCAGTTCAACTGAGAGTCAACTGAACTGCCGTTGAAAACGCCCGTGTAACAGGGGTATAAGACAGCCAAGAACTCGTGCTTAACTAGGCTGGCGTTTTTGAAAAACGAAGGCGGAAGTGCAGCAGGCACGCGATGCACTGGCAAAACGAATGCAAAAGTGCTGCTCTCCTCAGATTGGTGCAAAAAGTGCAGTCAAATCGAGGAGACCGTATTACGCACCGTAATCTCAACTTTACTTGTTCCAAGTAGCCGACCTGCGCATATACGTACAAAGCTGCACATTTTGCAATGCATTTCTGGAAGTTAGCGCCCCTGCCATGCTGTTGCTGTCCGCGCTTTGATCCTGCGCTCTTAGAAAAAAGTAGTAGTACTTACTAACTTTAGGGTTGTAACTGGTTGTCATATGTTACTACACTGTTAGTAACTGCAGTTAGTAACGGGAAGGTTAGTAAGTTACTAACCCATTGAGTTAGTAACGGCTGCTACCCGCAGCTAGTAAAGGGAAACTAGTAGTATTTACTGAGAAAATGAATAGAAACTTTCGCATATGCTGCTAGACTCGTGTACTGTGTGCAGGCGTGCCTTGTTAAATTTGTGCATACAGGAAAAATAAAAAAGCTACATAGTCAGTTTCACTAATTCCCGAAACCAGTCAAAGCTATCAGTGTGTGCTGGCCCTAAAACGCACGCACACACTTAGGTTTATAAGCTTATTGTGCATTACATGTACAAATTATGTGAGGTGATGGCGTCAAGTTAGTAACTGTTGCGCTTACTACCTTTTTTTTTTTTAAGAGCGTGGAGCTGCGCTGAGTAACACCAAACTTTCTCAAAGCTGTCCCACCTTACAACAGTCCGTTATTGAACGACGCGTCTGCTGCCTTTTTTTTTCTCTTGCATTTAACGAATTGTGTGGACAGCGAATTTTATGCGTAGTTTGACTTTGTCATTGAGTTTGTTCTTTTTAGGTTGCAAAGTATCTCCATTTTGCCTGCATGCACTGTGACTTGGTTTGCAATTTACATCAGAATCGTCAATTCCATTAATAGCATCGCATTTCATTTCCCAATGCTGTGAAAATATTCGCTGCTACAACCGCCTGGTAAAGATGCATAGACCCAGTCAAGCCTTTTTTTTCGGCTGCGTCTCCCTTCAGTACTGATGTTGAAAATATTTAGTAAAGAATCGGACGCAGAGCTATCATTGATGCCGAAGTCGCGGACGCGAGCCACCCAAGCACTGCTGTTACGTGCGGCATGCTTTGACAGTTCGGCCTTCGATCTTCTGGCAGCTCCCATTTGAGTACCGGCAGACTGCGAGACGCAGTACTGGCGCATAGGAAGCCCTGCGGCGAGCCTCATGCAGCACACAGGCGAGTCATGAGGACCGACAAAAGGTAAACCTGAGGGAAGTAAGTTTCAGAGAAAGTTTATTGCAGAAGTAAAATGCCGTTATAAACCGTCGTAAGAGATACACGGGACTTCTGAAGAGGTCAGAATGAAGATATTTTATAATTCCAAAAACAAGTTCTTTACTTTGTGAACCTGTAGAGATGGGTGTTCGAGGAAGAAACGCCCCCGGAAAAAAAAAACAAGGCAAGTAGACCATAGTAATACTTGTAGCAGCCACGTGCGGAGTATCCCAATTCTGAGTAAGGCCCTGCATGGTCGAGGGAACGACTGAGATCAGGGAAAAGTTAGGACTTGGAACAAACGACTTCATGAGAAAACATGATGAAATGTTTGAAGTTCGTATAGGAAGGCAAAGAAAATCGAGAAAGTGGCTGCACACTTCGAAAAAGAACTGCCGCAGATTGAGGCAGCCAGCACTCCTTTGTAAGATGACAATCGCTCTCACCCTTTAAGCGCCTCTTACCCGAAAGTCAAGCTACTATCTGGGTTAAGTTGCCGGACGCTTAGTTGATACATACTTGCAGTTACCGCGAAGACTGTCAACATTCATGAACCGATAAAGGAACAGTCAGTTCATGGCTATTCATGACCCCCTTTCTCGCATATGGGAAATGCAAGCGCCGCACACCGAAAGGACTGATCTGCGCCCCCGTGATAAAATGCGGAGAAACGTGCAGCACCCGACCAAGGCTCATGGCGCAACCATGAAAACACCTGCGCAGTCTGGTAGCCAGTACAATAAAGTTAATTGCAAGAATCGCGGAGAATGGTCTACGGCACAACTACTGTCTGTCGCATGCCCGCTCCAGGGGAAAGGCCATCTCCGGGAACATTTTTGCTTCACTTCCTCCGCGATAAATCAAGTTCATTCCTTTAATACATAGTACCTACGCTCAAAACACTCCCTACGTAAAAACCAGCCTCTAAACTAAGAGTGAACAGCAACAACCCTTCAAGGCACTTTGATTTCAGCTTGATCACGTTTAAAAAGAACGATTCTGTGCGTAGTTACTGTAGATTGAAATTGCACCTTACCTTCGCGCTCAAACACCTGGCATCCATGAGGGAAGAGAAAGTCACTGGCAGTGAGTCTTCAAGCTATAGCAGTCGCGGCTGCATCCACTTGGGGTACCTTGTTTCATGCAGGCACCGGAGACTAGACAGTACAGCCGAAATAAGGACCAAGGGCCCGAGCGCACAGTTTGGCCAGTCGGCTCAAGCACAGTGCACGTACGTTGACTTGGAAAAATATGTTTTATAATACGCATAAACACACTTCAATGCAGTAGAGAAATGGACGGAATGCCTCTTCATTGTTTTATGCCGACGTTAGACGACATGACGGCGACAAATTAGTCGAAAATAACGTTACTGCAGTGAGAAAGCACTTCACAACATCACGTGATACCCACGGTGGTATGACTCATGGCAAAAGCAGACACTACACCTTTAATGTGGAAGATGAGTTCAACAGCCGGTGCAAAATGCAACGGGCGAAAAGTGACTTCGCTCCATTAGCAAATGTCAATGACCGCGTCTGCTTTATAGTGTGTTTCAAATGAGCTAAACAATCGTTGCTCTCCGAAACGAGTCCTCTGTGCCCTCATCGGCATTATCGTGGCCGGTGAGCCTTGCCTTGACAGCGGTGGACAGTACCAAACACAAACTAGACAAAGCAAACACGGAGACCGGCGAAGGCAGCCTCCCGCAACTTGTAGCGTTTTCCCGCGCTCGCTGCTGGCTCGACACGGGGCTCAGTCCCTGCTGCCCGTGAGGTGGCACCAGAGATCGCCTTTTATTGCGCGTTGAGGTGAGGTTAAAAGAGAGCCCCGAGTCACTGGGGCCGAGTCATCACAAGTGCAGCTGGAATGTTAGCGTAGGCAGCGCGGGGCCCGCGTCACGAGCCCGCCGGCGGCTCGCTGCTGCTGCTGTTGAGGTTCACGCTGGAAGACGAGTTGTTGTTGTTGAAGAGCGACGCCAGCACGCTCATGAGGCGCATCTCGTGGTCCATCTCCTCACGGCGCATGCGCTCCAGCCGCTCGAGCTCCTCGTGGCGCAGCCGCTCGAGCAGGTCCAGCTCGAGCCGCATGCGCTTGTGCTCCAGCTCGACGAACTTGTCGATGCCGCGCGTGATGAGGTCGGTGAGCGTGGAGGCGGCCAGCGTGGGCGGCGAGGGCGCGTCGGGCAGCTTGCGCTTGAGCGCCGCCCGGGGGCCCCCCGCGCCGGCCGCCGGGAACCGCGCGCCGTCCCCCGGCTCGGCGGTGGTCGTCGTGATGGTGGGGAAGTTGTCGGCCGGGAACCGCAGCGCCGTGGCGCACTCGACGGCCGGCGAGCCCGGCGACCGGCTGTAGTCCAGCCCCTGGTTGCTGCCGCGGAAGAACCCCTGGGCGCGCTCGTCGTTGCCGTTGCCCTCGGCCGGCGGCGCCGAGCAGCCTGGACCTGCGAGCGAGAGAGCCATTGTTGCGCTGCAGGGCCAACAACCTCCGCTGCCCTCGCGGGAGCGCCCGAGCGCGTCGCCCGAGCCCGCTCCGCTCGGCAGCCGCCCCCCGCGGAAGGCCTAATGGACGCCGCTCGGACGCGCGCCCCGGAGGGCCCCCCCGGGGGATCCCCCCCCCCCCCCCCCCCCTCCCGAAACTCGTATGCGGCCGCTGACTCAGGGACTTCCGAGAGACCGTGCGCGAGGAGACAGGCCCAAGGCTCGCCCCAATAAAACCTGTTTCCAGGCTGCAGCCACCGAGCCAAACTGCGGCGCTCGAACATTCCCGAAGCGCCGGCTTTTTTCCTCCCCGGGACACTCACGGTGACGCTACTTGGCGACCCACAAGCTCGGTAGCGCCACTGGGCAGAGGGGGAGCGAGCGCTGCCAGACCGACGCCTGCCAAACAGCACCGGGGCCCAGGAAGCGTTTCGAACGGCACACTATCGCAGCGCTCCCAACGCCACAAAACAGCAACCGCTTTTTCACCACGGCAGATGCAACTGCTGCAGCCGCTCACACTAGCGCCGAATCAGAGAAAAAAAGAAAACCAGTACGCGAAGCAGACGACATTCGACAGCAGTCGAAACAATGCGCCTTCGAATTATCCTCTGCAAGCACACAGACCAAATGTGGACTAGTTCCAACTACTGAGCAAATCTACTACTCTCTGGACATGCATACGTGCGCACAACTAATATGACCGGAAAGGTAACTTATACCTCAGCGATGAACCTTAACTATACCCAGGTTATGCCAAGATTAAATCTTAGTTGCGACCTACCCAATAAACAAAGCAAGCCAGTGCGTATCAATTAATGAAATCACCTAGTGTGGAGCTGAAACTCGTCAAGATTCGAAACAGTGAGACTCAATTCCCCTGTTTGGAATACGGACGAATGTCAACGTACACGTCATACCAGTCGTGTTCGCCTCAAGTTCTAATGCTGGCGCGTCGGTTTATGCGGGTCGGAAACAACGAATTGTAAATATACCTCCGCATTTAACAAAAGCTTGAAACACACGGCTTAGCTCCTTATATTTATGAAAAACTGCAAAGAGGACGCAAAATATGTGGAAAAGTTCAGAGGACGCGCGCTATATTGTTTTTTTTTTTGCGTCCCCTTCCCTTAGAGTTGTTTTCCATTCTAGAACTTTTCAAAGACACTGCAACTGCGAAATAGCCCAAGAGACTGTTTTGCTGTGTCCACACTGTGGGAAACTGTGCATGCAGTCTAGGAAAATAAAGGAAATCAAATGGGCCCATGACATGCTGTAAGGCCGAAACCAAATGCGAACATCGCCTGTGAAGGCTCAACACAATCTTCTTTTTTTTCGTTTTTACATTAGCTATAGGAAGCTGGAAGCGCGATTCGTGTTTTTATTTAAAAGGTCCCGCGAAGTATACTATATTGAAGTGGTTGCAAATCGATGCCGCGCTACACAGCTAGAAAATAACGCGTAGCAGTGTTCGCATTTTAATTCGACATCGTAGATCAAAAGCATACCCGGCCTAGGTGTACCCTGTTAAAAAGGCGCCAATGTTCGATATGTATCAGCAGGCTTTGACCCAACATTGATGTAAAAATCTGCTAAGTGTTTAAGCTCTGCTGCGTAACGCGCTGAGCTCACCTAAAGCTGCCGCCATGCTGATGGCTGTCTTTGATGCCCAAGACATAGAATAAAGAAACTTTGTGCCAACCTGGAGTACCACACCGATCGCAACGGGGGCAAATTCATGTACCCAACGGTGGCCACGTGATGACGCGTGACAGTGACCGTCAAGATCAACGTCTGCCGGAAAGGCCTTTCAATGTAAAAAAACATCAAGCAGGCCAACCTTCATCTTCACAGCATGCACTAAACAGTGTGTGGCCCACAGAGGTCAAGGAGACCACGACTGCACCGTGATGCTGTACTTAAGAAGGTACTGTACAGGGGGTGCACTGCCAGAAACGAAATGGTAGTCTAGCCTGCAGGCACAGAATGAAATACCGAGTAAAGCCTTCAACAAGTGTACGCGAGTTCAGAATCAACCAGGTGCTAAAAAAAGGGGACCACGCAAGTTCCTATGAGTATGGTGCATCTGGTGTGCCCGCCCCCCTCCTCCTCCCAATTTTTTTTTTTTTTGCTTCCGCGAAAAAGTGTAGCCGATGTGCCTTTCAGCATTTCGCACCGCTTTTCGCCCGTTCCGCACAAATTTAACGCAGAATGCAATGTCACCTAGGACGACGCCAGAACCTGTCCGAGTTCTCAGTAGTAGCCTGCGGACGTGTTATGCGCTATCCCTAGTGCCCAGAGAATTTACGTACTCGGCTACTAATCGGCCCGACGCATTCCAACTTCGACTGAACAGAAAGCGGCTCTCGTGGAACCTGCTTGCGGCTACTACAGCCGCGGAAAGTATGCGTGGCATCAGAACAAAGGGTCGCACATAAGCGAGAACAGCTCGTATTTTGTTACGTCCTTCTGGTTAATCCTAAACTAGCCTCATGAAACTAGACGTTTACACAAACCAAAAAGAAATAAATAACAAATGATGGACTTTCGCTGGCAGATAGCAAGATGGCACCACGTACGCTACGTGGGGAATTAACACGTGGTGTGACAGCAAATGCACATTTTTATCAACAGCCCTCAGTTTACCAACAACTTGTAAATGACATAAGCCACCAACAGGTGTGCTTTCACGGAATCCAGTTCGCTGAGAAGCACAAACCTGACATGTTTCAATTTGAAAAGGAGCCCGGCAAAGCAGACAAGGACGTAAGAAAGACACATGAACAGCGCAACTCCTTATGTTCACTTAATTTTTACTTCTTGCTCTCGCGTGCTGCGTTTTGTATTCCTTTCTTCACCTCTGTTAACCGCGCCTTACTTTTCCTTCGTATCATGTCATGCTCTCATGATGTCATGTTCAATGCTCCCTCTAAGGTTGCGACTGATAGGCAGATGCCCGCGCAAGTTTTCGGAACATGGACACGCGGCCTTACAGAGACCTTTAGAATCGGGTGACGCTATCGGTTAGAAGAGTAGGGGAATAGCGGGAGGCCAGTGCGCAGGACGCCCCTCCATCCGGTTACTGTGCTGCTGCTCCAGCGCACTGGAACCCCGCCATTCCCCTACGCTTCTAACAGATAGCGTCACCCGATTCTGAACGCCCCACTGAGGGTGCACGTGTGGAGGTCACAGCACGCACTCTTCACTTCGCCTGTGGCAAAAACATTTAGCTCTTTTGGGGGGATTCCGTGTTACAAAAACTTCTGCGGATAACTGTTGACTTTCTCAAAGCTGAGAGTCAGCGCTCTGTGTGTGCTGTCCTTCGGCACCCGTCTGTTTCGTTGCACGCCCTTTTTTAGCTGTAACCCCTACGGTGGCTTCGAATGCGGGGAATCGCGACGTCCAGACAAGCATTACACGGACGATTCATGTTTCTGCATCGTATAGCTTGCACACGACATTAGGGGCAACACGATGGTGCACCACTCCTTAGCTTCTACGGGGCAGATTGGCAATAAGATGACTAAACGAACGAACAGGCTTTCGCCGTGCCCCTGATATACGCTTAACGTAAAGGCATGCGCGCAGAAAGGATAAGGTGATGAGTCCCCGCGCATGGCATGGGATGCGAGATGAAGCTTCTGTTCAAGCCTGGTTTAAGCATGGCCAGGTGCTCGACTCTCTGAGGAGGCGTCACAGCTGTCACTGGTAAGCTCTATAGCTAGTGGAAGTGGCGTTTCGTGCCTTATAGGTCGCCAGACCGCAGTTCTTGAGTACTGTATAGGACGGAACGACCTGGCCACGCCCACTTACTGAAAGCCAGCACATGCTTCGTAGCTGAGAGTAAGCACGCTTACCTAAACTCTCCTAAGTTATATACACAGAAATGAGTTGAGAATGCAGTCTCATCCTTTTGCATAACTTCCACGCTACATTCGAGTTAACAAGAAGTCGCAACTTTTGTTTGTAGTGCTTTCGTCACGGCGTATGCACGGAATAAAAAAGCGGCGATGTCCCAGATTAACAGAAAAAAAAAAGACGCGACATTGACGAGACAGTGAGCGAGAAGACAGACACTGGATTACACAGATATGCATCAAAATAGACGCTTTCTGTCTGCTTCGCCTGCACGCTGTGTGACGCACTATCGGACGAAGCATGACGTGACACGTGAAAGTGCCGCCCATGCCTCGTCCGCTGAGGCGAAAAATCAGTGCGCGACTAATGGACAACTTGCAAGATTCTATCCACAAGGATGTTCTCCAACCTGAAGGCATCGTTCAGAGACGACATTATCGCATTCTTTTTCTGGAAGGCTGCCACGACTTGCTTTCGAGACCGCGCGTAGAAGGCAGGAGTCGAAAGGGCACAACAGCGCCTGCTTCACCACCACCTTACCAACATGCCTCACCAGCACCTGCCTCGACTTATCCCCAACAATTAAAACAAGTCAACTACAGGCTACTTTAGCTACACGAGTTTCAGCAATATTGCAACAGAGGGCGAATCACACCTCGCGCTTTGTCCTTTTGTGTGCAGAGCGGTCTGATAATGAGACATTTTAGTTGGAAACATTGCACCGAAGCTTACTTCAACTTTTTAAGTAGTCAGCTGCCTTGCACGACACGGCAAGTTCGGAGAAACTGCGCCTAGCAACGCTGCGCAACACTGTGCAGTACAGCTTAGTCGTACAGATAACGCTACGTATCTCGGTCTCAGCGTTTTCATCCACAAAATGCCCTGACACTTCTCCACAAGCTGCGACTATGCCTCACGTTTGCACGTCGTTTATATTTATGCAAAAAGGTTTGATTTATGAAGGTTTAACGTCCCAAAGCGACTCCGGCTATGGGGGACGCCGTAGTGAACGGCTCAAAAAATTTAGACCACCTGGGGTTCTTTAACGCGCACTGATATCGCACAGTACACGGGCCTCTAGAATTTCGCCCCCATCGAAATTCGACTGCCGCTGCCGGGATCGAACCCGCGTCTTTCGGGTCAGCAGTCGAGCGCCATAACCAATGAGCCCACACGGCGGCCTTTTATGCAAAAAGAAAAAGGCCTTCACGAAATATGTGGCAGATCTTCCAGGCAGCCCAGCATTATTCACCATAAGAACGTTTCTAGCGTGACACCCTATCGCAAGGACACTGCGAGGAGCGCTAACTTGCGCCGGCGCCATGTTTGTTTCGCTGAGGGCACGCCATTCATTATTCGTGGATATTTGTCACATTTCTCTTTGGCGTAGCTCTGATTTTTGCCAAGACGTCGTGCTAGCCACTGCTTTGCACAGCCAATTTCGGTCTTTCATTAAACTTTTCTAGGTACGCTTTCTAAAAAGACGGAAAACTTTTGGTTCGACGTTCTAACTTCCGTGCTAACTGAAAAATATGGCCCAGGGAAGAGCCTTGCTGATAACAACGGCAGCATTATCACTTGCTTCAACTCTGTGTAAAGTTAAGCTTAAGGAAGCTGAACTCTTATCTAAGCTTTCAACGTATATTTTTTCGTTAATTGTACTGTGCTGGCGTCAATAGCTCGTGAAACGCCACCCAGAACTTAACCTGGATTGCACGATAGAACCTCCGCCAAATAAATATATCGTTTGTTACACTCCAAACAGCATAAAGGAAAATGTCTACATTCTGAGAGGAAATACATATCCCATGATGGGAGCTAGAAGACCGTGTTCTGCGCTATAACGTCAACAGTACTCGTCGTCTGCTGCAGGGACATAGGGGGCGTGGTCACAAAGCCAAGAACGTCAGCTTAACAATGACTGCAGCCCTTTCCCTTTCACAGACTCCAGCAGACACACAGTTCCCCCTGCCCGTGAAAGCAAAATTATACATCAAGTCGCCATAATAAAAAAGTAACTGCTTACAGCTGCATAAGTCAGTTCCTGCGTGCATATTAACACCTACGCGACCAAGAGTACCAACGCCACTACGTCCAGCATGACGTTAGGGGCTCTTTCTAGTGAGAACACTCAAGACCGACTAGTGTGACATACAAAATATGATGAGAAGTGCCCAGAGAAAGCGCCAAAGGCTCAGGCCTGGCTACTGCTCGTCCTATGCACCTTACTTGATATCCCGCACCTTGTGCCTGCTAAACACTTAAGACAGTCCAAATATCCAGCTATTATACTTTTCAAGGCCCACCGAATGCTCTAGCCCCCATCATGGTGAGTGTTGACAGGAAACTAATCAGAGAGCCCCTGCTTTGTGCAATGAGGCACATATCTCTGACAGCAGAAGTTCCACACCCGCTCCTGGTTTCTGAACTGTAGCTGTACCTGAATATAAACCAGTGCTTAGGAAATTACCTACGCCGTTAACAAAACAGCATCCACAGCGTCGTTATTAGTTATGCAAATCAAGCTTGAAACAGGAGGGGGGGGGGGGATACTTGCTTTTGTTCACCGGGGTATAGAACAAGGCAGTAATCAGTAGCATGGCAAACCATGGGGCCGAATAATAAGGAGTCCGGCGACGACCGGAGCCTTCACACACCTAGTCCGATATACTGGTCTCTGCTTTAGCTTTGCATTTACATTTGGACAAAAAAATGAGACAATGCTAGACACACATTACGTGTACGCAGTTGCGGGAGCTATGCATAATAACACGCCAATAGTTTATTTTTCTCGACCGTATTCGCATCGCTCCGACCCGGAGTTTTAGAAAGGGAGGCGAGTTGTGGAATATCTTCGAAATAGCTACCACAGGTTACCAGTGTAATAACGACATTGTGTACAAAGCAAGTGCGCCTGAGTTCGAGCGGTCTGCTCCCTAAAATGCGATGGCTCATCCTTTCTGAACTCGGCGGCGAGGGGGGGGGGGGGAGGGGGGGGAGGGGGGGCTTGCAGCCCGTCGCGCAGCCATGTGTTTCTAATGCGACGTTAATCAAGTCCAGACACCGGCAGGGAAAACGGCAAGTGTGCGCAGATCGAAAAGGGCTCGAAAAATATCAGCAACGCAGGAAACGGAGCTTAAGTTGCTTTTGCATTTTGTGCACATGGATGCCGCAGAGCGTATAATTTAAGGCACAACCTTCAAGCTAAGCTCTCTCTCCTGACTTGTTATACAGTGCAGCGAACGTTTCATTTTCGTTTTTGAGACAGTGCAGACTTCATTGCAAGTATTCGCAAGAAATTCCTCTTGAAACACTGCGCCAGGGATCTTAATATAAAAAAAATACTTGAACACAAGACATTTGCTGGCGTTAATCCTTTACTGAGGAGTCAATTGGCGCTTGTTTATACTTGGAGCCTTCGCTTGGGCGAGGTCAAGCACGGCCATGGCTAGCAATGATCACTTCGGATAAAGAACGAGACCAGGACGCGCTACGCTGCCCGCACTGAAGCGTTAACACGGCGGCAGTTCTACAGAAGCAAACTCGGAGGGAGCAGGACTTGCTCATAAAGGACCACTGTACACGAACCACGGACACTCTCGTAACTCGGGGCGAACGCCGTTTCGCTAACTCCTCGCACAGAAGGCAGCCTCTGAATTAGAGTCAGATGATTCGCAGCGAAATGATGATGATGATGGTGTATTTCAATGGCGCATGGGCAGCTTTGGCCAATGAACGCATGGCACAAGGTGTTTCACACTACTCAAGGAGAGGGCAGAGGCCCATTTCCCAAGCATTTCACCCGAGATAAGCAGAGCCAGGGGCCAGCCTGTGCCCACTGTATCACCGGCAGGTACCTGGCAGCACTGGGGATCTCAAACCACTAGGCTACCGTCGCAGAGAAGCGAACTGGGGATCGTTCTAATGCAGAATAATGCTTTCACCAGTATCCAGTTGACGCCCCATCAGGACTGGCTATACAACTTTTCCCGGTATGCGCATCCAGCCTCCCGAGGCAGAACACCTAAATCACAGCTTTAATTATGGGAAACAAACTTCTTCGCAGCTTTAACAATTTCGTATCCGCTCCCAGCTGACGTTAAGTTTATCCTTGGGCGTTTTTTAAACCGGACTTAACCGTAACTAATGGTTCTGTACTTAAAGAATCATTATTTACGGGCTTGCTTTTCGGCAGCAGTTGACTGTTTTAAGATTGTGTGGTCTTTCACATTGAGCTGCTTTTCTCGTGCTGTTCCGTTACAAGTTAATGTTCTGCATACACTCATTAACACGAGGTACTTTTATAGCCGATGTGCTTTTTTTTTTCCTTCGTCTGCTTATATACCGGTATCCTGGCCAAAAAAAAAACAATTATCAGATACTGATTACATTCGCTTTTATACATCCTCAATCTCGGGAACTCAACAGGAGCCAATGTTATGTTCAGTGCGCTATATTTTTCTGCGTGGCCAGGATAAAAATGTGCACGTGATTCTGACAAGGGACCTCGTTTTGATACGTTTCGCATGATCGGAGTAGTCCTAGAGCTTTTTAGGTTCAGATAAGCGGTTCGAAATTCGTTCTAGCAACGGCCATAATATCAGTCGTAAACAGTAAATTTCATGCCCCTTCGTATCGCTTTTTGTCAACACAGCGCACAGCACAAAAATGGACGAAAACTTGCCAGCCGAACTTCATGCCTTCTAGCTAAATATTTACTTCTTATTTTTGTGCTAGGCTTTATTATTATGTCGCTGAAGCGCCGTGAACGATGGCACGTCACTCTGCTACATACGATATACACTGCGCAGGACGCATCTATGCCAAAGCTCTTCGCTTACAATCTGCATTCCCTATTTGTCAAGCACATGCGGGACTGATCGCTGGCGATGGCAAAAAAAAAAAAAAGGCCGACCAGTTTGCGGCATACCCAGAAAGGCTCCCGGTGATAACAAGCGACCCAGAACCCCGGGGCGAGCAGCCAAGGCGGCCGCCCGCTCGGCGCGCACCCTGGGATGCTGATACTATCGGCTGCGCGAGAGAAAGTGGCCCCTCACCGAACAAGCCGCTTTTTCCGCGCACTTCCAGCAGCCCCGGCTGGGAACAGGCCCATCCCGAAGGCCAATTGTAGCGGCAAGGAATAATGCGCCATAACGAGTGCGGCAAACTCGAAGGCTTTGCTTCATGGAATTAACATTGGGTGCAACCGAAAACGTGATATGTTAACGTTATTATCACGCTTACTGACACCCCGACATGGCACGTATCAACATAAACAGCACTGAACGTCAGCATGCTTTCAAACAGCTGATGTCAGCCATATGCCGCGGATACACACACACCGATAAGCTCCGTTTCACTGTCAAGCAAGGCACGTATTTACACGCGTGCGAAACTGGCGTCAAGAGCAGCGGAAGTGACGTCGGCTACACAAAACAAAACGTCGTGCCGACAGCTTTCAAACCGATGTTTTGGAAAGCAGCCGTGCGGCGTGGCGGGGCCGGGGAAAGCGTCCCGGGGCGCTTTCGCCAGCCCCGAGCCCTGCGGGGAACGGCCACGTGCGGAACCGAAACCTGCGGCGGAATGCGGGGGGAGGCGGTCCCACTCGATCGCGCGCTGGGCCCGGAGAGGGGGAGCTCTTTCTGCGAACGCGGGTCGGCAGGTGCCCGGGCCTGCGGGCACCTGTCGGCGGCGGCCGCCGCGCAGCGTGGGCCCGCGACCTGGCAGGTCGTCGCCACTCGCCGGAACCGGTTCTCGGGGCCGCGGCCCAGTTGCGGCCGCCCGAGGGGCCGCTCGGCCGGGGGGCCCGGACCCGCAACATGGCGCCTGGGAGCGAGTCCAAGGCCGCGCCCGGCAACCGGTTCCGTCGCGCCGCGGCCCGGGCGCGCCGCCCGTTTCCTGGTCGCGCCCCAAGGCCGCATTCCGCACTTACCGTCCTCCATGTAGTTTGTCTCGGAGTCCGTGCCGGCAAATTCCTCGGAGCCCAGGCTCTCGTCCACCTCGCTCTTGATGAATAGCGCGCCGCCCTTGGCACCCTGGGCGAGCACAGTGGCCAGCGCTTCGTGGTAAGTGGCGATCTTCTTGCTCCGCTTGCCGTACTTGTACTCCTTGCGTAGTCGTTTCATCTTCTCCTTGACCTGGAGAGCGGTGCGCAGGTAGCCCAGGCTGCGCATCTGCGCCGCCATGCTCTCGTACACCTTGTTGTTTCGTGACGTGCCGTCCAGGAGGTCCCGGTCCGCAGCCCAGATGCGGATGAGCTCGTACGTCTCCTGGTCGCTCCACGTGAGTCCCGCCATGCCGTCTGCTGCCGCCAGCTCGCGGCCCGGCCCCGCCAACCTTGAGCGGGCAGGGTTCAAGGAACTCGGCCAGCCGCCGCCGCTGATAGCTGGGTCCGGACTTGACGCTCCGACGCTCGGGCTCCGCGCCTCTGCTGCTGCGCCATACGCGGCCCAACCCGAGCCAACGGGGACACTGACGGCGGCGACCACGCGTCCGCCGGCCGCGAGCTCCGCGCTCGCCACCGCGAGAGAGGAGGTCTTCGCCGCTGGCCCGCCGGCCGGAAGACGCACGTGACGGCAGCCGGCTCTTTGCGCTGCGCCGACCACTTGCCAGGCGGCGCTTCGGCGCCGACAACCTGTTGCCGCGGCGCGCGCTTCGAATGCGGAGGCGCACCTGTGCGGCCCCGAGGCTTGCACGGCCCGCCTCTCGCTCGAAAGAAGTCGGACCGTGTGGCCAGACGTGCTTTCGTTTTTCTCCCAGACTGTCTGGCCACCGCCGTTCAAGGAAGATCTCTGAACTCCTCCTCCCACTTAGTCCTTTGTTATTATTTGGCGGGAGGAGACGGACCGCTTTGTATAGACTGCTGTTTAGTGAAGAATTCCATCTGCGAAATGCTTGAGAGGGCAATAAACTGACTGAAAATAAACTGACAATAAAATCTGCATAAAATGGTCACTTTAGGCGTGGCATATATGACACAAAAGCGTAAACATATTCTGAATAAACTCTGCCTCGCGCCAAGTCAATCGAAGCGCAGCTTTGCCCGAAGACGTCGCTACGAAGGATCTGTATTGTCCTAATTGTTGTGGCGTCCAAAAAAAAAAAGCTGCCAGTTCACGCATATTTCTGACGCGTACTCATACTCTGCTGGAAGCGGCCGCAAAAGTGTATTTCAGGCTACTGCAGTGCAGCGGGTAGAAAAATGGAGGGAGGCATATGCAACTCCTATCATAGAGGTCCCATAAAAAGCATTAGAACTAAAGCTTTGAAGTGCGAACACAGCCTATCAGGTAGTTAGGGCGCATGGACACCATTGACGAGACCGTAAGATTGTTAAGAAAACATGTTAGCTTGTAAACAGAGCTCCATGATGCCAAAATAATGATTTGTGATGGTTCAGCGCAGAACGACGGGATAGGAGACGGGCACTACAAATGAATAAGCGACATGTCCAAGGTGCTGTCATGGCAAAATAATTAGTACGCGCCGACACTGCACCGGCATGCAGCAACACATGATGACAGTGTCGTTACAAGTAATCAATGCGCTAGAGACAGAAAAGAAGCCGGCGCACAGCTTAGAGACAAGCATTAAATGGGCCGTTTTCCTTTTCCGCCTCACATTGAACG
This sequence comes from Amblyomma americanum, assembly GCF_052857255.1. Taxonomy (NCBI): domain Eukaryota; kingdom Metazoa; phylum Arthropoda; class Arachnida; order Ixodida; family Ixodidae; genus Amblyomma; species Amblyomma americanum. Next base: position 204,996,409 of record NC_135497.1, on the reverse strand, counting down.
CCCGGAAAAAGCGGTAGAGACGTTTTCGCTTGTTTGAACACACGCCGGGGCTTGCTCGCGCGCTCATTTAAAAAGGAAAGAAAAGTGACAGTTCGCGCTTGAAACGAGCACACTGATCAGACGCTGCAGATTGGTATGGCGACGATGCACCAAGTAATGTGGCATATTTGTCACCTGAAATTCCTGAAATGCGTACCCACATCACGCTCAAAAAACGGCTAGCGCAGTCTTAAGGGCAGTAAACAGCGAGAAGGCTGAGCCGGACAAATAACACAACGAATGTCGCAGAGTGGTGGCAGCTTTGCTAAGCATTTCGCCGCGTCATACTTTCTATTCGCCTGTCGGTATTCGTCCGCCAAAATGACGCTAGCCTGGCCACTGTGCATCGTTCCCTGAGGCTGCGTACATTCAATAATGCCGCTGCGTTCTCTTCGTCTTTGGTGACGAGACCGAATAGGGAGAGGATAAAGACCACTCTGCGTTGCCACTGGTTCGCATTCACTGTGAAACGTCACTCTGTGTCAGTCTCTGTCGCCTCAGGAACAAAATGTTTTTTTTTTATTGCTGGTGGCTTATTTTTCGAAAAATAAAATACAAAAGGAAAGACAAGATTTTTGTTGGCCGCGGCATCTGCCACCGTAGCTAGAAGCAGCCGAGCTGCGGCCAACGGAAATAAAGGGGACAGGGAGAGGAAAGGGACAGGGGATTGAAGGATAATGTAAAACTGTACAGTATACATAGCACCAACGAGCGAAAATAGGCATTTGGACGACCTCGTACTTAACGACATAACAGCGGTAGCCGGCCTTGCCCAGTAGAGCTGCAACATTCCGCGAATCGGCGCACTTGTACTCGATCGTTAGTCTCATTCGCTAGCAGAAATTGCAGACCAAGGGAACAGACACAAATGATAAGAATGCGATGTACAGCAGTAAGGTTCGGTGCATGCCCATTGCACCGTGAGGGCGACGGGGTGCACGTAGTACAGCCGGTTAAGCAAGACAGTCACAAAATGCGTCACGCACAGTTTGCGCGCCATAGAAGTGGGTCCCAGCAGCTCGCGTCCGCAAGCGGCGAAAGCCTTTGCCGAGACAGTTGAGGTCCGTGTACTGACCTTACATTAGCCATGCGCGACGGTTATTTCCAGAGCAGCCAGTGCATGGTCGCTGTCAGTTCAGATTGCTAAAACAGACCCAGCACCGACGGCGAGTGTTGTCAACGCGCAGGTTCGTCCACGCACTCCGTCTGGGGCGAGATGGGTGGTATCAGCAGCGTGCAATCTTCAGTCTCCGCGATATAGATAGCAGGGCATGAGGGTACGGCGTTATCAATGCGGGGCTGCTGCGAGTGAGAGTGCAGCCGCAGTCACAGGAAATAAATGGCAAGGCTCCAATAAGGTTCAGGCTGGCCCTGCTCACATCTAACACCTTAGTCAACAGGCATGCTTTTCCAAGGGTTAATGGGCGCCGCATTGTATCCCTGGAGCAACAGTTTCGTGCGAACCTTGTGCACTCTAGCGCGATGTGAAGGTTATCATGTTCGTTCCGGCTGAAACGAACCAAGAATTTTTTCCTCGCGTGAGGGTCACTCAGTACGCTAATAGACATGACGGTGCAAGATAAAGGAATCCTAAGTAAGCATACGTATTCGTTGAAGCTTTCTTGCGAAAATTAGCCGCGTTAGAGCAGTTTAATTGGGTATAGGTTAAGCATTAGATAACCTTCAAATCTCGTTAGACTGTACATTACTGAACCGCGTCACGCGTACGCTGCTTTGATGGCATGTGCGCAGACAGCTGCGGGGCGTTGCCTCGCATGTGTCCGAGCAAGAGCGTGTTGTGCGCACACGTACCGCATTTGAATAAACGCTCGAACATGGAATCGCATACCATGGAACATATAGTTTACGGTTTGGATAAGTGTTTTCTAAAGACGCCAACTTCATTTGCATGACATTCCTCCTTTGTGCTCTTTGACATAGTTTTCAAAAGGACTTGATAATAACTACAGGCAACCGGGTATGTCCAAAGCATAGTCCATCGTTGTGAAATTGTCTCGCGCCTCTATTACTGTGAAATTCCCCGAGGCTTCATATCGGAACATGGCCGGCCACCACAGGAAGTGTTGTCTACAGGGTAGTATGTCGCCAGCCAACCAGCAGCCTTTGTGACAGAACCTTTGCGCATGTTGAGAGGTTGCTGTGCTATTAGTGTTATAGAAAGCAACCACGCTAACTGCAACTACCTGCGTGCGATCAGTGCCGATAGTTGGCACATGCTTAGGAAGTCTTCACATGTTTACACGCATGCTTAGGTAGTCAACGGGCTGTATCCATCTGCCACTTACCACAGCGCGGTTACTTCAGGCGTCGTGCAAAGCACTCCGGACCCATAGTTCATTTTTGGCTTAAATGCACCAAATGGGACAGAACACGAAAGAAGACTCCCATAGTGGTAAACAGAAACGCCATGGCCAGTCACCATCGTCACTTCAATCACAAAAATTAGATTACTCACGCATTAACCTTTGGGAATGCGTTGTGCCCTTCCTGATTTGGCTATTTATTATACCACTACCATGAAAGGCAGCGAAACATTGGTCGACGTTGTTTTTTTTTGTTTTTTTTTCGAGCTCCACCCCACGTCTTCTGATGCCCATGGTTTGCGAACAGCGAGAGGTCGTGCCGTTTTCATTACTTTTTTTTTTCTGCAAAAAATAAACGATATCTTAAGCGGGTGACCATTGAGTTCCAAAGGGTTTCTGGTGCACTGCAGACAAACAAAATGCAAGCTGGCGAAAAGGTCACCAGCGCATTTAACTTATTTTAGTGACGATACCGGTTGCTACCCATGCCGCCTCACAGCTTTGTGCCGATGACTTTTTGTTCCATTGCTTAGGCGTACAAGTACCACGGGAACGTGAAGTAGGGCTAGCTTGCAAAGTTTTCTTTCCTTTTGTATTCGCAGTATCAGCAACTCCTTCGCTATCGCTCACCCCCACGTTATTTATTGATTTGGATCTAAGTGGCAGATGTACGTCGCCATTGACGTTATTTTATCTCGTTCATTTGTCTGTAGCAAATCCTCGGAGTTCGTTAAAAAAAAAAATGGCCCCAAACCGCACGCCAACCAATTATCGAGGAAGCAGCCTGTGACCGCGACCTCACGTCAGCGCCACGAAATAGCCGTTATGTGCTGACAACGCCGGTCCAATATGCGCATTTCTGGAACAGGTTAAATATTGAATATTATCATTTCAGCTCTGTCGCTAGTGTCGAGGCGCGACACGCCCCTTACTGCGTAAAAAAAAAAAACTGCTCGATCTGCGTAGCAGGGCCCTTTACCGAAGAGATTTTTGTTGTTTATCGCTAACCCGAAGGGAAAAATTAAGAGAAAGTAAATTTTTGGATGTGATTCATGCGAGGCCTTTTTACGCGTAGAATACTAGTTTCCCGTGTTCACTTGTGCATCAAGCTTATATTGTCCCGCGGCTGTGACAATATCACTGTGATGAACTCCCACTTCCTTCAAAAATCCGCGGCGGTGGTTTGTGCCGGGGTGTTTTAGGGAGGCGACACTCCCCACCCCCCGCTGCAGCCATCGAGATGCAAGATGCCCATGGGCAGCATGCATACGCGCCACCAGGGTCACAAACTTCAGAGCAAACGCGCAGCGGCAGCGTCCAAGCGCTGTCCCCGAACGGAGCAAGAGAGAGCGAGCGTTGGTAGTGAGGGGGGGGAGACGACGTCGTTTCCGCGACGGTCGCCGCCACGTGCAGCGGGCGCTGGCGGCACGTAGGCCGGTCCCGCGGCCGAGCCCCGGCCCCTCGCAGCGGGCGCGGAGATGCGGCGAAACAGGTCCTGGGAACAAAAGGACGCCCCGGGGGCGAGGAGGGCCGGCCGACCCCCTCCTTCTCCCAGCGTAGTGCTGCGGCGTGGCCTCGAGGCAAATTATCGCAGCCAGCCGGGACTTCGGCCGCGGGGGAGCGTGACACTGGCGGCGAGCGCGCACCTTCCGAGAACGCGGGGCCAACAAGAGAAGAATGGGAAGATGGCCACGGGGCTCCGGCGCGCGATGCGCCTTCCGCCCATTAGCTCTCCGAACGCGTGTCCCAAACGCGGCGACAAAACTTTTCCCGATGCAGGGGAACCCACGTAAACAGCGCCCGGCTTGCCGAGTGAATGTGTTGACGGGTTTGTTCTGTTTTGTGTCGACAGTGTTCGTACCTGCATCAAGCTGCGAATGCGGAAGGCGGAAAAGAATGAAAAATTAAAAAAAATGAAAAAGACGGGACAAGAAATTGTAAGCGTGCTTTGTGCGACATGACGCTTTCGGTTTTTGTGTCGCCAGTTAGCGCATTCGTGGCGGTGATTCGACCCAACTGCCGCGTCAACTCCCGTCCCATTACTAAGAGCGATCTCAGAGTTGCGTCAGCTTGCGTTTGCGAGGCATGTGTTGCAGCTTATGCAAGCAAATGTTCATTTACAAGCCCATTCATTTTTGGCGAGCTCAGGCGCGCACTTGGAGTGAGACATGGATTTGCAAGAGGTGGGCTGGTGGTTTGCAGATGCAAGAACATATTATATAATGAGGAAGCTTTTGAACAGAAACGTCGGCGCATGAAGGCTAGAAATCCAAGGTGAGAAAATGCCGCGGGAAACGAGACAACTGTAGTCGGCACGTTCTCACCAAGAGCAGTTCAGTCAGAACTAGCAGCGAGAGGATATAATCAATGTAACCTCAGAAAAAGGGAAAGGCGATCGCTGCCTGGACGTCGCTTGCTAGGTCGCAGGAGAACGGACGCTTTCCCCCTCTCTCTCTGGCATATCCGGTGCCGCAGCCCCCCGGGTCGACTCAGCCCATGGCGAGGCAGCTGCAGCTGATTCCAGTGTCGATTGCTTCGAGGTCACGCGTTGCCTTGGGGTAGGGAAAAGAGCAAGCTGTTTTTACTTTATTTTTTTTTTTGCGAAGGGTGGCGAGAAAAAAAAACGCATGGAATTCATTTTAGTCGCAGCTGCACTTGTGAGCGGCAGAAGAAACCTAGCACAAGCCCACCAAGCGTTTTTCTGCAAGGCAGTGATGAGTTTGCACGGACTCGGGTACGAATTCATACCAAGTGGTTTTATTTTTCACTGAAACTGATGCTTGCACTTTCCTTAAAAATGCAACCTTCTTTTAAATTTTTGAAAAGCCCAGTTTTGATCCAGGCTTCAGGTCAGGTCGGGAAAGAGCGGACCGTTTGCAGAAATCTGTAATTCAGCTCGTCCGCAAGGCTTTCTTCCCAACCAAAAGTTCTCGTCGCCAGACGAAACTGTAACTGACACGTAACTGCCATCTAACTGCAACGTTTTTCTATCTAAACTAACCACGCGTTTTGCAACTGCGAAACTTCGACGTAATAAATGCCGCGACGAGATACAAGACACAAAAGACTAAGCCGTTGATGGAGCCAGTAAAGCGCGCATCCAGCAAGTTTCAAAATGGGTGTTCATGCTACATTTTGCACTTGCTGCCAAGTCTACACAGCTCGATGGTTCTAGAAGAGTTTTGACATCGATGCGCTTGCGCATTTGGTGAAAACGGAATGATATATATACTAGTATGAACATTCACCATAAATGCTACAATGTAAAGCTGTGCTATCTGAACAGCGGGAGCACGGCAGAGCACAGCCTCGCGTATATCCGCGCATTCTAACGCTCCAGCGGCCTGTTAGCACGCAAAGCAACGCTCTGCCGTATCAGCACGAGCCGGGATTGAGATGGCGCAACGGGTCGTTTACTAATCAGTTGAGTGTGGCCTGCGGCAAAAAGGTGCTGCATGAAGTCAGCAGAAACTCCTGCCCTATCAAGGAAGCGCAAACATAAACGCCTGTGCTCATTAGGAAAGGGCATCGTTACACTCGCCCGCGCGTAGGCGCACATTCATGCGCATTTTCACTTGGTCATTCGGCGTTCCGATGAGGTAGTAGAGTGCAGGTATTGCCACACATGGTCGTTTTTCAGGCTACAACGCGAAAAGTCTTCGCTCCACCCAGTTAGGGTGGCTAGAATTCTAGCCACCCTAACCCAGTTTCTAAAAACGGAAATGGGGTGTCCTCCTCCTCTATCACCCTCTTTCGTTGACAAACGCACGTTTCCGGCAAAGAAACAACGCTAAAACAACAATACAAGCGCGCGTGATCTGATGAACGCTGCCTTGCGCATGTTTGCTCGAGAGCCCCTTTCCAACCAAAATTCTGGCGCACCCCAGGTAGGCAATGAGTTTGACTGACATAAATCATGAGCAAGCCTTGACAAAAAAGTGGATCACTGTTCACCGGTAGTGCTCTAGAAGAAATCATTGAGGTGGAAATGCTCAATGCAAACTATTACAGTCTTGGTCACAGGCCTTGCAATGCGAACCTAGACTAGGGCTGTAAATTTTTGTGAGTAACCAGCTTGCCCACACTGAAACTTTAATTAACTTTAAACTTTTCATTATCCACTCCATCTTGAGCTGAGAATATAGAGGAAACGTTGCAAGTTTGTTTCGCCTTTGGCCGCACAGTTCCAGCACAGTGGTAGACTGAAAACACGATTGCTTTTATGTTTTCTGCCCATATTGTGTATGAATGTTATATTAAGCTGTTGCTCTGGCTGTCTGAAAAGCGCCACTCAAGAGGCAATGCTACGCTAAAAGAGCTTAGCGACAAAACAAGGGAAAAAACACTGGACTGGATTGTGCCCGGAAAAACTACACCTGGGAAAACGATGTGTGAGTTAAAGCGACATGTAAAGGCAAAATTAATCCATACAGCACAATTCAAGTCATAGAATGTATGACTGAAAGCGACATTAAAAGGTAAAGGTGATTCGTGCGACATTTTCCCAGTCAGAGTGAAATGAACGCGAGAACAGACAGGTGGGGCATTTCAACGTTCACGTTCAGAAGAGCCAGGCGGGCTAGGAGCCCTGTCACACGGGCACCGCAAAGGCCTTTGAGAATCAGGTCCTTATATCCAAAGGTGTAAGGAGTGCAGCTACACGGCACAAATGTTGCGCCTTTGCCACTAAGGGCCTTGGAGGCGAAGGCGCTCGTCAGAGACCTTTGGAGCCGAAAGGCGCGGCCTTCGAGAACCTGCGATCGCAGTGGCCCCGAACGTCAAAAAGTAAAAGTAATAAAGAAATAGACACAGCCAACAATGCTTGAAAACATTTTTTTTTTTAATAGGAAAGGTGTGTCTGGCTTTGCCTTTTCTACGGGTGTTTATATTTTATGCCCAGATTTCAAGACAGTGAAAGTGTTGCAGCAACAGCCCCTGGTGGCCAAGGCAATATACAAAACCTGCTGCTGATGATGATGATGAGAGTAGCTGTTGCAGTTTTTTCAAGGAACCAGTTAGAACAAAAAAAATTGTCTGAGCTCAACGAATGAACAGAATACACCACTATATTTTTAAACACCCACTTGAGCCGCCTCGAGCACAGCAGCGGGTGCTAAGCCTTAACGACCGTTTCCCCTTTGGGCTGCACCGTGTAGCTTCGTCGCTGCTCCTTTAAGCTTTCGCTCCTTCGGTGAAAAATGGTGCCTTTGTTGGAAAAACCTTAGAGGAATGCCGTGTGACAGGGGTATAAGCCTGTTCGGCAGGGCCCTGGCATTTTTTTTTTCTGCAAAAAAAAAAAAATCTCTTACAATCTCGGGTTGGACTGACATTCCGGATGGCCATTGGCTGGAGGGCGTCCTTTGATGGGCGTTCGTCGGTTCGTTCTTGAGTTCTGCAGCCTTTGTCAAAAGTTAGAAGCCGGCGGGGTTGCTTGTAGCACCCCGGCGGTGTAGCAGCCGTGTAGTGGGAACTTGTAGCACCTGTGCAAGCTCTAACCAGTGGAACGGTGAGCATGAAAATGCTCACCGAAGTGCTCGCCTCCAAGAGGTTTGGAACGCTGGGAATGGGCAACAAGACCCTTCACCATGGCCTGAATGTTTTTTTTTTCGTGGGGGGGGGGGGTCAAGAATCGGAATGCCGCGCACGTTTCCTGCCGCGTATGGCTGTGCGGCTCTGCCAAGCCCCTCCTTCGCAGGAATCGTGAAGGAAGGGCAGCTGTACCAAGTTGCTGCTCGCCGCCAGGTGCGTGCACAGCATAGCTCTGGAATAGAAGCCTGGAGCGCTGCACCCATCTCCTGACCCTGGGACGGGCCGCGCTGCCATACTAAATTGAGTATTTGCGTGCAACAAAAGCTGACTTTCGGAGTTTCGCGGGACAGGGATAATTGGAAATAAACTGTAGAGGCCTTCGTCCTGCACTGCACGTACTTGGGACGATTATAATGAGGATGATGTCGTGAATGTCGCGTTGGGTTTGGGATGTGGCTATCCTCCGTCGCTTTTTGTCATTTTATAGCTGAATGCAGCCGTCCGGTGAATGCATGCTCACACGAGCTACGTTGGCTTGAAGATTGCTGACAAGTAGAATATGTTGAGCTGTTCGTACCATATCCTGCGATATGAAGAATTAAGTTGCGTGAGCATTGAGTTGTCACTGCGTAACCGGCTTATGGAAAGGTGTGGCAAAGCTAGGCGCCCTGCATCTTTTCTGCCTAACTTGAACTGCGGCTCGGACGCCGGTGCAGTGGGCGAATTTTTTTCTGAGCGAATAGCGATGGTGCTTGAGCATTCATTTTGCCCTGTACTTAAATGTAACGCTCATTAATGTTGTGCGGCAAGGTTGTTTTCAGCTACATAATCCCTCCCAGCGAACCCGTTCACTGCGACACACAAAACCTTGCTGAAAAATATGTGCGAGATGTGCGACACAGCATTATTTGAACGCGGGTTATCATAGAGCTCAATACCACTCGCGTCTAACCCTTTCCGCTTTGCTTATTTGGTTTTTAAAAGCACGTCTCAGATGCATGAATACAATTGCATCCTAATTGTTTTCGAGCATTTAATGGACGAGGAAGATTTTAATGCAGTTCTATGAATATCACTTAAAGGGAAGCTGAAACGGTTTCCAAATTGCATGGTCGTGGTTGGGAAGAGGGGACCCTGGAATTCATGCGTGTAAATTTTTTCTCGGTTCTGTCCGCAAAACCTCGGGGGGGGGGGGGGGGGGGGGGGGGGGCACTTTGCTTACTTAAAGTACGGTGAGGCGAAAGCCTTTAGCGCGGTGTTGCTGCATGTGTCACTTATGTGTGGTTAAGATGTAAATTAAGTACACAATTGTTTGTGACTATTAAATGCTGAAGACACTGGAGGACGTTTGGAAGGCATCCGTCTGATTCGACGCCTTTCTTCAAACACTCTCCAGCGTCCTAGACAAGGGGAACTACATATGTGTTTGCAGGAAGTAGCATAGTCGTTAGCACGCTCGGATGGTGGTTCGAATCCCATCGCGCACAAAGGTTTTTCTTATGGATTTGAAGAGCGTAACGGACGGACGGACGGACGCTAGCATGAGCCATTAAACGCTTTCGCCTGAAATTGAACTGAAATCGCTTCTCAAAAACCCGCCTCCGAGACGCCCTCGTCGCTTCTGGAAACGCGGGTGGGGGGGACGGTAAAAAGAGAGAACTGGCGGAAGTGACGCCATTCCACGGAGGGTCAGCCGGCCGTTCTGTTTTGCTTGCTCCGCGGCGGTCCGCCCGCGCTTTGGTGAACAATGCTATATACTGCCCGTGCAGTTTGCTTTGTCTAGTTCGGGCGCTGCTTGAAGCCTGTATATAAACCAGTTTTGGCTCTTCTTTCGAACAGCGCTCAGCACGCAGCTTGGTGAAATTCGTCGGTTGTTCTCTTCCAGCCTCTTCCACGTTAACCAGGCAAGCTGGTAGAACACAGCATGCCGAAACTGACAGCACAAAATATGTTCATTGCATCAATATTTTTCTTTTCCTTGTATTACTTTCTTACCTGTTTGTAAACTTTTTGCCTTTTCCAGCTGGTTTACGGCCGTGCTGAGCTAAAGCCACTTCCAGCACTGCCTTACTGAGGGGACACAGCCTCAACTATATTGAGCTCGTTACGCAGTGTGCGCCTTTTGCTTTTTATTAATTTCTTGCACCTCCTGACAGCACAAGTAATTCTCTTAAAAATTTCATCAGCGCGCAGCACATGCAGCTGCACCTAAATGAACAAAAACCGATTATATCAAGCTAGTATACTTGAGCAATGCGAACATTTGCATTCACGAACGCCTGGTCATGGCTGACGATCGACAATGGCGTCAGAATTCATGAAAATTTGTCCTTCACTCAGAACGGCAACGTCGTCGAGCTGCGGTGCACATATATCTGCCACAAGTAATTCTGCTGTTTGTCTCGATACGCAACAGCAGCAACTATGTCTCGCAGCACACTAGTTATGATGAGCAGCACCTGCGAGCTCCGAAACGCCGCCATATTTATTGTTCAAAAGCGGGATCAGCATGCAAAAAAAAAAACAAAAAACGTGCGGGGGTAAGTGCAGAAGTTTCGTGGCCGAGCATGCGACAGAAGGAAAAGCGCTCAGGAGAGCCTCCTGCGTCGTCTCGTCTCTTCGCGCTGCAGTACAGCTGTGAACCCGCTCCAACTCATCCAGTTTGCATTCTTTTGTAGTTCTAAAAGGCCTTCGGGTGCAATTAGGTACTTCACTATAAACAAATGAACAAACAAATGCTTTACTCGCGCGACTTGTGTAAGCATGCCGGTGATTTGAATTCGACCGTGTTTAGAGGCGTTGCAAAGAGGTGGTCGTCGGCTTTTATGCTGCAGCGAGTACACAACAACGTTTCGACGAGATTTCTTTTTTTTTTATTGCCACTTGTACATGCACCTGCGCAAAACATGCGTATACCAGTCGAGATTTCCAGCACGTGAAAACAAATAATAATAATAATAATTGGTTTTCGGGGAAAGGAAATGGCGCAGTATCTGTCTCATATATCGTTGGACACCTGAACCGCGCCGTAAGGGAAAGCGGTAAAGCACGAAGTGAAAGATGAAAGGAAGAAGAGGTGCCGTAGTGGAGGGCTCCGGAATAATTTCGACCACCTGGGGATCTTTAACGTGCGCTGACATCGCACAGCACACGAGCGCCTTAGCGTTTTCCCTCCATAAAAACGCAGCCGCCGCAGTCGGGTTCGAACCCGGGAACTCCGGATCAGTAGTCGAGCGCCCTAACCACTGAGCCACCGCGGCGGGTGCGTGAAAATGCCACGGCTTGACTTTCGCTGCCGGCGCACTCAGCGACGTCGTCGACTCCGTCGTTTTCTGAAGCTGCTGATCGATGGGTCAACATGTATGGTGAGAGTCCAAACTGTTAAACTCTGCTTGAATTATGCTTGAATTATCCATAATTTCCAAAATGTAGTTCTCAAGCCAGCCGAACCAACGCGCTACGCAGCAATGCCGTCGGTGCTGGCCGGAGATCCCCGTGGATGACGTCAAGACGGACCCGGCCAATCGCTTGTAACAGCGGCGTTCGCTCGGCGCCCTGAGACGATGGGGCGCGTTTCCTTCTAAAAACAACTTTTCGCGTTTATTTCCGCCATTCTTAAATGAGATATTCTTTTTCAGCGGACTAAAAACAATAACATGCCGCAGGGAACTCATTTTTTTTTTCAAAAGTGCTTCAGCTTCTCTTTAAGAACGCAGCGACTTTTCACCATCAGAGGACCCCGTTCCAGCCAATGGCGTCGGCCGATTCTCATGGCCCTGCTCGTCTGATAAAGCAGGGAGTGGTTGATGGGTATGATTCCTTCCCCCTATGGCCGTGGATAGACCTCTATTTCCATTGTAGCGCCGCTCCCTGCACTGTCACGCTAGCAGGGTCATGAGAATTGGTCGACGCCATTGCCTGGAAGGGGTCCTTTGAAGGGGAAAAAACGCTGCGTTCTTGAGTTGTATCCGACTCATAGCAGTGAAGCGACGCGGTGACACCTGCGAGTAAATCTCCCGTCACTCGAGCGAATGGCATGCGAAGCACGACAGGGATGTGATGCGCACTGAAATCGCTGATGCTAATGTTTTGCGCGGGAAGGTAAGAAAGATTCTAGATTAGAAAGACTCATTCGGGCGTTTGTTCTAAACGCCTAAAGAAGCTCTGAACCTCGGAAGGTAGGATTATAAAAAATTATTTGCGAGGCGGTGGATATGTGCTGCCAGAAGATGAGGTGACAATGTGTTCGATGGGTGAATTGCAGTGAGTTTGTAGATTGGTTGACTAGAGAGGCTGACGAGAAAGGTTGTTGCGCTCGTTGATAGATTTTAGCGCGAAAGCACTATTCCGATGGTGGTGAACATCGAGAAAGATCTTGCGATGTTTGTGAGCGGGAACCAAGTGAATGAAAGAAATAAAAATAAATAAAAAGTACAGGGAATGTTTACTACATTCGAATCAGCGCGAAAGCACGTACAAGCGCTCGCGCTAGGCGAGCAGACAACGGAACAAGCAACAGACGATTTTGCTCGGCGTTGTGACCGCGGCGGCGCGAAGCCGAACATGCCAAACGAAGCCGGACATGCCAAACTGCAACACATTCTCGCGCTGTGCATTGCACATCGTCTTCTTCATCGTGTAATACTGTTGTCAAACTATTACCCGCGCTTTCAGCTATGTGGCAGTGGCGATAGAGAGATGTGGGCTGCATGGGCGTGGACAACGTTGTGGCAGAAACAACGCTGCACTAGAGCAATACGTGTTGGCATTGACAACGTTGCTGCATACACGCGGAACTGGAGCATAGGCCGCCGATGAACATTGGGTAAACTGGCATTGACGATGAAAAAGTTGAAGGCGCGCATAACTGGCTCCCTGGGTCAGTGGACACTCAGTCGCGCTTTCAGGCACATGGAGGTGGTGTCCACGTGCAAAAAACTGTGCTTTAGCTTAGGCATTTCGGGCTTAGCAATGCTAAATTGTCAGCATTTCTTTTTTTTTAGCTGTAGAACATTCCCTATATATATTTATCACATTTGAGTGAGCGCCTCCAGCCTGTAATTTTTGTGGGTACAGGTATACAAAAATGTGATCAAGGATTGGGTCATAAGAAAGACCATTTGTGCTAATCAAAACGTCTTAAAAACGTCTTGAAACGGGTGCAAATGTCGGCAGACGTCTTTAGGCAGGGCCGAGACGCCCGAGTAAGGTCTTCATCAAGAAGATTGCTCAGAAACATTTTTACTACGTGTCACTCAAGAGATAATAGAAAAACGTTTGTGAAGTAAGTGAAAAAAATGTCGGCAGACGTCTTTAGGCAGGCCGAGACGCCCGAGTAAGGTCTTCATCAAGAAGATTGCTCAGAAACATTTTTACAACGTGTCACTCAAGAGATAATAGAAAAACGTTTGTGAAGTAAGTGAAAAAAAAGTAAGCTAGTTGGTTGTCAACGCCGCGGTGAACCTGTATCGCAGACCTCACATCAGTCATTCTGACTTTGAAATCATCATTTAAGCCATCGAACTTACCGCTGTTAAGTACAGCACTTACGTATAACTGCAGACCGCTCATCACTATTCAAATGATCATGTGCAATAATTTCAGGGCAGACACATCTGTGTGAAAATCGTTATATTCCAACTAACTCGGACGTCCGAACTCATGCTGTACAGTTTGAATTACGATCCACCGACTCACTCTTCCATAGAGCCCGCCGCAGTGCCACCGCCAAGACCGTCTGAAAGTTACGTATGGAAAAAGTGAGCACTTCATCCACCGTCGAATGCCGTGAAGTTGTGCTTGCTAGTATGGCTAGTATTAGGCTGAAAGCGTGTATTCTTCTGCGGAGTCATGACTATGCCGCGATGCGGTGGCTAGATCTAAGTCTGCAGACCAAGCCACCATAGCCGCGATGCTGTCCACTCTGTGCAGATAAGATTTTTTAGTTATTTAAAAAAATTAGCGTAATTAGAAGTTTGGTACTGGGCTCCTGTGAAAATAAGCAATGCATTTCTTTGAGGTTCGTCTCGACAAAAGTTGTATCATTACGATAGAATTCACGCTTAGCCAAGCCAAATACGAAACGACATCTTCTCAGCATTCGCGCGGTGGATAAATCCCGTGTCGGCAGTTTTGAAACTCTATGGCCGCCGCTCACATGACCGGACTGTGCTGCATATTGCTTCTCAAAGGCGAGTGTGCGTTTGCGTAAAGTTCGCAGGAAGGAACGTTAAAAGGTCCCTGAAATGATTTTGTTGGCCATATTCTAATGCAACAGATCTGTATAGAGATGGTCTCTGTGAGTGTCTGAGTCAAATTTAAAAGCTCTGCGTGGACCCTGTAACTTACTCATCTTTTCTCAAAAATTCTACTCGCAACCGATGTTGGGAGACACCTCACCACGCGTTCTTAGCCTCCCCTCCCCTCCCCTGATGTAGAGTGGGGAATCGGGGCTAGCCTTCTTATTGGACGTGCCAAATGACGAGGGCAGGACGGGGCGCGACGGGGCGCACTGCCTACCTGCTTCCTTCAAATCTCTCTTCTGGCGCGCCGGCGTTGAAGGGGGGGCAGAGCTGCATGGGGGTTTAACGTCCGAAAGCGACTCGGGCTATGAGGGACGCCCAAAAAATTAAAGAAAACGCGCATGAATTACTGCATTTATGTTGCTTTATCGACTCATTAGTTTGCTAATTTAGTTATTTCGCTGCGCTCTCTGCGGCAGCATGCGTCCTAAACTTTTGTTTCTTTTGACCGAGGGGAATCGGTGAAGTCTACTGCTGAGTCGCCTCTTTGACTCGTGCATTTCGTCACTTCAAGCTGCTGTATTTCGGCGCTCATGCCACCACCTCTGCTGCTCGGAAAACGCAAACCTCGTGTACTGTCATGTACTCGCATAATGAACACCAGAAAGTACGATTTATTTTTCCCTCGAGTAAGAAGTACTCGTTTCTTCTGGCTCGCAGTCTGCTGATAACGCCAGTGAACACCAGATGGGGGTATACCGGATGCTGGATGCCCATACCAGATGTATACCAGATACCAGATGCAGATGTGGGCCTGGCCCACCCACATCTAGCTGTGCGTGGCGTTTGGCTTTATCCGGGGAAGAGGGGATCGTGATGGTTGTGCCGACGTCGAGTGTTCGGGCCCTTAACTCGGTGGAGGCAACGCAGCACTTCGGCCCCCGCTTCCCGTAGACGGCACACCCGAATTGACCCGACCAGGGGGAAATCAACAATCGCCTTTTCCTGTCCTCCTCTCCGCCTTTCACTTTCCTATCCTTTTTCTCACCACTTTCCTGTCTTCTCCTCTCTTCTTGGTTTTAACTACCTTGAGTTGACGCGTATTTGATTTCAGCTGGCGCGGGTAGGATTTTATTTCAAGTCCCTGTCTCTCGTTGAAATCCGGTGGGTGGCTGGCACTGCGTCCGAACAGTATATATCTGGCTCCTCTTTTACCCCCGAGTGGTCGTCCTTACGAAAGAGTGTGTGCCGAAGTGGCTTCACAGTCCCTGTCTCTCGCTGAAATCCGGTGGGTGGCTGGCACTGCGTCCGAACAGTATATATCTGGCTCCTCTTTTACCCCCGAGTGGTCGTCCTTACGAAAGAGTGTGTGCCGAAGTGGCTTCACAGTCCCTGTCTCTCGTTGAAATCCGGTGGGTGGCTGGCACTGCGTCCGAACAGTATATATCTGGCTCCTCTTTTACCCCCGAGTGGTCGTCCTTACGAAAGATTGTGTGCCGAAGTGGCTTCACAGTCCCTGTCTCTCGTTGAAATCCGGTGGGTGGCTGGCACTGCGTCCGAACAGTATATATCTGGCTCCTCTTTTACCCCCGAGTGGTCGTCCTTACGAAAGAGTGTGTGCCGAAGTGGCTTCACAGTCCCTGTCTCTCGTTGAAATCCGGTGGGTGGCTGGCACTGCGTCCGAACAGTATATATCTGGCTCCTCTTTTACCCCCGAGTGGTCGTCCTTACGAAAGAGTGTGTGCCGAAGTGGCTTCACAGTCCCTGTCTCTCGTTGAAATCCGGTGGGTGGCTGGCACTGCGTCCGAACAGTATATATCTGGCTCCTCTTTTACCCCCGAGTGGTCGTCCTTACGAAAGAGTGTGTGCCGAAGTGGCTTCACAGTCCCTGTCTCTCGTTGAAATCCGGTGGGTGGCTGGCACTGCGTCCGAACAGTATATATCTGGCTCCTCTTTTACCCCCGAGTGGTCGTCCTTACGAAAGATTGTGTGCCGAAGTGGCTTCACAGTCCCTGTCTCTCGTTGAAATCCGGTGGGTGGCTGGCACTGCGTCCGAACAGTATATATCTGGCTCCTCTTTTACCCCCGAGTGGTCGTCCTTACGAAAGAGTGTGTGCCGAAGTGGCTTCACAGTCCCTGTCTCTCGTTGAAATCCGGTGGGTGGCTGGCACTGCGTCCGAACAGTATATATCTGGCTCCTCTTTTACCCCCGAGTGGTCGTCCTTACGAAAGAGTGTGTGCCGAAGTGGCTTCACAGTCCCTGTCTCTCGTTGAAATCCGGTGGGTGGCTGGCACTGCGTCCGAACAGTATATATCTGGCTCCTCTTTTACCCCCGAGTGGTCGTCCTTACGAAAGAGTGTGTGCCGAAGTGGCTTCACAGTCCCTGTCTCTCGTTGAAATCCGGTGGGTGGCTGGCACTGCGTCCAAACAGTATATATCTGGCTCCTCTTTTACCCCCGAGTGATCGTCCTTACGAAAGAGTGTGTGCCGAAGTGGCTTCACAGCTTTTCAAGAAAGCTAAAGAAACCTTTCCGCGATTACGCGCCATACAGCGAACGAGCAGAAAAGTCGGCCAGAGTAATACCGCCATTTGTTGTTGCTAACAGTCAGAAGCCTTGGCCCCGGCTACAAAGTGACAAAACCAGCTAGTGGAGACCTATGCATTCAGATCGATGATAAAGACCAGTAATCTAAGCTTCCAAACATTGCGTCGTTCGGGGACATTGTCGTAGCTGTTACATCCCGCCAGTTTCTGAATAGAACTCGCGGAGTTATCTCAGAAAGTGACGCCACTCTTGACAGAACAAGAAATGTTATCAGGACTACAAGATCAGAACGTCATCAATGTCCATAGAATATAGACAAGAAATGAAAACAAATAAATACCTACAAACTATCTTGTTCTCACATTAAATTCTAGTACACCACCCTACTGGATTGAAGTGGGCACAAAGATCCATGTCCGACGATGTATACCTAAACCCCGACTGCGTTTTAAGTGTCAGAGATGCGGCCACAGCACGCAGAGTCGCCGTGGCCGTGAGACATGTGCGAAATGTGCCTCGAACGACCAACCTTCTGACAACTGTGACGCTGCGCCACACTGCGCCACACTGCGCGAACTGTGACCGGGAGCACCCCACATACCCCAGGTCATGTCCATCATAGAAAAATTAAAACGAAATCATAACACTGTAGTATAAGAAAAATATCACATTTAAAGAGGCGAGAAGACGATCCTTAATCAAAAAGCATACATTTTCACTGACTTCAAACACAAACTTCGCCGCTGTGGTGCGACGGGGCGATGAACCAAGACGCGGCCTTCGGCACCTGCCCAGATCACATGCAGTGAGCCTATGGTAGGGCTATCCACGCCCCTGGTGGAAGTAGCTAATATTGCTTCGCCACCTTCAAAGCAGGCTATGCGGGCACCCAGGTTGGCGTGCCAAAGGCCTCCGCGCACAAGGTGAGGTCAAACCACTTGATCTATGCACGATTCTACAGCGCTTCTGAAGAGGCGATGAACGCGGTAGCACCGTGCTGTCGACGTCGGAGGAACGGCGGAAGTTCTTGGATCGTCCAGAAAAGACAAGTCCAGAATCAAGGCGTCGAAAACAACAACCTAGTTGCCTACTTTACACACATGGTATTAGATGACATTCATAGTGCACTGAAATTATAGGAGACTTTTAAGTAAGTTCAGTGACATAGAAGACATCCCAGCTGTACTCTGCACTGTTGCTCTATGTTTACAAAAAACAAGCCTAGGTCCTCAGCATACCAATACACTCAAGAAATACTATAGACTTCCGCCGCGACCGACAGCAGGCAAGCAGGCTTTTAGGGGGCATTGCCATCATAGAACAAAGTGGCATCGCAATTCGGGAACACAAGCTTATAAAACCAGACTAGAAGCCGCGACAGCCATCCTACTTACATTTAAAACTACAGTGTGCCGTGTATGTCTCCAACCACACTTCAGAGTAATCAGCCATGAAATAGAAGTCCTTTTATAGGAACTACCAGAGCCGTGTCTGGTAGCTGAGAATTTTGATGCTCACTCCAGTCTCGGGTGGCCAAAAAACCGACACTAGAGGACACGTTACGGATAATGTTATTCTGCGTAAACATCTTTGCCTGCTGTACAACGATAAACATGCATACTGCTCTCCGAGCTCAGGGAAAATTTGTTGTATAGCTTTAGCTTTTAGTTCACCTTCCATTTTTGCCACTTTTAAATGGGATGTCACTCACAACCCATATGGAAGCGGCCACTGCCTGTCACAATTCAGCTTATCATTCTCACCGGAAATAATTCCGACAAAACAACGACGTTATACCTTATGTTTAGCGCATGATGGCCTTAGATGCTTATGCGCCACTAAACACAACACAACACAACACGGCGTTGGAAGCTGCATTTAGCTGACTGGGCCCTGTTTAGAGCAGAAGCCAGTTTAGTCAAAACATCTTCAGAAGCTGAAACGGTTTTCAAGTCGCATGAAACGCTGTGGTTGGGAAGAAGGGACCTTGAAAATCATGAGTGCGATTTTTTTCTCGATTCTGTCCGAAAAAAAGAGCTGCAGTCGCTCCTTAAAAACCCGCCGCCGACACGCCCTCGTCACTTCCGGAAGCGCCGGATGGGGGGACGGCAAAAAGGGAGAACTGGCGGAAGTGACACCATTCAGGGAGAGTCGGCCGTCCGGCTGTGCTTGCTCCTCTGAGGCCCGCGCTTTTGTGAACGACAGATCAGCGTAATTCCCTCTGGCAGTGCCGTTTGCTTTCCCTGGTTAGGGCGTGCTGTGCAATGCTTGAAGCCTGTATATAAACCAGTTTTGGTATGGTACTTACGAACAGCGCTCAGGGCATAGCTTGGTAGAAGACGTTGGTTGTTCTCCTCCAGCCTCTTGCACGATAACTAGACAAACTGGCGGTACGCAGCATACCAAAACTGCCAGCACAAAATATGTACATCAGTATTTCTCTTTTCGTAATATTACTTCCTTACCTGTTTGTAAACTTTTTTGCCTTTTCCAGCTGTAAAGCCACTTCCAGCACTGCCTTACTGAGGCAGAGTCTTGAACTCTCTTTGAGCTCGTTACGCACTGTGTGCCTTTTTGCTTTTTTCTGATTTCAGACACCTCCTGGCAGCACAAGCAACCCTATTAAAGGGACTATGCAAAAAATTAATTGAGATTACGTAAAGCAGACAAGAGATAGGCATTCGATCACTCGTCACCCCATTGCAAGAATTTTCGAGCTAGCATCAATAACAGCGAAGATATAGACGATTAAAAATTGCGCTCCTCCTCTCCCCCTCAACTCGTACACGCGGGGCACCAGACAAAAATAAAGAAAACAGCTCTGGGACTGGGCCCCGCCTATGAATAAGTCATCCGCTGACGTTTATTCTGCAACTTCCGGTTGTCGCTCCTAGCCCCCCAGCAGCAGCGTCGGCGGCGTGGCGGCATCTCTCCGGTCTCTTCTTCTTCCTGGATTTGCGGCGCACGTCGGGTTTCTTTGCTTGTCATCTGTGGTAATTAGCAGTAATAAACCCGGACCTCGAGGTGCGACTGCTCGCTTTTACGGCCGCGATGGGCATCGAGCCCTATGCGTGCGCACGAATAGCCGTGCGAGTGGCTCCGGAACTCCCGACAGAAGGAGGCGGCAGAGGAAAATTGAAACCATATGCGCGAAGGCAATGTCCTGGCCCGCGCTTGCCCGAGAGGCTCGCGCGGCGGCACGAGCAGACGATTTTCACGGCTACCGGAAGTGTACCCGTGACGTCGTGGCTGCCGTGGCTCCAGCGAATGAGAGCGTGTGGTGGCCTGGCGACGTCATGGTACAGTGACGTCTTTCTTCCACGATTTTAGTTCCAAAATCGGTCACTACGAGTAAACCAATCGGCCCGCGAATTTTGAAAAACACGGTTTTTAAAAGTTCATAATAAATTGCCGGCTCAGTTCTGAAGACTCATACTTGGTGTGAATGCTTCTTAGCATCATTTCTAAGCATTGAAAAAATTTACAAGTGACTTTTTATTCGTCACATAGTCCCTTTAATCTTTCATCAGCGCGCAGCACATGCAGCTGCACCTAACTGAATAAAAGACCTATTATATCAAGCTAGTATACTTGGGCAATGCGAACATTTGCATTCACGAACGCCTGGTCATGGCTGACGATCGACAATGGCGTCAGAATTCATGAAAATTTGTCCTTCACTCAGAACGGCAACGTCGTCGAGCTGCGGTGCGCATATATCTGCCACAAGTAATTCTGCTGGTTGTCTCGATACGCAACAGCAGCAACTATGTCTCGCAGCACGCTAGTTATGATGAGCAGCACTGCGAGCTCCGAAACGTAGCCATAATTAAGGAAAGCGCGCACGGGAGCTTCCTCCCGGTCGCCTCGTTTCTTCGCGTTGCAGTACAGCAGTGAACCCACTCCAACTCATCCAATTGGCTTTCTTTTGTAGTTCTAAAAGGCCTACGGGTGTAATTAGGCACTTCACTATAAATAAATGAACAAACAAATGATTTACCTTGCGCGACTCGTGTAAGCATGCTGGTGATCTTAATTCGATCATGCTTACAGGCGTTACAAGAAGATGGTGGCCAGGGTTTCATGCAGAAGTGGTACACGACAACGTTTCGACGCAATTTCCTTTTTTTTCGCCATTTGCACATGCACCTACACAAGATATATCCGTGCATGCATCTACGAAAAACATGCGTATCAGTCGAGCGCCGCGGTGTCTCAGTGGTCATGGCGCTCGTCTGTTGACCCGAAAGACGCGGGTTCGATTCCGGCCGTTGCGGTCAAATTTCGATGATGGCGAAATTCTAGAGGCCCGTGTACTGTGCGATGCCAGTGCACGTTAAAGAACCCCAGGTGGTCGAAATTTCCGGAGCCCTTCACTACGGCATCCCTCATAGCCTGAGTTGCTTTAGGACGTTAAACTCCCTAAATAAAATCAAATTGAGATTTCCAACACGTGAAAATGTCGCGACCTGACTTTCGCTGTCGGCGCACTCCGCGGCGTTGTTGGTTCCGCCGTTTTCTGAAGAGAGTCCAAATTGTTCAACACTGCTTGAATTATCCATAATTTCCAAAATGCAGTTCTCTAAGCCAGCTGAAGCAACGCGCTACGCAGCAACGCGTCCGTGTCGGCCGGAGATCCCCGTGGATGACGTCACGACGGTCCCGGCCAATCGCGGGCAAGAGCGGCGTTCGCTCGGCGCCCTGAGGTGATGGGGCGAGTTTTCTTCTAAAAAATAGCTTTTTGCTTTTATTTCCCCTCTTTTTGATTGAGATGTTCTTTTTCAGCAGACAAAATAACTGTAAAATGTCGCAGGGAACTTTTTTTTTTCGAAAAGTGCTTTCAGCTTCCCTTTTAGCATAGATGAACTCAGTGAAATATTCACAGCATGTATCCTTGATGCCGCACACTTAGTTATTCCTCGGTCCTAGGGAGCGGTATGACAGACCCACAAATTGTGGCGGACACGAGAATGCGAGGAAGCGAGAAAAAAACAAAATAAAGCTTGAGGTATATTTCGTAGATACCCCACACAGAAGAATTGCCTTCTAAATTTTTGAAAGGCAAGAGCTAAAGCACAGCATTCCTGTCGCAATACCGAAAGAGTGTCATTGCAGAGGCATGTCTCGTCTACGAAGAGCTCAATCATATCTAAAAAGATGTGGGAGCAGGTTCGTAAACTAAACGGCATATACTCCCTATTCACGGTTGCTCTTCTGACAGTCCCTGGTATGCAAACAAGTATAAAAGAAAAGGTGAACAGTTTAGGTGAACGTTTTTTTCAGACGTTCTATTTCTTCGCACTGTACAGAATCATTTTTAAAACACGAAAATTCAGATGAAATAGAGACTTAATTCCAACAAGTGGTGGCTCAAACGAGCCGTATAATCGTTTAATTTGCTCTCCAAGAACATGAAAGGGTAAACAGATAGCGGGCCGGTAAACAGATAGCGGGCCCTGGTGAAATGCATGACAAACTGCTGCCCTTATTTCAGAACCCGCTGTCGAAGAACTTTTGAAAATTAAAAAAAAAATGGTTTAGGAATTATACATGAGGCTTGGAAGAAGAGCCATTACTGTACCGTTTGTGAAGCCCAGAAAGTTACCAACCTCTCCTAGCATTTTTTATAGACCGACAACTCTTATCAGTTGTCTCGCCAAAACTTTTGAAAGCGTTCTGAATAACAGATTAACCTTCATCCTTGAATCCTGTGAGCTTCTCGAAGTTCATCAACGCAGAGTTTTAAGTAGGCGGGCTCAACAATTGGCCATCTAGGTTCGCCTTGAAAAAGATGTCCGAGAAGCGATGACACACAGGCAACACTTGTCTTGCTGTCTTCTTCGACCTGGAAAGAGCATACTACACAATCTGGAAGCATGCTTAACTGTTTGAACGACTTCCTGCCCTGCCGCTCATTTCATGTCCGGCTAGGTACTACCTTTTTAAATAACTTTATCGAGGAGAATGAAGTACCGCAGGGTTGTATTCTAAGCACCACTATTTTTAAGGCGAGTTACGAAGAGCGGACCGGAGGGAGGTTTGGTTCACGTGGTAGGCGGTCCGCGCCGATCGTCATCGATCCGGTCCGCTCGCATGAACCCACCTTTAGAGTGAAAGTGAGTTCAATAGCCAAAATAATTGACAAGTGTATTATGTATTCAGTTTATGTTCACCTCCAGATAGCATGCACTTCATCCAGAGTATCAACCCTCGAGAGACAAGTACAGTCGTCCACATGGATCGTTTAAGCGGCGCGCTCTGTTATGCATTTAAGAAAATCGCGGCTGCCTGGCTTGCCTAATGTAGCTTAAGACTTATGGAGTTGAATAGAGTCCACGGGAATGTGCATGCGCGATAAGGCCAGGTTTTAAGCCTCAGGCCACTCGTAAATGACACAAGTGCACCCCCCGGTGGGCCGTTCGAGCGCTCAGGTGTGGGCACGACTGTACAGCTTACAATAAACTAGCGACCTGAGCTAGGCAGAAATGAAATCCAGTTTTCTTCACCAAAAAAAAAAAAAGTCGCTGTTCACCAGTAAAAAGCGAACATAAATTTCTAGGCATAACTTTTGACAAATAGATGAGGAATTTTTATGGTGCAAGCTTCAGCTTGCCCAAAGAGGGCCATGTCACAAGGTATCATTTGTCTACTCAAGGTGAGGTCAAAGACCCATATCCCAAGCATCAAACCCCAGATAAGCCGAGCACCAGGTCAGGAGAGAGCTTGTACCCATTGTATCACCGTTGGGCGCCCGGCGGCAGTGCGGATCGAACCCCGCACCTCGGCATTCGATGCGGATGCTCAATCGACTAAGCCACAGCTGTGATGGCCTAGCTGACATAAACATTCTCAAGAAGAAAGCTTTCCGATCCCTGAACATACACATAGGGCTCTCACGAAAACACTGTGTGTCCGATATGATGTGCCTTTTACACATATATCGCTCCGCAGTGAGCTCTTCCTTAGAATATGGGTGTGTAGAGTACGGGTCAATGAGGCCATCATACTTAAAAGACTGGATCTAGTACAAAACCTTAGGTTTGAAACTTTCAACACAACATGCAGAACGTCCCCCGTACGTAGAAACAAAAGAACCGCTCCTCACAGACAGGATAACAATGCTTAGATGTGCACGCATACTGAAAATAAGGTCCGTACAAAAACGTCTCTCTTACCGCATAGTTACTAAGTGCACATCCAGAATAATGTTCAATAGATTCCACTCGATGATGCCTTTACTACTACGCTTCGAGATATATGCCAGAGGGTTACGAATAATAGATGCCCCTGCCGATATCTCACCAAGGCATATGATCAACTGCCGTCATGGTACAGCCTTCCCTCTGTATGTGACTTCCCATTAACTCGCTTTCATAAAAAGCAAACACCACGCGAACACTTTAGATGAATGATACTAAAGGAAAAAAAATCTGTGAGCTACACAGAACTTCATAGAGCCGGCTTAAATCCTTCATGTAATGTCCCACAGGGGACCTTTCTAGAATAATAAATAAAAATAAAATTAAAAACAGCAAATTAAGACGACTGATTGAAATAGTACACGACGCCAGTAAGCCATTGGACCGCCGAAGTCAAATGGATACAATATTCCTTGATTTTAGAAGTGCTTTTGATTCTGTTATTCTCAAAAAATCACTATTGAAATTAAGAAATATTCTAGGAAATAATAATATTGTGCGACGGATAGAAGAATTTATTAATTAGAAGCACCAGTTTGTTGTTATTGTGGGGTATAGGGCGGACGCATGCAGCGTGCAGTCTGGCATGCCACAATTAAGGCTCAGTCCCTGAGCCCTTGCTGTTCCTAGTGTGTGTGAACGAAGCGTGCTCAAAACGAATTGTTGGGCTGGTTGGTACGTATCTCATGCTTCTAAATCCACAGCGCAAAAAATGGACAAGGACGACAGAGGGACACCCCAAAGCGCTGACTACGACCAAGTTAATTTGTCATGCACTGCGCCTACGTGTATACAATTCAGCGTGCATACGAAGCAAAATTTAAGAAACACAAAAAGTGACGCTACCTCCGGCTGCAGCAGCGACCCACACGTGGCACATGCATAAGACCCGCAAAAAACAAACATAAAACATAAAAACATAAACGACCTGATTAAAAAATCATGTGTAAATGCACTGCTTTATTTACACTGACGTGAAATCAGTAGCCAGCCAGATTGGACTTAATGACCAGTTAATAAAAATAAACGACTGGTGTACTGACTGGAAAATGTCCTCGAACCTGAAAAAAAAACGATGTGTATGACAATTTCCAATAAGCACCAACCTCAACAATATGCATAAACGTTAGAGAACACTCCATCAAGGATCACAGAGGCACCTTGAGATTACAATTAATTCGAACCTTAGGTGAACCACTCATATAGATGAGATACTAGTGAAATCATGATGATGATGATGATGAATTTTTACGGCGCAGGGGCATCTGTGGCCAAGGAGCGCCATGTCACAAGGTTGTTTCTTCTTTTCTTCTGCTCAAGGTGGGGGTCAAAGACCCATTTCCCGAGCAATTCACCCTAAACAAGCCGAGCACCAGGCAGGGGAAAGCTTGTACCCATTGTATCACCAGCAGCCGCGGTGGCTCAGTGGTTGTGGTGGTCGACTGCTGTCCCGAAAGACGCGGATTCGATCCCGGCCACGGCAGTCGAATTTCGATGGAGGCGAAATTCTAGAGGCCCGTGTACTGTGCATTGTCAGTGCACGTTAAAGAACCCCAGGTGGTCGAAATTTCCGGAGCCCTCCACTACGTCGTCCCTTATAGCCTTAGTCACTTTGGGGCGTTAAATCAAACCATTGTATCACCGGTGGGTACCCGGCGGCACTGGGGTTCGAACCCCGCACGGCCCGCATGCCAGCCGGTAATAGTGAAAGCAAATAAAAATTAGGATACTTACGACGATCGCTAAGACTTGCCACATCAGAGACAAAATTATTACAAAATGATAGTACGGCCAACGTTGGGTATTCTTGTGAAGTCTGCGGCCCTCGCACTAAGTGCCTAACATCAAAACTGGAGCATGCACAAAGACGTGCGCAAAGTTTCATTCTTTCGTGGCACCGAAACAACATTATACATTAGAGTTGACTCACCCGCACTGAAGGTTCGAAGGAAGATAAAAAGATTGCGTCCGTTTTATAGCATAAATAACAAACCACTCATAGAAAATACTTCAAAGAAACTGTCACGTATCACGCGAATTAAGAACTCTGAAACCACAGAGAAGCAAAAGTTTTTTAAATATTAATTTTAATGCGAAAGCATTACTAGTCCCATAGAGGGAAAAAGCCGGCGTCGTGTGTACGTCTACTCGCAGATCGCACAGAAAATCCGAGTGATGGCAAGAAAAATAAGTTGACGCCATTAAGCGAGACATACAGCAAGTCCAGCACCACCACTTCAGACAATGCTATACATGTCGTCCGTCTATAGTCTCCGTGCGCTGGTATGGTGGCGCCAGCAGCGACCACATCGCCAGCGCCGCCTCGTGGCACTCGCCGCGTTAACCGGACGCTCAGTCACGGCCGGTCTCTCGATGGGAGAGCGCCCCCCCCCCCCCCCCCCCCCTCAAGCGCCCTGGTGTCCCTGCGCCTTCCTCCATGCCCGATGCGTTCGCGTCAGCCCGGCCCCATTGCAGATGCCCACTGACCGCGATGCCATTCTAAGTCAACGCCTGCTTCTATGCGGATTTCAACGCATTGAAAGCCTTGACGCCACCGCTGCTACATTTAGTTTCAATTGCTTTCAGGTTGGGCTGATCACTGATTCCGAGCAACCATGATTGTGTTGCAGTCCCGACTATGATATCCCGACGCACTGCAATATCCGGCAGCGCAGTTGAGCTTATTGAGATTAATTAAGTACCTTTACAGTTTTGAGAAGCAAGGCTCTCATTTCCTCATAATGAAATCAGCTATGTATAATTTGCATCCACTGTGACATCCACTATGGTCGGCTAGAATGGCGAAAAACGCAAACTTGCTGCACATATCAGATGATAATGCTGTACTGCAGGATTGACCCTGCTTTACTTTGCGCATTCCCCAGAGAATAATTACCATAGCTCTAAGCATAGAAAAAGACGGGTTTCTTGCTTAGTGGCTGAAATTATCTGGGACCTCCTACTTCCATAAATTAAGGGTTTAGCGATGTATTGTGAAATCCAAGGAATATATATATAGGGAAATTTGAACCGCCCTCTATTTTTCTGTTTATTCGTCCAGGACAAGATTTGAGACCTCAGAAATGCAACAAATAAAGATACAAAATTTTAAACCAGTGTAGGAAATAAAATGATGCAATAAATAAATACAAAAGAGCTTGGGTGAAACAATGTGAAAAACGACGTAAGCACTCTCAGAAGTACGACGTCGCTTCCATAGCATACACACACGCACGAAACAAAAAACTAGAAACAAAATTGACATGCTGAACCACAGAGGAGCATAACAAACGAATACAAACTGCAGATGCTAGATCCAAGAACTGCACCGTGGACCATATCCTGCGACTGACTGAGCGCATTCCTTCCCTTTACATAAAGACATAAAACAACTACCAATGATGGCACTTTCAAAACACCCCAGTCGGTGTAAACCCTTTCCCAGTTCGCACTCATGAATTTAATTCCATAGTACACCCATTTTCCAGCAGACCCTCTGTGCAGGAGCGAGCCTGCACGATGTCCAAGGAAGCGTTAAAATATATTCGGTACCTTGACTGCAGCGTTTTTATAGCTGTTATCACATTGGTAAAGACAGCAGTAGGTCGAGTACCCATAATTATCCAAGTTTGTTTTCGCCTTCGGACGCAACACCTCACCGCTCGCCTTGCTCACTGCAAACTGAACCAGAGAGCTGCGTTGGCTGCGTCCGCCTTTCGCCACCGCTGTTAACCAGGTGGCGCTACTCGCGCGCGCCTAACCGCAGCGCACGGAGCCCGTATATACTCGTCACTGGCTGAGTTCCATGTGGCGCCATTCATATGGTGACATTCCTAGCAAAATTGTGATGCAACCATTCGTCGCACAGCGTGCTGGGTGGTGTCGTACGATTTTTTGTTACATATAGCTTACATGTGCTAGTCAAGTTGGAGGCTAGCTTGAGACAGGGATTCAAACCGACGACATATGCACCTTCGACTATATGCCCTCCCAGGCTTTTGTATAAAAATCGTGATGCAACCGTTCGTCGTACAGTGTGTGTGTGTGTGGGTGTCCCAACAGCCAAACGCCTACGTCTTGCGTCCAAGACATGCAAACTCGGATAACCTCATCGCCCTGCAACGAGAGGGTTCGAACGTTTGCCGTCTGCTGCGCAACCAATAAGCAAGCACATGCGCTCGTAGAAAAGAACTTTAATGCTTGTACAAACATTACGCGTAAACAATGCACCCAGGGACAGTAATGCTTTCGCGCTCAAACACGTAACCAGTCTAAAGTGTCTCTGCGGAATTTTTTTTTTTTTTATTGACGTCGTGCGATTGGAACAAGCTCCCAGAACAAACAGTAAGGACTGAGAGCTGTAAAGTGTTCTATTGCTGGTTCTCGATCTTTTTAAAAATGTGATGCTATATATGCGTGTTATTGAGGCATGCTGGCCTTTGTTTTGCTGCGCTGCTTTCCATTGTTTTGTTTTCTTATGTTCTAATACGAACTTGTACGAAACCTCTCGTCTTGAATTATTTGTGCATTGTGATTTGTTTCCACAATTTTGTTTCCTTCCAGTTTATAAATAGGTTGTTTGAAACCACTCCTATTGGTGTATTTTCCACTGTTTTGTTGGCACTATTTTGAAATGTCTTGTTCCCTTCCCGTTTCCACAATAGGCTGTATAAAATCACTCCTATCATGGCCCTATTTGAGATGATAATATTTAAAAAAAATAAAAATAAGAAAAAATAAATAAAGCGCGCTAATACAAGGTAACTGGGAAAAATAAAGATTGGCTACCGAAGCAGGCACCAAGTTTTACCTCCGAACGTTGTGCTGTCTGTAAAGATATAGGCGAAATAATGAATCAGAACATCGAATACAGCCTAATATATATACCGATTCCCTGAGCCTATATTCACACCGCTACATTCCGGAAATGTGGTTGAACCTTTGGTAGAAAGCATCACACACAAAATTTGGAAAAGGCGCAACACAAGGACACATGATGAGATTCTGCTGGGCCCCAAGCCACGTTGGGATATATGGTAACGACTTGAACAAAACAGCGCAGGAACAGGACAAGAAAGGACACGGGACAGGCGCTGTCTAGCAACTGACGGTTTATTGAAAAGGAACACATAAAATTTACTCTCTTTACAACCAATAGCGCGCATGAGCTGCAGCAGCGACACTGGTAAGCTGGCAACTTCAGTCCATGGGGATCGAGATAAATAGTTCACAGTCACGAACGAGAACGATGGGTTTCTTACGCATGTTTCGCGGTTTTTGTGAATATGAAATGCTTCGCTGATTTCTATAGTTTGTTTATCTTGTGATTGTACAAGATCTTAGTATCGTTAAAAAGTGGAGTACGTTCTTCAGAAGGCTTGAGGTGTTACAACATTCTTGGCAGTGCAGGGCCAGGTTTGAGGAAGGGGCCGCTCCAAAGTGTTGTGCTCACGTAGCCGGGTTCTTCTTTCTTGTCCCTGTTCCTGCGCTGTTTTTGTTCAAGTATGTACCAACTCGCTCAACTTGCCGTTTTACTGAAGCACATGGTAACGAGAGAGCCGACTATGTGCTGCACGAGCTCGCACTGGTGAAGCGAAAAGGTAAACAACATAAAACTAATACAGGCTAAATTGAAGGACAAATGCCAGACTGCTTTGGATAATGAAGTAAACAACAAACTGCACTTTCTAAAGCCCAGCTTGGGAGAATAGAAGTCATGTAGGTATCAGGAACGCTTCATCGAAGTAATGTTATACCTCTGTCACACGGGCACTCTAAAGGCACTTTGAACTAATGCTCCTTTATGCTCCCAAAGGAGCACTACTTCAAGGGACTTCGTCCGTGCTATACACGGTTGCGGAACGACCTTCACAAGAAGTTTTTAGCGCCCTCATCGGCGAAAAGCGTTATTAAAATTGCAAACCTCACTGCACATGTAAATACAGAAATGCCACATTTTTTTAGTAAATTAGTTTTATAACCGTAATATGTTAAAGCAACAAACAACAAACATGGCCGACATGGCGGCATATTTACCGTGGCTACCGTGACGCTCGTATATCTCGAACGAGAGTATGGCGTGGTGAGACTGCCACAAAACAAATGACCATCTTATATTTTAAAACACCACTAATCTTATGAAGTGAATTTATAAAATGAAAATTGAACGTTTCTTTTCTCAATTTATTTATGCTGTTAACTCGCTGGGAGAGAGAGTACTCCCTTGAAGCCTCAAAGGACGAACTCGAGCTGCCTTGTTTAGAAGCTCCTTTGAGCTAGGTGTCCTTTGGCGCGTCCGTGTGGCAGCGCACGTTCGTCCTTAGAGTAATGGAGCATTAGTTCAAAGTACCTTTACAGTGTCCGTGTGACAGGGGAATTATACCATCTTCGCACTGGACACATACCCCGTACAAATAACTTCTTATAAAATAAGAAAGCCAGCTATGTAAAAAATGTGGAGACGAAGTCACAGCAAACCACGTGTTATTCTCTTGCACAAACATGAAAAACTAAGAATAAATATTTTATTCTATTTTATAATGAGCACATTTCTTTTCATCCAACGCTGCTTTTAGGTGAAAACGCACTCGTTGATCTTTCGTGTGTTTTTTTAGGTGTCTAAATATAGCAAATGTTCTAAACAAATTGTACGTTGAATAAAGTGTAATCCATTAAAGATAGCAAACAGACATTTTAACCTCGTGTTCGGCGCCAGATAGCCTCAGCTGCCATAAAACCCAAAGCAACACAAAAGTAAATATTAGATGACACCTTTTTTTGGAGCGCGCGGAAAAAACTATGCAGTTATATAAATTTAAGCCTCAGCTGTCGAATAGGTGAGGACTACTATGCCTCACCATGAGGGACTTCCGCGAGGAATGCAAGAACCAACAGAAATCGCGCCTGGTCGTAAACGGTTCCTCTTTTCGATCTGCCACAGTAAGGATTGTAGCAACTTGTTGCAGTTGGACTTCGCTAATAATGATGTCAGTTACTCTAGAGCAAATTCCAGTTGTGCTCTCTTCCGATACAAATATGGTCTGAGCGAGGTATACGTGTGAGTTTAACAGAAAGGTTATTGTTGGCTATGTTCTCGAGCACGGAAATCGTGCTGAAGAGTGCGTTTTGTTTCATTTAGAAGGTGAGTCATACCGCATGAAGTACTATTTTTCCGCCTGCAAACTTTTTTTTTTCGTTTGTACCACTCACATTTTTTCTGAATATTTTACCTCGACTAATGAACGCACCCACACCAAATTTTCAGAGAATTTTTGGGAAAGAAAGCGCGCTCACTATGCTAGTATAAATACGGTAAGTCTGCATTCAAAATTTTCTTATGTGGCGAACCTTGCGTGACATTTCATATCACGCCAGAAAAAAATACAACAGACTCAACAGACTATATGCTATGAGATTCCATGTTTTGTCATTATCAGGGCTTAAAGTCGAGGGGCCTCCGACCCTCGACCGATATAAAGGAAATTTTGAGTCTCAGATCTTTTGATGACGGCGAAGCAGTCGTCGACATACCTGAGGAAAATCTTTGATTTCGGGTGGAATTCCACCCGAAACCAAAAAAAAAATTTTGGTTGGAGTTGTGCAGTTTATTATAAGTCTTCAAACCCAACCAGACAGGCAAAACTGTCAAAATGTTTAGTTTTCAATCCAATGATTTTACATGCAATTTTGAAGCTTTTGCAAACAAAGAAGTTAGGGCGGTCATGTTTCGAGGCCCGCCCTAAGCTTCGATAACCAATGGAGGTAGCCGCAGCCCCTGAAGGTTGGACCCAACTTCGAGCCCGGGGCTTGGCTAAAAAGAAAAAGAAACACATACCGAAAACATTCTGAAAACCGTCTCCCCGGGGGGAGTACTCGCCCTTATTGCTTGATGCTTTCCCCTTCCCTGCCGCACCCACGCGTCGCCTCTCGAAGGATGAAAAGTTTTTTCAGCTAATTGGCGGGACCACTAATCCACTGGCTCGCTGCAGGAATGTCAGACGGCGTAGACCCGCGACGCTTTGGTGCCATCGAGAATGCCAAAGGGGGGGGGGGGGGGAGGGCATCGCGGAATGCGAGGTAGTTCGCATATTTCCGCAGACGCGCAGTATGGCGGTCTGCCGCTGTGGGAATGCTGCCCAATGGCGCGTTCACACTTGTACTTTCGGCGGCGAGAGCGAGCGGAATCCGCTGCAGGGGCGAAGGTTCCGCCGAAATACCCAGCGGAAAGGCCGATTGGTCCAGGACCGAATTCTGCCGCCGGAAAAAAATCCGCCGAATCTCGTCAGCCAATATGCCCGTCACACTTGTCCAAAAATCCGGCGAGCGAAGCGATTCGGCCGCTTTTGACGCAGAGCGAGGCGGAAAGCGGCGCGGCGAGGGCGATCGGGCTGGACCACGTTGTAAGAATAACGTACTCTTGTACCGTGGGCTGGACTCAAATTTTCCGCGTTCGCCGCCGCGGCGAAAAACATGGCGGCGCCCTTCGACGCAGGGCCCCTCGCCTCGGAATGAATTCGTCGTTGTTGCGGCCTTGTTCAGCGCGTTCACTGGCCATAATCGGACACCGGTACATCGCTTCGTCTCACCTCAACTATAAGCAAAAGTATAAGTGATAAATTTGCTTTATTTTTTTATTTTGAGTCACGATTCTGCCGCCACTAGGCCTACGAGGAGCGCCGGTTTTGTTGACAGTACTAGTTCCCGTCCTGACAAGCAGATGGCGCCACTAAGCTGGGCGTTTCGTTGCGAGTCTGTTTGCATAGGCTGAACTAAAAATGGGAATGTGCTTGCGTTTACGTACGCAAGCGTGCATACGGTTATGGTACACAGACAGCATCGATTTATGCTCTTTTCTAACCATATCTGTGTACGCCGCGAGCGGTGACGTGGTGGCCGGGAAGTGTGTGGAAAAGCGAGAAACAGCAGCGGCGCGGCTGTTCCGCCTCGCCCGGGCGTCAACAGATGAGAACAGGTCCGAGTTTTCCCGGCGAGCGAATCCGCCGAATTTTTGGACAAGTGTGAATGCGCCCTAAGTCCAAGCGGCACCACGGGCTCGTTGTGTGCGCCTCGCATGCTTTCTTGGTGCGCTTAACAAAGCCAGGTGTATTCGGTCGTCACAGCGGTGCTGTCAAGCAGCCAGTGCCTCCAGCGCCTTTGCCACTGCTTTAAGGGGGGGGGGGGAGAGAGAGAGAGCTCGGAGCTTCACAGAGAGCTCTACACGCAGGCCAGAGGCCCGCAGGGACCGCAAGCTAAGGGAATAAAAAAAATGTACGCGTTGATGAAGCGCGGCCTTACACCTCCCTTCAGTGGAGTTATTAGTGTTTCGTTGAGTTTGTCGCATGTACGATTTCAGTTCTGCGTGAAAGAGGTGGCGTACTTCTGGCATTGGGCAGTCATTTCTGCGACCTTTCTTTGAAGGGTTACGATGCCTTGTCAGTTTTTCGGCTATTTTTGTATATTGGCGCGAAGTATGATGAAATGTGCGGCAACGTTTCGATAATCTTCTTTGTAGTTGAAGGTATTAATATCTGTGCATGTTTTGATGGGCTGGAACACACACTGCGCTTCATCTGGAGCTTGTTCGGTTGAGCAAGATTTGAACTTTCTCACAATCTGCGAAGTATTTCGAATAATAATAATTAGTTTTTGGGAAAGGAAATGGCGCAGTATCTGTCTCACGTATCGTTGGACACCTGAACCGCGCCGTAAGGGAAGGGTAAAGAAGGGAGTGAAAGAAGAAAGGGAGAAAGAGGTGCCGTAGTGGAGGGCTCCGGAATAATTTCGACCAGCTGGGGATCTTTAACGTGCACTGACATCGCACAGCACACGGGCGCCTTAGCATTTTGCCTCCATAAAGGCGCAGCCGCCGCGGTCGGGTTCGAACCCGGGCACTCCGGCTCAGTAGCCGAGTGCGCTAACCACTGAGCCACCGCGGCGGGGAGCGAAGTACTTCGACGGTTGCCAATATGCTTTCGTTTTAAGCTTTTAAATGTTACTTTTGGTTCGATGGTCTAACGATAACTGCCGAGGGGTTCGTGAGTTTTGTGCCCGTCACGACGTCGTGGTCGTAACCTTAAACTGTATGCGCGCATTTGAAGCCGCATATTAGGGTCTCCTCGCCGCGGATTGTTTTGATTATTTGTTGGAGGTTTGGCAGTGTGAGGTTTGGTTTGTTTGGTGCTCGGTAGGTATTCGTTATGAACAAGTTGGCTTCCCTTGTGCTTGGGATAGTACATGCTTATTCATGCTGATGTCATTGGTGTCTTCTTATACCGTTGGCAACTGAATTTTATTGCACGCGGCTGTTAGAGTTGGGACTTCTGCCTGAGGGAGGCAGGGACCATTTATGGGATGCTGGTTTGAATGTATAGATTTGCACCTGGTAGCCATTGATTTCTTGTAACCCCGTTATGTTTGGTTTGAAGCTTCTTGCTTCGATGTATTCGCAACATTCGCGGGCCATAGGAGAGCCACTGCAAAATATGACTGCTCGAGAGATGATGCGGCCGCTGCGCTATTCGGACGTTCCAGCGACGGTGGCGGCGCCACGCGGCCTCTTCCTTAATCGGCGAGCCGGTGATCGTCTGCGCGGCGAGTGCAATCGCAGTGGTTTGCAGCGTGAGATACGCGTCAAAAATGAGCATATTCTGTTATTCTACGATGCGCGAACATTCCAAATAGCAAACATGTTGTTTCCGCCAACAAGTAAAGAGTTCAAAAAGCAGTGATTAAGTGCATTCTGCAGGTTGGTAATGAGTTTCAGCCCAATGAGCCGTCTCAGCGGCGTACTCTGTTGACGCCACGACACCATGTCGTCAATGCATTCCTATTCGGTGCTTTGATCATGCGACCAGCGTAGCCTATTACAGCTGCATGAAAGCAGTGCAATGCTTATACAATGAGCTGATATGAAGTATATTGGTAATATTTTAAGGCGGACGTTTGCAGAAAACAAAGATTTTTCATCAAGCTGTCCATTCTGGTCTAGATTAAACACTGTTTTCTGGCCACAACGTGATTGCTAACTAGCGATATGAATGGCAAGAACTTCACAATTATACCTTCATTTCTCGAATATAATGCGCAATGCGGATGAATAACCGCAAACGCTTCTTAGAAACTGTCATCTGCTCACTCGATCACAGCGTTTTCATCCGCTAGTAGTACTAAGGGATTTTAATAAAATAATAATAAAAAGGAAGGAAAAGATTTTTGCTAGCCCCGGCATCTGCTATCGATACTGAAGCACCTGAGCTGGGGAAGCGGATTTAAAGGATAGCAGGCAGAATGGAGAAATGAAATGAAAGAGGTGAGGGGACAGGAAGAGAGGCTATATCGGGAGAGGTAATATACACAAAATATTTACACAATAAGAAATGTGTACAGGTTAATCCCCTGCTAGCCAAAAACACACTTTGAGCGCTAATTTCAACTATTACTCGATTGACCCCTTGGCTGCCGCTTCAAACAACAGCTACATTGCCTTTTCTATTACCGCATATATGTGACTAACGTACGCTGCATATGGACTATAGTAGGACACAATTAAGTCTGCAGTAAAGCTCCGCCCACATTTCGAAGAACCGAACAGAATTTATTCGTGAGAAAATGTAGACCACGGGTAAAACTTTTCTGTTTACCTAAACAAACAGCCAATCACGAGTCGAAATTGTAGGCTCAAGGATTTTGATCTCCCTGGCTTGTTTGGCGCAGCCTAACATTAAAAGGTTGATTTTGATCTCTGTTGTAATTGGTAAGGACAGTTATTTTACGCCGCGGACCGCGGCCATAGTTACCAACTGCTGATTTTCGTTTCAATTGTGTCCTTATAAAATCAGCGCGCAATCAATACACATACCGTATTTATGCGGGTAAGGGCCGCACTCGGGTAGGCACCAAGTATAGCGTCAGACTGTCTGGGTTATTAAAGTAGTTTCTTTCCGCTTTCGGGTGAGTGCCGAAAGAACAAGAAAGTTAACGCACAAAAAATCACAGTTCAAAGTGTTTGTCGCACTTTACTATGCTGAGTTCGAAAGTTTCAACGGAGTTTTTGCGGCACTTACGAACTGGCGATTCCATGCTCATATTGATAAAAATTTATTTCGAGCCTGTAATGCAGCCAATGTTAAGCATCGGATCTTATTAATAACGAATAATATTGTACTGCTGCTTATGACTCTAAAAATCACACGAAAGTGCCACAACGTCATGAAGAAGCTTTGGTTCTGTAGAGACGCACGCTATGGCATCGGCGCCATCACCGCCTCGTCCGCCATGTCGTACAGCCACCGCGCCACCTATAGGAGCTGGAATGACCGAATAGCTTTCTGTTGTGCTTCACTGCTCTGCTTGAAGCTGCATTGAAGAGTTCGTGCGAGTGAACTGTCTTTGGCGAAGGTGCTCTCAGTACAAGCCATGTTGTGTGCTTTTGCGCGAAGATATGCACGATATTGTAAGTCACCGTATAGAAGCTCTGTTTGAGCAAGCACCACAGAAGGCGTGCCTTTTTCCCTTCTTTAGTTGTATTGCCAGATTGTTATTTTGCTGTTTTTCTTGTTTTTGAGCTGGCCGTTAGACTTGGAGTGCGAGCTGTTCAGTGTGATGGTTATTTCTTCTCCCTGATGACTTGTCTTTTCGAGGTAGTCTTTCTTACTAACTCTCACTGAGTTTGATGGGATATTTTATTTTTAGATGGTTTGCTTTATAGATCGGTTTAAAAGTTTGAAAGAGATGGGCCGTCATACTTTGAACATATTCATGAGTGGGGAGGTTGTTCCCCGGTATGTACATTAGAGTAAGAGGCATAGAGGGGGGGGGGGGGGATGTGTCTGGTTTGGGAGAAAGAAGATGGGAGTGCAGGTTGATGAAGATGGCTTTAGGGGCGAGTCGCTCACCGAGCAGTGTGCGATAGTCAGGGGTTGTTTTCTTGCGTGGCGCGCACTGACATCAAGTGCAGCGTTGTTGATTGGCTTTGCAACCACTAGGGTGTTCCTTGCCCAGGTGACATTGTGCATGTGTTGCCCGTTTGATGCTGTTTTACGTTTTTGTGTCGGTGTATTCGGTGTTAGCGGCCGGCGCTTCTGGTTCGGCCTGTTTCTGTATCGTGATGTGCTGCTGGTTCTCTGGTCACACTGTGGCTGCGACTCCAACTTCTCGGCTATTCTTCGTCGCCGCTTTGTGAGAGGAGGCGGAAGTGATGTCTTGTTGTTAGGGTTGGCCAAGTATCGAATTGCACTCAACACAAGAAGAGATTTTTGACATCTCAAACACGTCTAGGCAAGGTAACCGATACATCTTAGTGAATACAAAAATATCTATATATGTCTTGAAAAATTTCAGCAAAAATTGCAAGAACATCTAGAATGTATATAGCAAAGACATCTCATAACACCTTGTGCCCCGTCTGTATCATCACTAATTCACCGCTAATTTCTAGGTATAAGACGTTGAGCAAGATTTCCACAAAATGTCCCATAACGTCAACTGTTCTTCCCCAAATCAGGGACAAAAGACATCTTGCAAAGATGATCTCAACACGTTTGAGAGGCGTTTAATTATAGCTCATACTTTTTATAGAAATATATACGAGCACTTCCTAAATCATTCCTGCGATTATACAGCGGGTGTTTCACTTAAGATGTTCTGAAACTTAAAAAACATCGGCTTTTTGAGTTACAAGAGCGCTTTTTTCGGCATAGCATTGTCAGCGGTGTAGCGCATAAGAATACAGCTAAGACGTACTAACTAGTCGGCTGGTTGACTAATACTGGGTAGTCACGACCTGCAGATTAATTTTAGGACACAAGTCTACTTCAACCGCTGCAGAGCTTGCGGCCCTTCGGGAAGTTATTCGCCACATCTGCGGAGAACCGCCTCAGGAGTGGTGCATTTTCACTGACTGTAAACCTGCGCTACAAATTTTGGGATGCTTCCTACGCCACACCACCTACCAAGCTCTGGCTCTTGATATCATTAGTCTCCTGTCATTTGCTCAGGAAAAAGGTCACCGTATAGTGTTTCAGTGGATCCCTGGACACTGCGGACTTGATGGAAATGAGACCGCCGACGCTGAAGCAAGGAGCGCCTTCAGCAGTGGCCTGCGTACAGCTGTGCCGTTCTCTCGACCGGACACCACTTGTCTCCTTTAGGAATCAATGAGGAGTGCGACGGCTAGGTACTGGGCCCTGCCAGACACTCGACACATACGCCTTAAACGGCTAGATCCGCCGATGACCTTTTCTGTTCCGCGCGGAATACCATGCCCTATTGCATGCGTAATCCATAGATTACGTTTAAACGTCGCCTTCGCGCGCAAATAGTTGCACTTAATAGGACAAGCGGACTCCCCGGACTGTACCACATGTGGCGTGCAAGAGACTGTAGAACTTGTTTTAGTGGTGTGTCCAGCATATACATGTGAAAGACTCATGCTCGCATCTGCTTTGAAGTCTATGGACACAAGGCCCCTCTCGGAGGATTTGATCCTCGGCGCTTGGCCAGATAGTATGGAAACTGTACAGGCAACGCGAGCGCTCTCACGCTTTTTAAGCGACACGGACCTTGCCTCGCGTTTGTGATGTTAGAAAGTGTGCCTTTTTATATATTTTTTCATCTGCCTCCTCCCATCATCCTCATCACCCCCCATCGTGACCTTCTTTTACCTCCTCTTCCCGTTCCCCAGTGCAGAGTAGCAGGCCAGATATTTTTCAGGCCAACCTCTCTGCCTTTCAAGTCAGGAAAAAGTCAGGAAATAAACCCTCTCTCTTAACTATTAATGTTAGTCTCATTATTCATCGAGAGGCGTGTAGCCTGCAGTAAGTAATATTCATATAAGTCTTTAGAATTATTTAAAAAAGCAGTTACCTTCGGCACTGTGGTCCAACAAATTCTGCCTACATCGCGCCAAACTTTACATGTGCTTTCGAAAAGCTTGCAGCCAAAGCAAACCCTCTAGTGCACGTAACTCGTCGAAATAGCCAATTTGTTGGGCTTGACTGCGTTTTCAAAATGAAAAAAAAAACTGAAATAGATATTCCTTACGATGGACTACACGCCTCTCAGTAAATAAGAAGACTAAGAGTAATAGTAAAAAAGTAAACTATTCAGTATTAGTTAACCAGCCTAGTTAGCACGTCTTAGCTGTATTCTGGCGCGCTACACCGCTGAAATTGCTAAACCGAAAAAAGAACTCTTCTAGCTCAAAAAACCTATTTTTAAAAATTGCAGAACACCTTAGGCGAAACACTCGATCGGTATAATCGTATGCAGGCGCCTTGCAAAGCGCGCCAACTGTCTCATTCCCAGTGGAGGGAACGAAGGAGGGCATGCAAGAAAGAGCGGCAGACCGAGTGCCATGCATTAATTATGCGTGCGCTATACCGTATTTCTAAACGGTGGTGCCTGTGTGCGCAGGCGGTCCTGCTGGCCATGTCCTAATGCATGCATTTCAGGCAGATAACTGATGTGCTAGTGGCGTGTTGGTAATCAATATATAGTTATCTGAAGGAATTTTGTCGATATTTACGCATGCTGTGTGCTGTTCATCATATTCGCACGCCTGCGGTGTGCTCTTATTTAAAAGCGGTGGTTACCTCTTTACTGCCGAAAATCATGGAAAT
The DNA here is from genome assembly GCF_052857255.1 of Amblyomma americanum. Classification (NCBI taxonomy): domain Eukaryota; kingdom Metazoa; phylum Arthropoda; class Arachnida; order Ixodida; family Ixodidae; genus Amblyomma; species Amblyomma americanum. Next base: position 204,956,912 of record NC_135497.1, on the reverse strand, counting down.
ATTCGTTCATTTCACAAATGTAGTGCTATGTGTCAAAATGCACGTCGCGTAGACGTCCGCACGTAAACATCCTCGAGTAGGCAAGTAGATGAATGGATGTCCTTAGATTTTTTGGGGAGAAGGGGGGCAATGTGGCGAAGCCTGTGGAGTTGCGCCATTGTAGGCATGAGAAGGTATAGTTAGTCATGATTGTTATGAAATGAGGGATGGCCTGCTATTTCAGTCTGTATATGTGAGAACACTTGGCTCCGACAGCAGGTAACACCGAGCGACGTCATTCATCAATGCTGGCCTCTGTTAACAACGCGATACTTTAAATTTGCGGGCGCCTGTTGCAGAACGACTGCACTTCCCATCATCCGCACGCGCATTCATGTTTTGGTGAATAATAGGAGGGTGCCCAACGAAAGTACGGCGATGTATTGGAAAAGCAACGAAACGGCACATGACACAGCGGCACCTGGAGACGTAACAGAATCGGAGCCGAGTAAACGTTGTGCCACATGCTAAAAGTCCTAAGAAATTGTCTTCTCCATTACTTGACCGTCTGTAAGGCTTCGAGCAAATACACCTTTCAGACATCTTTTCAAGCTCCAGACGTCCTAGCTTTTTCTAGATGTTTCAAGATGTCTGCAGAGCGTTTCGCAAAATGAGCGCCTCTGAGTCACCGTGGAGCGATTTCATACAGTATTATTTCTCAATGTAAGTAATCCAACCATTGAAGCAACGACCGAAAGTGGCTTTGGCTGATGAATTCTTATATTTTTGTCCAGTCAAAACGCAGTCAAGCGCATTGCAGCACGACATTTCTCTCCCTTATTTCACCACTGCATTTACTACAGCGTTTGCTGTCGAAGTTTAGACCTTTCCGAGTCTGCTGTCTGCAAGCGTTCAGAGACGTTCACAGTTCCAGGCGCAGCGATGGGGAAGGAAAAGCGGCGCGTTTTTGGCCACCGTTTTCCTGTCCCAGAAGCCCCATGTAAAACAACTTTGAGACCATGAAACGCACACATCAATTAACCGACTATATGTGTGTCATCTTGAGCACTGCAATGTGTGCAGTTTAGTTGACTGGCGAAACTTGATCACTTTGAACAATAATTTCGTTAGGTTTAATGGGTCGTCCCAAAGCGACTCAGGCTATGAGGGACGTCGTAGTGAAGGGCTCTGAATAATTTCGACCACCTGGGGTTCTTTAACGTGCACTGACATCGCGCAGTACGCGGGCCTCTAGCATTTCGCCTTCATCGAAATGCGACCGCTGCTGCCGCGATCGAACCCATGTCTTTCGGGTCAGCAGCCGAGCACCGTAATCAATGAGCCACCGAGGCGGCCGCTTTGAATAATGCAGAACAAACGAGAAACGGATGGAGCAGACACCACGCAGCACTCCAGCAGATTTATTTGGAAGAAGGCACAAGAATTGTACTGAGGAGAGACACACAAAAGACACACCAGAGCAGTAACTTCCTAACTTTGCCTTTATTCATGACTTTGAGTCACTAACTTTCGTCCTGTACACGACGAAAGTATGGAGGTGGTAACAAGAGGCACGGACGATGCACTTCCAAGCAGCCACTGCAAAGGCAGTCTGTAAATTGACCCATTACCCCTCTCCCGGGGCGCTCCAGCAACAATGCTGTTTTGTTCACTCGGTGAAATCGCATTCCGAAGAGGAGACGGGCAATTACAGGCAACTTATGAAAGACATGAAGACACTGAAGGCTCACCTCGGATTGCACGCAAAGTATGCCTATGTGAGTAGGCCGGAAGAGCTGCGTGGTTTCTTTCTTTTTTTTTTAGGGGGGGGGGGGGAAGTGGTGTTTGAAGCCCTTGTTAAGTTCTCACCTTCGTGCTGAGAGGAGCACAAAGGATGTCCATCGACCATTAATTTATTCCCGCTCAAGGCATGGATTTCATGACTGTCAGCAACCCTACGAAAGCCTCGTTCTCATTTCTGAGACCCCGTCTTACACGCAAGTACCTTCCCCAGTTTGAAGTAATTTAACAGCAAAATTGCGGCTCGAATTACCACGACAACCAAGGTGAGAAACGCTGCAAGTATCAAGCGCTGCACATTTATCTGGTGAAGATTATCATCCAGTTTTAGCGTTTGGGGATCAAGGAAATTCGAGAGTGTTAAGGCACGCAGAATGAAGACAACATTAATCTGGCTGCCACATTTGCTTGTTTCCTTCACCGGATTCAGTGGGTACCGATAATCGCTGCGCCATGCAAGCGCTCCTTCAACGGCATACAGTTTGGGTTGAGGAGTGACCCTCTTCGGCGGTGAAATCCACATACCGCATACTACACCCGTTTTTTTTGTGTGTGTGTGGGGGGGGGGGGGGGGGGGACGTCCTGTTTTTATCACTCTTTGTGACATTATTTGGTAAGATATATTAGGCGCGTCACCGCACCGAACGCCACTAGGCGATAGCGTGCTCTAACTTGTGTTTCACTTCTGCCACATCTGTATCAATATTTTCTACGGCCCTTGTTGGACGGTCGTTGTCGAAAGCTTCAACGAAATGAAAAGTTGAAGTTGAAAAGCAGTGTTTTCTACCCTAATGGGAACAGTCGTATTTCTTCACTGAGTCGCGGGCTAAGGTGACGTCTTTAATCTGCCGTCAGAGTGTGTCTGTGCCGAAGGAGCACAGCGTGCGACGCCGATTCATGTCCTGCCAACGTGACAAGTATATTGCACTGACTGGAAAGATGCGTCACGACAAAGTGGATCAACCGAAGGCTTCACTCGGAAAACAGCAAGTTTTTTCAAAAGCCAGCCAAAACAGTGGAAGAAAGGCAAGAGCAAGATTCAGTATTCTCCTCTAAAGGCAAAATCTGCAAAACCTTTCACCGATGGGTTATTTGAGAACAACTGCTTGCTTGAAGCCGCAGGCGCTATCTGTGCCAGCATGACAAGGGAATTCGAAAAGATAAGCCTTTCACACAATACGGTTGCCGCAGAGAATTACTCATAGGCCTCAACATTGAAAACGCCTTAATGAGACGATGTCGGGACTTTGAAGACTTTTCTCTCGTCATTGACTAAAGCACTGACATTACAGATGTCAGATGACATTACACATGTACGTGTGCCAGCTTCGTTAGGGGCGTAGATAAAAAAAATCTCAGGGTGACAGAAGAACCACTGTACATTGTCCTAATGAAATTTCATTGGGACCACTAGAGGAGCGGACATCATTTCGATGTCTGAAGGAGTTGTTGAACGCCCCGGCTTGCAGTGGGAGCGATTGGTGCGTGTGGCAACCGACGGTGCTTCGTCAATGGTCGGAAGCAGGAGCGGTCTTGTAGGACGTTTGCGAACGGATATTGAAGGGCTCAGAGTCACTGAACAGTTTGCGGCGGTGCACTACACCTCACACCAAGAAGCACTATGCAGCAAGACACTGAATATGGAATCTGTCATGGACGTTGTGTTCGGAGCAGTGAACTTCATTCGACCACCGTCAGTTCACTTCTCTGTTACAGGAGGAAGAATGCAGTCATAAGGAGGTCCCATACCACACGGACGTGCGCTGGTTGAGCCGCGGAGAAGTGCTGAAGAGATTTTTTAACCTTAGAGAGGAAATCGACAGCTTCTTGAAGGAGAAAAATGAGTCAGATTGCCGAGTTGTCACATGAGAGGTGTTCTCCATCGTTCCCTTGCATTTCTCACAGACACATGTGATCACCTGAACATCTTGAACGTAAAACTTCAGAGAAAACAAAAAATCGTAACGAAAATGAGCGAGTATGTTCGTGCATTTCAGGGCAAATTACAACTCTGGCAGCGCCAGGTAAAAGCGAATGAGCTCGACCTGTTTCCATCTTTCAAGTCACTAGGACATCTTACCCAAGAATATGGCAAAGTTTTCACAGATTTGCTCCGCAATCTCGAGGAGAAATTCAAAATTCGGTTCGAAATTTTCTCTGCATGCTTCGTTGTGCGATCGATGATATTTAGCCCGAGTTGCAAATGGAGCATATTTATGTACAAGCAAGCATGAAGTATCGACCGAAGTTTGAAGACGTAGCAGTCTCGGAGCTTTACACCTTTTTAGATAACAAATTTTTTTCAATGCTGCGGTAGGGATCATTACCACGCTCAGGAGCTCTTACTTGTACGAGCATCTCTTCTGTATGTTGAAAGTGAACAAATCTGCATTGCGTTCAAGGATGATAAACGACCACCTCAGAGCCACCAAGCGAATCATCACCGTGAAAAACCTGGACTCTCGCCCTCTCTCTGAGGAAACTCTTCTGGGCGCAAGGACGAGACGTTCTGATTGGTGGCGTGTGACAAAAGCCCTGCTCAACTTTTTGTGTGAAACAGGCCTGGATACTCGTTTGTGACCGCCTGTGCACAACCTACATGGTTAATGACATGTGTCGGTGTTGTGTTGCAGACACCAGTTTTGAGTTTTATGTGTGTCCAGTAACCGCGATGCGAGCGCCAGCCAGTGTTGTGTGTGTGTGTGTGTGTGCGTGTGCATAGACATCACCCGTGAAACTCATTGTATTATGCCATCATCAGCCTTCATTCACACTTTCCTTTTCCTCCTCTTCCCTTTCCCCTGTGTGGAGTAGCAGGCCAGGGCCCTGTTACCACCGGCCGACCTCTCCGCCTTTCTTTCATTAAAATTCTTCTTCTTCTTCATCTCCGCACAATACCTAATGCCATATATTGTATCACTTGTCTCTGCAAAGCATTATCAAACCTAAAGCCAGCAGCATGCTTAGTATTGAAGTGCAATTCCTGCGATTAAAAATAAAACCTTTCTTGACAAGACCAGTTATCTTTGTAGTTTCTTTTAATTGACACACTGCAAGATTTACGCTCTTCGCTCCCTCCCCAACAACAAGAACAAAAAACGCAAATGTTATTGACCACCTCCCCCTTTTTTTTCATTTTCCGTCTTCCGTCCCGCGGGGGACGAAATTTTCTCGGTGCGGCTCGCATAGCAATATGAGTTCGAGACCCCTGGCCTCTACAGTAGACCGCACGATATATATACGCACCACGGTGATACGCACACATTTCCTTGTAATTTATTTTGCCTCCACTATTTCTCGTTATAGCTTTGTTTTGTATATCTGGAGATTACATGCCATTTCAAACAAAGGCATGGAGTTGCAACACTGAACGTTCAAATGCTCCGTGTCAGTTCGGGGAACATTGTTTTCGTGTTCTCCTTGCGTGTCATTTATGCATGTGTTCGTCCAATGTCAATGGAGCGCACTATACATGCACTACATAGTATACATGTAAATAAATAAATAAATAAATAAATAATAGTATGCGCTAGTTGTATTTATTAGTTATTGCGAAATTTTTAACGCGGTAGTGTTAAGGAGCCCGTGTCTCAGAAAATCCGGCGTCGTCGTCGTTGACCACGAGCGAAAAATCCAGGAAAAATCCCCAAAGTTCACGTGACCTTGTGGCGTCATCACAGCCTGTCCACCGGATCATGAGAACACTGCCCACCGTGGCAGGGGGTATTCAAAAAACCATTATATAAAAAAAGGAGGGAGGAAACTCAAGGCAAGTTTCCACCTTCTTCAAATAACGAAGAAGTTGCTTGGGAAGAGCAGCCTGGGTCTTACAATTAAGTTCCACCAATGTAAGCACCTGCCATCGCTGGGCAGTGGCGCATCGCTTAACCGCTGCACCACTGCGCCAGTAGTGGTCTGAGGACTCTCAGTGATCTATGAACGTAAAGTAGGGAATGACCAATTCTGCATATACGGGCATTAACCCATTAACGCTATCGCGTCATACCCTTAAGGCCGAGCTTAAGTGCCTCCGGCAGTTTTTTTTTTTGCACATTATAGACTTTTCCAATGAGCTCTTCACCCCGCACTCCAAGTTGTGTAGGATGGGGGAGTGCCTCTCTAGCCATGCAACAAGACCAGCAAGCCCAAACCACAACTCTAGATAGAGCGGAGCATGATTTGTGCCATGTCGAAGGAATTGGGAGATTTATTGACATGGTTGGGAAGTGATGGACGACCGTTAACAACAAACATCACACAAGGGAGGTCAACTAAGGGATAAGTTTCAGCATCCAGTGGCTACAATATATGACTGCAAGAGTGAGTTCCTGTACAAGCTAAGAGCACACAGCTGGTCTAGTTGGTGGCTCTTGACGCAATTAAACATGGTACCTCACAACGCAAGGGCAAGTTTTTGGATTGGCTTGACAACTGGAAATAAAAGAAAAACAGTGGCCTCCGACGGCGGTATACTAACGATTTGCACTCTGATCTTTTCCTAACGACGCATCGACATCACTGAGGTTGCGAGATACTGCTTCGAAGAGCTAAAACTGCCATTTGTTGGGAATATTTCAAATTGATTGTCCGGAAGACCGCTTCAGTAGCCGTTTGCAGATACCTTGCAGGCGCCCAGTATCATGTGTTTCCACGACAAGTTTATACATGACTGCGAAAACGAACCGCAACGGTCCCAACGGTCCCACTCAAGAAACTACGGAAGGCAACCAGCAGTACCAGAACTTAGACGAGACAAGTCCTCTCCGGACTGCAACGATGTGTTCAACGAAGAAACGCTGTCCAGAATGATAGGCATCTTACACCAGTCATGGAGTACGTGGCAGGCTCTGCCGTATACGCCACTTTGGGGAAGCTTATAAGTGCGAGAAGTCACGTCGACAGTAAATGACGAAATGCCAGTTTTGGTAGGTCGGTTGCATTACGACCTTATCAAAGAAATGGACGGAGGAGGACTGCTGCAACCTGCAACTTTTGCAGTCAGCGCAGTTGCGCATAACTACGCTGCCACGGAGAAATTGTCTATGCAACAACAATTCTTAAGAGTGACAAACCAGCGCCAAATAGTCAGCGACCTCAGCATGGAGGTCTTGACGAACAAAGAGACCTCCGACTTTTACGGTTGCGGTAATGGGCATGTAAGTGAAGGTGCGACTGCAGAGCGTTCGAAGTAAGCCAACTGAGGTTTCTGCACCACAGTAAATAAAAGCACCTTCACACAATGCCCAAAACTTGCACAAAAGTTCAGAGTATTCTGTGCTTTACATCGACAACTAACTGCACAAATTTTCAGCTCCACTGGTCTCGCACTGCTTGGAGAACTGAGTTCTTGTGACACCTTGTGCGTTGCAGCTCGTACTGAGGACTACAGTACATGCTGTGGTGCAGCATAAGCGTGCTGGTGAAAAACCTGCTGTAGGCTGAATGACATAACTGCAGAGGTCGGGGCCAAATCAAATGGAAAGATTGAAATGCTGAACTACAAACAGATAAGCGATGACCAATAAACATTGTGAGGAAGTGACCATTGGAAAAGCCTGCAGAATGTATCCGCCCGACCCTTTATCTCCGCGCGAGAGAGCGAAGTCGTCCGTGACCAGGTTTGAAAGAATACTGGGCGATAATACCATCCAAACTAGAGTCCCTGCGTATCATAATGCTCCTGTCAGATATGAAGACGACACAACACGGTCCTGCGCCGACTAACATCGACTGAAAACGTAGTGAACGACAATGTTTATTGTCTCCCAAAAATCGAAAGTACCCTGAGACGACACTGCCACAAGTACACTTCTCGTCGGTGGGTCTTCAACGTGGCCATTGCCAAAGCGAAATGGATATTGAAATAGAGTATTGACGGCCTTCATCATTATGGGTGGTTTTCCTGAGTATATGGGTGGTTTTCCTAAGTTCCTGGGCTAAGGGCGCGGTATATCCCGATGACGTCCTCGCAGTTGTTACAAACTTTGACATCCTCATGAAAGAGCTTCGGCAAGTGCTCGAGCCAGCCCAGTCCTCTCGCTTCATCCTGCAGGTGGTCATTTCGCCTACGAGGAGCTGCTGTTTCTTGGCCACATCCGCAACAAGGATGAAATATGCCTCCACCTGCGCAATGCCGACTTGTGACGCAGCACGTAGAAGGTGGTGCTGGCTAGATGGGAAGCGCCGCCAGTTAAAATTATTACAAAAATTTAACCCCCTGCAGTCCTTGGGGACTTCGAAGAAAACGCCGGAACTGAGACATTGCGAATCAAGCAGCGTGGACCTTGTTCAACATAGCAGAATTATCAAAGGCTCATTCCACGCGAAACGTCCCGGATCCCAAAGGTGACCACCGCCGATTCTTTTGAAAAACAAGATTTGGGCTAGTTGGCATAGGTGTGAATGGAGTTTCAATGAAATAATTTTCTCAGAAAAAAAATATTTTACTCACGTAAGCGCGCTTTGAAGTTTCCACGAAGAAGCAAAAGTTGGTTGGAGTAAAATTTTTAAAATAAAATTGGAAACAGGGTACAATGACAAATCTTATTTTAGAATATTTCACTTGTGTTATTCTTTCATGTTACTTCGTTAATGAAACCATGCAAGAAGTTTCTGCGTTTTTTTGGTTCAGTAAAGAAGCAAAACATGTGGCGTTTTAACAAATTATTTACGTAAAGATCGTTTACGTTTCAGCCACAATAATTTTTTGAGATTTTTGCCTGTTCCTACAGTTCCTACTAAAACATTTTAAAATTGTTAAACAGAGTACTTCTCAAGAAAATTACTTCCAGAGTTCGCAAAGAACTACTTTTTCTTTAAATTCAGGCCTAAATTAAGGCTCATTATAAATAACAACTTGGTTGCTTGTAATCTTTAATCTTTAATTGCAGTAAATTTTGTTTCAGGCCAGAAAAAAAAATTCCAAGACCAGAACCAGCGGAGTAGTACTGCCGAACTGTGTCTTCACTGCAGAACACGCACGTGACGCCGACTATTTTTCTAGAACACTTATGCACCCTGGATTCATGATATGTGGTTGCGAATGTTGTTTTCTGTGCATTAAATGGCATTCAATTATTCGTTTTCGCGGTGTAATGTTAATGCTCCCGCAACCGCATTTTACGAATTATGCATTTGTGTGACGAAAGTAAACCATGACTGCTCCGCTGCCGTCGTCGACCAGAGAGATAGCAGAAACGAGACAATGAGCACCGCGCTGATTCGTTATTTTGTAAGTACAACCAATCAGCAAATTACAAGGTATGCAAGAACCTGATTTATCGGCACTCCTCGCCAGCCGTCGCATATAACCTCTTTCAAGGCGAACTGTGCTGATGTCGCACTGCATCAACGGTCAACGTCGGCATATACCGCGCACAGCCGAAGTATTCCTTACCCGTGCGTGTCACTAGAACACTTTCAGCAAGTCATCAGTCGACAGACAGAGAAGGCTGCAGGCAAGGGTGCCTCTGGGCTACCATTTTTAATGCTGATTACAATTACATTGGACAGAGCAGGGTCCGAGGTTGCCAGACAAGATCTGCCCGAAGTGAACAAAACTCATTATTTCTCTAACGAAGCTTCATCGCAAAATAAATATAAAAATAGCTTTTGAATATCTAATCCCACGAGATGGAGAATAAAGTATTGCCCGTATGAAATTTATTCTACACTATACAGACCGCAAAAGTGAATGGGACGGTATCGGCGGCACACTCAAACAGGAGGCAGCAAGAGCAATTCCTAGAAGTTATATATTATGACCAGATTAAATCATCAGAGGATCTAGTAGTCTTGCCGAAAAATAATAAAAATTGTAAATAATAAAATAATAATAATATTAAGGGTGGCAAATTCCAAACTGCACGAAAAAACTCTAAGGACGACTACGATTCTCCCTAATGCGAAATTTGAGCGCAGCTCTGTCGGTTTCTCAGGCTCTGTAGACTCATTGTTTTGCTTTTTTGGGTCGTCACCACGCCTGCAGGGCCACGATATTAAATGGATAGTAGTGTTAGTGCAATGCACTGCGTGAAAGCGAGTTGCAGTGATCGGCTGAGGCGTTAGCCTAGAGTTCTCAATCTCCATAGGCTCATTGTTTTGATCTGCTGGGTCGTCGGCACGTCTGGCGACGGTATTAGTTCGATAATAGTATTATTTGACGAATACGACTATATGCAATGCACAGCGCACTAGGATGTGTATATTAGTCCGATAGCAGTATTAGTTGACGATGACAATGTGCAGTGTACATACAGCGCGAGAGTGTGTTGCAGTTTAACACGAGGCGTGACAGATGCGCCAATGCGGTTCGAGATGCGGTTCGAATCTCAGTTGCTGCAGTGTTTACTTTTATTTATTTATTGTTTGGCTCGGTTACACCCAGGGCGGTGACGCGGCTCAACCCACGATCTGGTGGCGCTTATAAGAGCTACGCTCTAAAAATAGCAGAACTGGGTTCGAGATTCACCAAAGAAGGCGACAGTTGGTCCACTTTAGACGAGCTACGTACGCTTTCAACACTTCGTGTTGCCATCGCATCATGCTCAAAACTCAAGAAACTCATTAAAAAAAATTGGCATGAATCCTTAGGTGTCTTTATCCTGACACTAAACGTTTGGGCGTTCAAGACTTCAACACGAGGGGATGAGAAAAAGGAAGGCAAAGGAGACAAGTGTAAAGAAATTGCCAGTTTGTATAACCTCCTGCTGTGAGTGTCCGTGAGGCAGTTTCGCAGTTTTCGTCCTGGTGTGAAACAGGATGGGAAAAAATGCCCGTGCTATTCTCTCGCCTCTTCGTCGGACAGAATTAGGCAAAGCTGGCCATACGTCGATACTGCCTTGGCCTCATCCTGAGCCCCCAAAATGAGATGTCGTGAACTGACGAAAATACGTCGCTTACGATGTGTTCATGCTACGTTAAGCGAAACTGCACCAGAGCCACGGTGCATATTCGCGTCAGGAAAATAGGCGGCGGCAAGTAAGTATACGAGTAAGTACGTGTACATGTAAGTACGTGTATAAAAAAACCGCAGTTGGCAACAATTGGCTATGCCTGTATTTTGTCTGCTGGCCTGCAAGAGTAAACGAAATCAGCTTTTTAATGTTTGTTTATATCAAACAAGCAAATTTAGTTTATTATTAGCTTCTTTTTTAAGTAACAAGAAAAGCTTTTACAACGCACAACGTTTTGTCACGGAGGAATTCTGTGTGGCGGTCACTGCGAACTTAGTTGAATCAGACTTTATAGGATAACTCAAAGGGTTTTTAATGAGCGTGCATAGCCGGACAAATTCTTCAGCAGTTCCTGTGGAAGCGCCATCAATCATGCCACTCTCGGCACCAGAATGTGGCCCTCAAATGAGGCTGGTGGCGTCACGTGAATACCCGTTATGAACTGTCTCTTTCGGTGGACACCTGAATCTCGCCACAAGAGAAAGGATGAAAAGGAGCGAAAGAAGGAGAAAAAAAAGGTGCAATTAAAATGATAATCTATAATAAGGAAAAGAAAGACGTAGTATCTGTCTCACTCTCAGTGGACACTTCACTCGCGCCGCGCCGTGTGGAAGGCACGAAGAAGGGAGGGAAAGAAGGAAGAGAGATAAAGGCATGGGCATGGTGGAGGGCTCCGGATTAATTTCGACCACCTGGGATTCTTTCATACTACACGTGGGCGACTTTTGCACCCCCTCCCCCCCTTCATCAAAATGTGGCCACCGATCTCGTGCTCAGCTGCCTAACGATCGACATGAGCACTGAGCCACCGCAGCATGTGTGATATACATCTGCGCTTGCGCGTGCTATGACAAGCAGGAGGTCTTAAAGCTGATGGCAAGGTAACTGGCTACACTTGCACAGTACAAGTTTTAAGTTTTACTTTAGCTCGTCGATGGGTGTATAAGAAACAATGAACAAGTCGAGGCTGTGCTTCAATGCAGCATTCGCCCTATGATACAATGTAGCAGCAATTACCTCAGCTCCACTGACAGTCGCGTATCAAACTGACCACCGCATTAATTGCAGTTAACGCATTCCATTTGAAGTAGGTTATTGATGGATGTACAACGAAGAAAGAAGAGAGTGAAGTTATGCCTGAATGCTGCAGTAGGCGTTTTTCGTAGAGGGGTGCCCTTAATGCTGCGCACGCGAACTGCGATGATCCGCCATGTTGGGGGCACCGGAGGCTGAAGCCGCGGACCAGCATGTGCCAGCGCCGGTCATTTCTGCCACAGGGCACATTATTTTTCAACGCTTACTTTGTTATGAACGATGATCTAAATATGCTGCGCACCGATGTGTCACAAACGAGGTTGCTGCTACGAGTGCGGTGCAAGGGCAGGCGTATGAGAAGAACAGGTCTTACGGCAATCTTCGCATCACACTGCGTCTTTCCTGTAGAGCTCAGAATGAATTGATATTCTGTCATGCTGTGCAGTGGGTTAATAGTTTGACTCTTTAAACCAAGTGTACAAACATCAGCATTGTGTTAGAAAATACACATTCTCCTCACCTTCACACATTCCTGCATAGTTGCCTTGTAGAACAAGTGCAATATAGCACCACACTACAGCGCGAAACTAATCGTAATCAGCGTAATCAGCAGAGAAGCGAAGGGTCTCCTTGGTTTTACTGAGCAAAATTTGAATCTAATTTTAATGCCCGGACGCGCATGTGCAAGATATCCTTTCAGCGTCTCTCGACCTGAGGTGGGAAAACCGCGGCTGTCTGCATTGTGCAAGGTGGTGTGCGTCTGAATTCCTTCCTTTCTTCTCTTTTACAGCGACAGCTGTTAAGCGCCCGTTCCTGAGTTTTCCGTCGTCGTCGTCGTAGTAGTAGTAGTGGTGGTGGTTGTTGCTATGAAGGGGAGGGGCAGGATACTGGTCCAGACGTATGCTGGCCCTTTGGGCATCACTCTTGGGGACCAGGGGAGGGGGAGGGGAGTAATAGTACCAGTATTAGTCGGCGTAACTGGTGGGTGCGCTGCCATGGGAACCACTCGGAGGGTGGTTACCATGCAAGGAGGAAGGTATGACGTGAGCAGAGGAATCCCCAAGCGAAGGACAGTCACTGTGGAAAGAGGACAATATGGCGAGAGCGTAAGAAGTCGTAACCGATCAATGCCACCAACCGATGTGTGGTTTCTACGGAAACGACACGGACGGTTGTTACGCTGGAAGTTGGAGGAGGGCAACCGTAAAAGTAAGAGGGAGAGTATGGCGAAAGCGGAGGAATGTGGAACGTACCATCTGCAGCAGCTGCTGCGAAACGCGCTACCCGAAGAGAGGAGCCATTGGTGGCGCCGCGCGCCTAGAGCGGCGGACTCGAGAGGAGAGCGAGTCGAAAGTGTGGAAAACTAAAAAGAGCCCTAGAGCTCTACAGATACGAAGTCATAGATATCATTTTCTCTACCACAACATATCGTAAAATACAAATATCTTAACAGCTGTCGCTGAATCTCGCGTTACACAGTGGTAACTGTGGAGTTCGCTGACCTTTCCGCGAACTCGTTGGTCATGTGTTCGCAAGGAAGGCCGCAAGGAAAGCGGTCGGCCACGTCAGGTCGGCAACGCCGAGCCAAGCGCAAATTTGGCCCGCCTACAGTCCGACTGCTCCGACGCGACGCAGCCGTTGTGTCTGGAGAAGCGCATGAGCAGAACGTCCGACAGGCCCTCTGTCGTGGATTCGCAAAACAGCGCTGCCCATCCTCGAGACCGGCCGTGCCCCAACGAAAGAAGGAACCGGCCCGGTCGGCCGGCGGCGGCCGGCCGGGCCCGCGCGAAATGCAGCCTGCTGCATTCGGTGCCGGGAGCCGTCGGAAGCCGCCGAACACGCCGGCGGTCAGGCGCCGCTGGAGTGAAGATGGTCGCGTTTTGCCGACGTGACGTCGCCGTGCCGCGCGCGTTACGACGGAGTATAACCGCGCCTTTACTCCGCGCCGTCATGGGCATAACCCTCCGGGAAGAACCCTAACCAGATACAGCTGTGGACATGTGTGCGTTGTCAAGAGGTTACCGAGGCTTCGAGAATGAGAGATACGGCTGGGTTGGAGCCGAGTGACTATGAAACCCATTATTCCCGTAACGACTGTCTTCTTCTCTTTCGATGTGTTCTGTAAACAACTTGAGTGATCGTCTTGTCCGCATATGTTTGTCGCGTGTGCGAAAGAGAAAACAGGTGACAATGTTGGGAAAGTAATAACGGCTGTTCCGTGGGTACCGTTGGAAAGGGTGGTCGCGTTTGTGCTGTTTGTGTATTTTGATTGCAACCTCTCCTTCCCCAAATGTTTAACCAGTACTCTTTCCCCAATCTGTGATTAGTTGGCGGAAACCTTATTTTCCTTTCCTTAAAGGGACTATGCAACGAATAAAAAGTCACTTGTAAATGTTTTCAATGCTTAGAATTGATGCTAAGAAGCATTCACATCAAGTATGAGACTTCAGAACTGAGCCGGCAATTTATTATGAACTTTTATAAACCGTAATAATTGGTTTTTGGTGGAAAGGAAATGGCGCAGTATCTGTCTCATATATCGTTGGACCCCTGAACCGCGCCTTAAGGGAAGGGATAAAGGAGGGAGTGAAAGAAGAGAGGAACAAATAGGTCCGTAGTGGAGGGCTCCGGAATAATTTCGACCACCTGGGGATCTTTAACGTGCACTGACATCGCACAGCACACGGGCGCCTTAGCGTTTTTCCTCCATAAAAACGCAGCCGCCGCGGTCGGGTTCGAAACCGTATTTTTTAAAATTCGCGGGCCGATTGGTGGGCTCGTAGTGACCGATTTTGGAACTAAAATCGTGGAAGAAAAACGTCACACTACCAATGACGTCGCCAGGCCACCACACGCTCTCATTCGCTGAAAAATCGTCTGCTCGTGCCGCCGCGCGACCTTCTCGGGCAAACGCGAGCCAGGGCATTGCCTTCGCGCATATGGTTTCAATTTTCCTCTGCCGCCTCCTTCTGTCGGGAGTTCCGGAGCCACTCGCACGGCTCTTCGTGCGCACGCATAGGGCTAGATGCCCATCGCGGCCGTAAAAGCGAGCAGTCGCACCTCGAGGTCCGGGTTTATTACTGGTAATTACCACAGATGACAAGCAAAGAAACCCGACGCGCGCTGCAATCCAGGAAGGCGAAGAGACCGGAGAGATGCCGGCCACGCCGCCGACGCTGCTGCTGGCGGGCTAGGAGCGACAACCGGAAGTTAGAAAATAAACGTCATCTGATGACGTATTCATGGGCGGGGCCCATGCAGTCCCAGAGCTGTTTTCTTTATTTTTTTCTGGTGCTCCTCGTGTACGAGTTGAGGGGGGAGAGGAGGAGCGTAATTTTTAATCGTCTATATCTTCGCTGTTGTTGATGCTAGCTCAAAAATTCTTGCACTGGGGAGACGAGTGATCGAATGCCCTTTCTCTCGTCTGCTTTACGTAATCTCAATTAATTTATTGCATAGTCCCTTTAACCACTGATTGGTGATGTGAGTCGCTTGTAATCTTATTGGTTACTGTCCCCGCTAAGGGCGGAGACAGAGGGCTTAAAAACAAGCGCTCTGGGTTGAACGAGGGCTGAATTCGTCTGATCAACGGTTTAGTCATGTAAATAATTTTCTCCTTGCTTTGTTTCTTCTTGTTTTATTTATGTTGTAAATAAATAGTTAACCTTTTACTTTCTTCTAGCAACGTGAATGTTAGCGAGTTAGAACCACCGGATCATCAAGAAACCCCGATTCCATCATCAACAAGGTGTTTGCTCTCATCGCCACTTTAAGGGACAAAACTCAACTCGTTTATTATAGCATTTTGGTATAGGGTGACTGGTCAGTTCCTTAGTCCATTAATCCGTTGGCTTCGGCTGCTGTCAATTGGCCCTGCACTCCAGCCGTCTCTGGATTTCGTGTTCGAAGCTAGACAGCGCCGCCATCCAGTCCTCCGCCATTGGTTTTGTTATCGTTTCTAGTTATGAATTTTCCTGGCACTTCCATACCATGAAGTAAAGAAAGGCGATTCTGCCACAGAATATACAATATGGGTAAATACATATAGATTAGGTATACAGTCGAAGCCGGATATATTGAAATCGAAGGCGATCGCGAAATAGTTCGATATATAGATAATTCGATGTATAAAAATAGCAGTCGATAGGCTTATCTGTCACGTAGAAGAAAGGATAGATTGCACCCACGTCAGTGACGCTGTTTTTGCAGTGATGTGCTGCTCGCCGAAGTGCTGGCAGCGCAACGGCCGCTTGGACGTTTCTATGCCTAACTTCATTCGCATCGAAACCGTAGGGGACGGTCCTTTGGAACTAGCTGCTACCTATTATAAAATGTATCACCCTGTTACCAGTACGCTATAAACAAAATAATGACGCATTAAAATTAAGGTATAGCTGGTTTCCACACCCCCTTAGGAAGCGCAGCCTGCAAAGCACTCTAAACGAGAGCCGCCGCAAGGCTTTAGTTAGGTTGGCTTCGCCGCATAACAGCAATGTGGTGTGGCAAATGAGTACAAGAGATCGACGACCACTTTCAAGCACACGCCACGTTCAAGTGGTCACGCGGTTTCACTGTGCGAGCAGTGCTAGCAAGGGCCCAAGGCCGCACAGCCGACCCGTTTCCACGAGCGAAAAGTGATCGAAAGAGGTCGTTAGGAGAAGCGCCACTTGCAGGGGCGCAGCGCGCAGTTACACACAGGCGAAATTGGAGTTCGGTATACTGCGCGACTTTCCTACACTTTTACACAGAACTTTCGAAGGCATAATCTGTGTGTTCAATATAGCCAATAATTCGAAATATCCGGGTTTGATATATCCGGGCGCGACTGCTAGTCTAGCTGGGCTTAGGTATGTGTTCGGTTGTAGGCGTCTTTCTTGCTCCCTGGAGAGGGGTGGTCCCGGGGAAGCGTACCTCTTCTACAGTTGTCCTAGCATCTGTCGTCCGAAAGGCGCACTCTGTTGTGCATTTATGAAAATCGCCGCTGCCTGGCGGGCCCGGTACAGTTTTTAGCGGCATGAGGAGTTAAACACAGTCCATAGGAATACGTAAGCATGGTAAGTCAGGTTTCAAGCCCTAGGGCACTTGTAAATTACACAAGCGTACTATCCTGTGCGCAGTTGGAGCGATCTAAACATGTGTGTGGACGACTGTACTTAATCTGTGGTGTTGGAGAATGTCTCTTTACCCTATCGCAGGGTCCAGTGTAGCATCCTCAGTGCGGATGGTGCCCGGGGGAGTAATGCACTAGCTGCGACATGGGCGCATTCGTTTCCTCCGTCTGAGGAGTGTCCTGGAGTTCATATATGATGGTCGAGAGCGTGTCTGCACCCTGCGTTATTCGGAGGATTCGGAGCGCATGTTTGCCTAGGTGGTGTTATGAATGGAGGCCTCCAACCGTGGAAGAATTTTCATGCGGGACCTCTCGTGAGTTGTCAATAGACGCGCTTCAAAGACGTGGCAGCGTGGAGTCATCATCCTGAGCGTCGCCACGAAGGCGGCGTCACCAACGGAAGAGTCTTGCGGGAGAATGGGCTCACCGACCAGCAGCTTTGGTATGCTTTGTCGAGGCGGACGTGAACGGCCGCGTGCCCTGGGCGGTGCATATTGCTTTGCAAATCGGTTCTTGCAGTTTTCTCTCAACCACCGCAGTGGCTCAGTCGCTAAGGTGCTCTGCTGCTAAGTGCGAGATCGGGGGATCGAGTCTCGTTCGCGGCGGCTTGGTTTCGATAGAATCGAAATGCAAAAATGCCCTTTTACTCTACATGTACTTGCGTTCTAGGGCACGTTAAACAACCCCAGGTAGTCTAAATTAATCCGGAGCACTTCACTACAGCGTGCCTTATTATGATATGGTGGTATCGGTACGCAAAACTCCAGGATTTGATTTTTAGTTTCAACTCGTGGTTTTTCGAGTGGTAATGCTACTTATACAAAAACAAGTATTTGTTACCAGACCAGCGTTTATTGATTGCTAGAGCCAATTTTTAATTGCAGTTTTAATCATGAAACAAACACTGGTCGTAAGGTCTTTATGCAAGAGTTGTATCTTATGTGCATTGAGATGTCTCGGTTCTTGGGCACTCTCCCATCAATGCACATATACCAGTGTTACAGGATAAGTTTTGAACTTCATGAGTGCCACAGCACTGTTTTGGATTTTCTTTTCACACTTGGTATCGTCCACGTGCATTGCACATGTTTCCGCAGTCAGAAAAAAAGTGGCCGTCCCTACAATGTGCAGATGTCTTTTCACATTACCACCGGCGTGCCTCGTACCACTGCCTGCGAATGCCCAGCAGGAAAGAGTGGAGCCTGCAGTCACGTCCTTGCAGCAGTACGCCTGCTAGCCCTATTGAAGGAGCAGGGATTTGCAGAGCCACCACCAGAGCTTGCCTGCACGGAGCTGCCTCAGCAGTGGAGACGCCCAAGACAGAAAGGCATCAAGCCTGCAAGTGTTTTCGACGTGGACTGGCGAGCCCCACGAGAAGGCGGTGCGCAGTTGCCAGTGACTGCTCGCCTTTCAGATGCAAGCCTGGACTACCAGGATGAAGCTAGCCAAGTAGCCGCAATCCAGTCACTTGGTGCTGAGCTGGAGGCACTGGGTGACCTTCATTTTGCCGCTGTTTTGCGGGACGTGCAGGTTCCTCTGGTGAAGACAAAGGCAGGCCTTGCTCCAGTAGGCTCTCCACTGACATACCAGCAGTCGGACAGTCCACACGATTTTAAGACCTGGATATCATCCACCATAGCCCCTGGTGCAGGCACCAATTGTGCTGTCCCACGACTTGAGCTGTTTACTGGTGCAGTGCCGCACACATTTCCTGCTGTCTTCACAGCTGATGAACAACAAATTCTAATGGTTAGCACATTAGTTGTTGCTTTCGTTCACTGCATTCATCGGGTGCTTTTGCAGGTTTGCCATGCGTTTGTGGTAGCAGAAGTGTTTTGTCCAGCATATAGCGACTTCTTTTTACATATGGCAGTAAGCATGCTTGTTGAAATGCTTCAGCTGTCGTCCCAACTGTGCCATTAGTGCATACTGTCTATTTACATTCAGTTCTGAGTGAATAAGAGCACATATTGAGCACCATGTTTGGTAAATATTTGACATTCATTGACGAGGCCTTGCTGGCACTTACACCATCTACATGCCAGGTCATGAGAAGTGTTGCTGCTGATCTTGCTAAAAGGTTTGAAGTGTAATCTCTCAAAGTTCACTGGCTGTGATAGCACCATCCAGGCTGCAAGGCCATTTAGTCTGGCGATGGCCGTCTGCTATGATAGCGTTCAAAGCATGCATGTCTGACTATACTATATATTAGGACCTGCTGTTCTTAATCGCTGGGCATAAAGTGCTCTTTATCTCATGAACTGGCTTACGGAACGATTACTGTTCTCGCCTCCTATGTGCACAGCTAAAACTGCTCACTTTATATACTGATTCACAGCCAGCTGCGTGTTCTTGCTCTTTTTCTGTTGCGTTTTCGGTTTTTATTGGTGTAATTTGTCATTCACATAATGTGCATTGAAAGTAATGAGCATCAGTCAGAGCTCACCTAGCTGCCATATTACTTTTGACGAGTTCCAGGGGCAGTCGTACAGGGTAAAGAACCAGCGTGGTGACCGGAATTTTAATACGCTTATTTACCAACCACAGTGATAGCCATGTTAAGCCATGCAATCAGCCCTTTGCTAATGGCACTGTAGCTTAATAATTCACAAAAAAATATCAGTTAGTGGTGAAAGTGAACTTAAATTTCATAATTAAGCAGCACTTTTCTTCTCTCTGGTTGCGGTCTTGTACTTTCCATTTACAGTCAAGGTGACCATCCCAGTTCATGGCTCATGTTTTCTCTCAGAATGAAGTGTTTGAGAATACTAAGCCGTGAAGCATGCCGCATGTTTGCACAGCCAACAGTTCGAACTTTCTGTTGCCATTGTCGCAGCCAAATGCTGCACAGTGATTATGATGCCTGCGACAGCGGGTGATTTATTTCTCCTGCTCCACCTCTTGTAGATGGCCTAGTGTAAGGCGGTGTCTTGTTAACACTTCATAGAATAGGCCAAAAATCTGAAATAAGTCTGAAGCATGATATAACAACACAAACAGCTGTGCGGCGGCTCACAAAAGGCATGAAAGATGACTGGCTTGCAGTGAATTGTGAAAATTTCAGTTTGGCCATTGAATCGATCAACATTTTGCATGCTCACATTAGCGTCATCTGATGCACTTTTACTAGCAAAAGTCGAAAAAGACTGGATGTGCACCAAGCAGGATTATTGAGAACTGCTGAAATGCAATAAAGTGAAGACTTGCGGGAAATACATAATATCGTTTTTCTTTCCTAGCACCTTCAGCTTGGTCCTGAAGAAGCCCAGGAGCTAGAAGCAAATACCAGGCAGCAGGCCCTGAGCGACAAGTGGCACTCGGCACGACGACACCACCTCACAGCATCTACCTTTGGCAAGGTCATGAGGCGAAAAGAATGGACAGAGAAAGGTTGAAGGAATCTCTTGGACCCAAAGGATCTGTCCCGGGTACGGGCTGTACAGTACGGGGAAAAAAATGAGCCTCTTGCAGCAGAGCGGTATGCCGTTACAATGAGAGCTGCAGGACACAACGTGACTTTGCAATATTGTGGCCTTGCTGTGCACCCTGGCTTTCCATGGCTAGGTGCAAGCCCGGATAGGTTGGTTTTTGACCCACAATGTTTTGGCAAAATAAAATATTAGTTATTTTGATCGCTGCGTATTTCTTAAGTATTTTTACAAAAATTTAGCAGACGGCCCCTCGCAGTGCAAATAAATGCTCTCGGGGCGCCGCCCTGCTGTGATTGGCTGATTCCTCGTTGCGTCAAACGAGGACGTCTTATCGTTTCGTCATTTTGACGTCACTGTCAATAATTTTTGAGAGAATTTGCGACAGTTGCGTAATACGGCCACAGGTTCAACTTTTGTTACTCCTTCATACTGGAACTGCACTCAGTCTGCAGAACTACGACGACTCAGTGGATGAGGAAACAATACAGGGGGATTTTACGGAAGCGGACATAACATGGTTGAGTGGAATGCGCAAGGTGGCGATTGAGTCGCGTCACACCTCTCATCAAACGCTTCCAAAGATGGCCACCTGCCTAATTAATGGGAAACCATACCAGTGCAAATTACACGATTGGAACAACAGAGCATCGCAGAAAAGTTATAGTGTGCAGAACATTTATGCGAACACACCGATTTCTTCTTTTGTAGCGAGAGCTACACTAGGGCTACTAGTCGAGCATTTCGCGGTGCTTGGGAGAGGAAAGTTGTGCACATGCACCGTTACCATGGCAACCGGAGAGGAGCAAGATGCGGCGTGTGCTACACCGTCGCCGTGGCCGCGCGCCCGCTCCACCGTCCGAGCCGAGCGTGACGTCACGCGGATGAGCAGTTGTGCGCATGCGCCAAAACTATGGCAACCAGAGAGACCCCACATCTGCGCCGCGTTCTTCATCGCCGCCTCGCCGCTCTATCACCCGAACCGCGCGTAGCATGCGCAGCATTGAGTATAAAAGGCTGAAATGTAATTCCCAACATGTTAAATTGCAATTTTCCGAATTTGCAGTTGATTCTGTGCAGTAAATATTTTTAAAACGATTTTTTTTTCGTTTCTTCTGCGAACTGCTTGCTGGTCTGGCAACCTCTGATTGTTGACGTCACAAGGGCATACCCGCCCTGCGTCGTCTGCTGCGAGCTGTTGAGGTGCTTGCATGCACACCGTGGACGGCGGTCGCTCGAAAAGTTTTTTCTTTTAGCTTAGCGAAATAAAATTCATTTTCCGTGTTTTCTATTCGGAACCCTTTCAACTTAGTACGCGAGCTGTGTGATCCTTGGGAAAGCGGACTTGCTCGTGGCGCCCGTTTTCCGATTGTTGAGGAAACAGAAATCGATGGACCCCTGCTTTATTATTTACGCTTAGAAGCATGCTGTTCGTATGCTTTGAGTGTGTTATGAGTGTGTTATGTGTGCAGTCAAGTGCTCCCGTATGCGAAAAGCGGCACGTGCCGTGCATGCCTTCGCCGCTGTGCGCCGTGAAAGCCGCAGCGTTTTGTAGCTGAAGTTCTTGTCCGCTATTCATCGGCTCGATAATTAAACTCAAATTATCAAAAGGTGGCACTAGAGTAACCTTGAGGCACGAAAAGAGCAGAGAAAAGTGCTGAGTGCGACAACTTCCGCGCTGCATGTACGCGTTTGTAAGTCGAACATACATTCCCTTCGACTCGCAGAACCCTTTTGCAGGAACCAAGCCGCTTGCAAAACCCTACGCGACTCGAATGCTTTCACTGCCGCCACCGATGAATAGTCGCCGCCGTCTAAATGAGTGCTTCGAAATAATAGTAAATCATTTAGCATTTTGCTGTGCGTGCGCATTGTGCCCCAGGAGTGCGACGATTATGACAACTGTATATAGCCCCGCGCTGAGGTTGTTTACATGGCTGTGCGCAAACAGTACTGCTCGTTTGCGTCGCATAAAACGCAAGGTGGGTTCTCCTTATCTTAAATATCACGTACTGTTGCTCACATATTGTAGTTTTACTCATCTACACGCTATGATAATATTGAAATAAGCGCCGATGATGCTACATATCGCCTGCTTGGGAAACGCTTCGCGTTTGATACCAGCCCTTCCCGCTAATTGTGCCTGCTTTCTCTTAAGGCACCAAAATTTTATTTTAAAACGCTTTAGCTTAAGATACGTTCCGTCATTACTTGAATTAAGAAAACAGCCAGATTTGTTGTCCACAGTCGACGCCGACGGCTGCTGCCGGCTGCCTTCTGCATGCATGCTATGCAGACCAGGTCACATACCGGCACTTCCCTCTTATTGTACTCGCGTCCTTGTACAGTCGTCGCTTTGAGGACACTGTAACCAAAACTACGCTCGACAGCTATTTGCAGGCGCTAAAACTTGCGAATTCGCTCACCGCAATCGCCGAAATCGCACATACGAATCCTGCGTACTCTCTAGGCCTCGTCACGAAAAGGGCCGGGGGTCCACCGTCGACCGAAATTCAAGAATATGGCAAAAGTTCCTCACTGATTAGTAAGAAGGTGTGAATATATGATATGTAGCCTCTCGTTTCGCTTTTTTGATACGGATAAGGTACAAGCGCAGTTTTTGCGGCCGTCGCCTCACCGGGAGTGAGGCTTTCGCTCGGCCGCACAAGCCCAGGCGACGGCGGACGAGCGGCACGTCGTGCGGCGTTTTCTGCCCGTGTCTCTTGCCTCGCCGATCGGCTCTATGCGCAGGCACCGATTGAAAGCACATCGCTCGTGCACGCACATCGCGTATGTCGCCGTGCAGCATGATCGAGGTCCAATAAGTTTTAAAATTCTTAAGTTTATAGAATGTCATACCAACTAATCCCCCACCACACTCTTCTGGCTCCCACTAAGCTGACTCTTAACATTACTACGATACGCGGTCGTTGATCGTGCTGGCGTCGTCGTCGGTCTAGCGTGACAGACCAGTGCGTCAGCGACTGGCATTTGCATACCTATCAGCCCAGCGACCATCGATCGCAGTCGCATCGGCCTAGTGCGACCGGACCTTGCCTATACTGAAGAAAAACTGCGTTACTGCTATTATCGCTTTTGCGGTACCAGTCAATCATATATGGGGGAGTACTGCTACTTCTATCGCCCGCAAAAGTACAGGGGGGGGGGGAGGGGGGGGGGAATGAGACCTCGCTGCGCCTATTGCAACAACGAGAGCAGACGACGTTGCTCCGTGTATGCCCTAGTGTCGTCGCGAGAGCATTCGATATGGCGGTCGCTGCCAGTGGGAGGAATCTCCCGGTCTCAATTTCGATCACATTTTTTGGAATATACAAGCGCGTCCCAGGAAGCCAAATTTCGGAAATCGAATCATAAGCTCTTGTATTAGTTACTGAAGCACAAAACTGCAATATGAAGAACGACCATGCCATGACCCCTATCCTGAGGCTGTCGCCTGGCAGTTGGCCACTCAAAAAAGAGAGAATGAGCGTAAGAAGGCGAAGAGAGCAGCGGAGACGCCCGAACCGAGAGAGTAATGTACGCCTTGCCAAACGGAGATGCCATACTGCCGAGCGCAATAGACTGCGCATATCAGCCGAGATGCATGGAGCCTATGGAAGGCGTCAGTCAACGGGAACCAGAAGAGGATGTGAAGACCCGTCGTGAGAATGATCACACCATTCGAGTTTCCGAAAAACGAGCTCAGCCAGGGAAACGTACCTATCGGCGATCGCTACGTATATCCTGACATAGCCGAGCTAAGCCACTGCAAATTTTGTTATGAAATATTCCGTGCACCGATAAGCCAATTCACAGCAAGGAGCAAAGGAAGATTACTCGAAGGCTGGAACAAGCACCCTCCACTCGTCCTTTTTTCTTTGAGAAATAGCCTAAGTTCCCAGACCTGCTAAGTTATATGGCATAGAAAATTGCACTATTTCACGCACCTCTATTTTAGGCAGCTTGTTCATTTCTGTCATCTGGCCTTGGTCGCTATTTTTTTTCTCTATAAATATTACTGTAGAGAAAAACCAGAGATTCTGTGTGTGCTTGTTCAGAACTCCCACACTTTCATGCTCTCAGAATTTCTGTTTAATTGTACTATAACACCTTTATGCTCCATTGCTTATTTTACTTATCATCTGACACTGTTTCTGCAACGACACCTCCACTACATGTCGTTTAGTACACCATTCCACCGCGTCAGACAAGAAATGACTGCGCCGCAAAGCAGTTCCTGGGCACGCCGCTGAACTTTGTGATGATGATGACCATGGATTTTTATGGCGCAAGGGCATCTATGGCCAAAGAGCGCCATGGCACAATGTATTTTCGACTTCTCAACTCCCTCCTTTATCCCTTCCCTTACGGCATGGTTCAGGTGTCCAACGATATATGAGACAGATACTGCGCCATTTCCTTTCCCCATAAACAAATCAACCAACCAACCAACCAAGATGAGGTCAAAGACCCATTTCCCAAGCATTTCACCCGAAATAAGCCGAGCACCAGACCGGGGGAAAGCTTGCACCCATTGTCCGGCATACTGTCCGGCCAGCTGCCGCAAGTGCCGAGCGATGTAGGCACACAGCTCAGCGTTCCGGTGAGCTCAGAAGAACTCTTTGCCACAGTTAAAGGCATGAACGCTGCCTCAGCTCCAGGCCCTGACGGCATTCTCATCAGCTTTTATGCGAGGTTTTACACCGTCCTGGAGGGACACCTTCTTCAGATGGTGAACGCCTTTGTCAGGGACGGCTAGAGGCCGGAGTCCTTCAGAGAGAGCCGAATTGTGCTCATCCTTAAGCCGGGCGGGTGTCCATCTGACCCGCAGGCGTGGCGCCCGATCACACTGCTTAATGCAGATTACATGATTGTGGCGTCACTGCTGGCTAAAAGGTTGAGTGCGGTTTTAGCGGAGCTCATAAGTCCTTCACAGACCTGTAGTGTGCCCGGGCGATCGGTGTTCTCGTCTCTCGCACTAACGCGTGACTTGTTCACGTTCACCTCGAGAACGGGAATACCGGGTTGTTTCGTCTCACTTGATCAGGCTAAAGCCTTCGACCGAGTTGAACACCGCTACGTTTTTGGAGTTCTCGGGGCTTTCGGCTTCCCGCCCGAGTTCGTGGCGCGGTTAGGACGGCTGTATTCCGGCCTTACAGCTCGGTTGCTTTTTAACGGCTCGTTGAGCGACCGCTTCAATATCGAGCGCGGCATACGACAGGGTTGTCCCATGTCACCTATGCTATTAGTGTTGTGTTTAGACCCACTCCTGCGCCGCGTAGCGGAATGTCCATAGGTGCGCGGGTTCCCTTTGCCTGGCCAAGGTCAGGTGAAGGTGTCCGCGTACGCTGACGACGTGTCCCTGTTTTTGCGGGACGAGGACAGCTACGCAGCGTTCTTACGGCTTTTTGCGTGTTACAGAGAGCTGTCCGGCGCCCTGCTTAACAGCAGCAAGAGCAAAGCTCTGCGCTTTGGCGCTTTTGCGTCAGACCTGCTGGACGATGTAGAGTGGGTCTCGGCGGTTAAGGTTCTTGGCGTCGTGTTCCTCTCCTCAGGAGAGGTAGCTCGTGAGTCGTGGTCGCAGTTAAGATCGACCGCAGAGCGACGTCTCGCAGTGGCAGCGCGTTTTCGCTTGTCGCTGTCTGAGCGCGCTTTTATTATTAGATCATCTGTGTGCGCGCCACTCTTCTACGCAGCTCGCGTCTCCTGTCCGCCGCGCACATTCACGCGTCGTTTCGCCACACTTTGTGGCGCTTTTTTTCTGGGCGGGAAAGACGGAGACCGTAACTCGCGCGCTCCTCCGCCTTCCCACGCGCATGGGCGTGTTCAGCTTGCCCGATTTACGCACAATGTGCAGTGTTCTAGCTGTCCGAGGCGTCCGCGACCTGGTCAACGTCACCGACTACCCGGGGAGGGGACTTCTCGCCTACCTTCTTGGGACGTCGCGGCGCCTCTTTTTTGGTCAAGTAACAGGTCCTTCAGCCGAACAGCAGCAGAGGTTCTTTAGGTATGTCTGTCGGGCGGCCGAGTCTCTCACAGCCGCTCTGCCCGAGGTCGACGTCACTAAGACACCGGCTTCCCGTGTTTGCGAGCTCCTCGCTATCCAGGAGGCTGCACCAGAACAGCTCGAACGGAGCAGGCGGGTGCGGTGGCGAGATTTGACGTCTAGCACTCTTCCACCAGACGTTCGCGACTTCGGCTGGCTGCGAGGCTGGATGGTCTTGCCCACGGGAGTCCGTGTCGCAGCGTGGGGCATCGCCCCTTCTTCGCGGTGTCCTCAGTGTGGCAACACTGAAACCCTACAGCATGCCATGTTTGAGTGCGTGGTTGCTAGAACGTTTTGGCGGCTCATGTCGCGTATGTTTTTTGTCACCTTGAACTCCCGCACCAGGCCACGTGAGTCGTTTGTGCGGCTTCTGTTGTGTGTGGGTGCCTTTGTTCTGTGGCGGCAGAGAGGCGCGGCTTCCTTGCAGGGTCGACCCAGCGGGCCATGTTCCCATTGTTGCTGAGGGTGAGAGCGCGCCTGTTCGAAAAGGCATGCTTAGACTGGGTCACCCTCGACGAGGAAGAATTCCTGTGCTGATGGAGCACCCGGTTCATCAACACAAGCAGGGGCCGTGTCACCGTGCAGCTCCTGCCATACTGAGTGTGCCGTGCGATCTTTGTGTGCGGCGATTGTGAGCGGTGTGTTGTGCGTGAATGCCCCGCGTGCTTCCCCCCGCGCGTATGGACCATCTTTTGAACTCTTTTGGACATTCATGGATTATGTATTTGTGCATTTTATGCCCACATGCATTTTTGCATAGGTAGGGTGACGCTAGTCGCCAAAGCATGTCTTTAGTTTAGGTTGGGCGACATTAGTCGCCGTTCTGTGTCTTTGTTTTCGTGAGGGATGCCAGTCCCTTTCAGGCCCGTGGTAAATAAACTTCTATTCAATCTGTTACGGGTGCAATTGGACTTATTTTTGGAATGTGGCGGAAAGTTTGAAGGTTGCTTCACTTCCGCCACCGGTTGGCCCAGTATTGCACTGTCTCCAGGACCGGCCTTGTCTTCAGCGCGTGTTTACTATCCTGTCTTTCTATCCCATCTTTCAACCCTCCTACTATCTGCACGTGGTAGCGACTGTGACTCGGCTTGAGCCAGTGAGCAGGCCTGTGCATTTTCCTTTTCTTTCTTCCTGGCAACAATTAGACAGACTATAGATTATAGTTGGCGCTACAAGTATCAATGGAAGTTGTGCTAGTTGCTGCCACAGATGGCGCTCTGATCTAAGGGTGATAAAAAAAAATTAACGAAGAAGATGACACATGTGCTGTGTGTGGTAAATCTGTAGAATTAATAGAACACCTCATCCTAAAATGCGATGGTATCCATCCCGACGTCGTCCCGCTTGATGTAGCATTCAAGTATGCATTTCATCATGGCCGAAACTTTTTCATGGACCAAGTGGATTCTGGTTTCTTCCGAGTGCATTTCCTTATTTAGGTCAGTGAAAAGGGGCAGGACATACTCAAGGAACTCGAGGTAGAGTTTCGTTGACGGGTCAATCAGTTTTTCCAGAATCGCTTCTGCAGCAAGCAGGCGGTCGTCAGTGGCGGCTTTTTTGAAGAACAAAATCGGGGCAGGCATCTGCTCAAGTAAGCGTGTCACAACAACTTGTAGAGACAGCCACCTTGTTTGGCTTGGGTGCAACAGCTTGTGTGGTTTCACCTCTGCAAGCTTCTGGAATTCTTGGAAGGCAGATGACTGCTTCGGCGACAAAAGGTAGTTGAAAACATCGCGTGCCAGATCCTCAACTCCTCTCGGAAGTGTTTTACATGCATACGAGGCGCACAGATGAAACGAATGATAAACGCCCTTCATAATGAAGAGGCCTGCATGGAATTTCTGCCTGTAGCAGCGACGCGACGGAATGATGTGCACCCATCATCACGTTCGCTCCGTCGGCCGCAAAACCAATCAAATTTTTGTCGTACGGAATTTCCGCAGCACTGAACACTGCCTTCAGGCTAGTGTAGAGAGAGCTGGCAGTCACATCACTGAGTGGTACTAGGTCCAAAAACGCATCTATTATGCCGCCGTCGACGTTCATTACTCGAGGGACAGATGCTTTTCACCGTTGCCTTGACAGTGGATTCGTCGACTAGAAGGGAGAACTTCTGTTTGCGCAAAAGCTCACAGAGCTCTTCGCGACTCTCCTCTCCAAGCACATTCTTTATGATGACAGCGCACTTTGTCCGGCGGCAACATAAGTTCTTTGCAATCTGCGAGTCGTCACACGACGCTTTGACAACATCAACTAAATGCCCCATGGCATTAAAGGGTCGATTGTGTTCCGTGATAAACGCCGCAAGTCTTATTTCAGCCTCTTTGACAGATTTGTCTACTTGAGTTTGCCCACTTATTGAAGGCATGGATGTCAGCGCGCGGGTCGATTGCAAGCCCGCAGCGCTTTTTTCGTGTTTGGAGCTTGCAAGGTGGCGGTCGGTTTCGGATTTTCCCCCTTTGTAATCGGATCTGCATGCTTTGCAGGAAAAGAAAAAGGGCCCTTTTTTACTGGCTGACAACCAGCCTCTGTACTTTGGATTCGCGTCCCATTTTGTCAAATATTTTTGGTCGTATGCTTTCGCTTTCTTTTTGCTCGGCTCACCTTCCTCAAAGTCTCCCGGTCCAGAAGTTGCCATCTGACATGCAGCACGTTTGAACGGATAAGGTACGCGGTGAGTGTAAACGTAGCGCGTTGATCCAAACAACACAAGTCAAAAAACTTTTTTCTTTAGTAGAGCAGCAGTCACTCGTAGCGCCAGAGATGACACGCACGATTAAACAGTTTGAAAGTCATGTTTCGTTTCTCCTCTCTGTGCAGCAGCCGATTATTTCGCGTTGCTGAACTGCTGTCGCCATCTATCGGCTTGGCGCAACACCAAAAATTGAGGAGCAGTTTAGCATTTTTCATAGTTTTTTTCTGTTCGAAAGGCCACATGAGCATACATAACCACGTACTGCTGCGGGCGGGATAATTACGCTTCGGCACTCAAACCGTTCGTTCTGCCGCGTCGCGTAACAGAAATAGAAATGTTTGTTCCTTTTACGTGCAAAAGTAAATTTTACTTGTATATGTGTGAAACATCTATTAATATTCGTCAGATAAGGCGTAAGAAAACTTTGACCGCTGAAGAGTTGTCCATACTTTTTTTTGCCCGCGACATACGTAGCGCATGCAGCGGTTATTACATTCCTCCAATTAATGCAGTCACCATAGCCGGGATAGTGGCTAGAAAAAATTATTCAGATGCACCAAATTACTCCGTAAACTAGTGGTTCAATCGACTAACAAAGGCAGATTAATTGCTCTAAACCCGGCGCTTAAATTGAACTCTCCAGTATTGACATGAATCGCACAATATTTGCTTTGCACTGATATCTCGAACGAAAATTGGAGGGCACACTTAAGCTCCGCCTTAAGCGTATGCATGACGCGATAGCGTAATGGGGTAATTCCCATATATGCAGGTCATTATTTACCTTCATAGATCTCTAGGATTCCTCATATACCCCTCTGGCGTAGTGGTTAGGCAATGCGCCATTGCCCTGTAATGGCAGGTGCTCCCAGCGGTAGGCCTTGTGCGGCCCAGGTTGCTCTCCCCGAGCGACCAATCATTAATTTAACTGCCACTTGCCATGGTGGGCAGTTTTCTCACTATCCGATGGGCAGGTTGTGATGACGCCGCAAGGTCGCGTGACCTAGGTGGCCCACCTGCCTCCTAGGTTGCTCTCCAAGGAACACTTGCCAAAGCCATGCTCGTTATTTTTTGCTCACAACGCTGACGCCGGATTTTCTGGCGAGGTACGGGCCGGCCTTTAACGCTAAAAGGGTAGACCTTTGAGCACATAAAAGGAAGCTTGTGTCACAGGCAGCATTATTGAAACAGGAAAATAAAATCCCCATAAGAGCCACAATATATTGGATGCTGTTGGAATAGAGTTCGATGTGCTGATGAGTTCGGTGAGTATGTTATGGCGCTGTAGTGAAACTGTATAATCTATTGATGGGTGCGTATACGCCGACCCCACTCACACTGCTGAGTGTACTTTTAGGGACTTATGCCATTAAACGTGCCCGTGTGGCACGTGTGCTGCAGTGTTTTGTCCTCCGGAAGGGGATGCCTGTAGTATACAAACATGAATGGGAGATATGGGATTTACCTCCCCTATAAGCAATACGTGGGCTATTAGAGACGCCATAGTGGATGGCTAAGCATGAATTAAGGCTAACGCAGGGGTTCTTCAATGTGCACTGACACTGAACAGTATACGAGGGTGCCTTGCTTTCGCCTATGGTAAATCGAATAAAATCAAATCTTCTGAACATCTCTACTAATATGCTCCTTGACAAACATTGAGAACAGCTTGACGGCCGTACCAGCGCTTTTTGAGCAGACGACAGAGCATAAAAGTGCAGAGGACAACCAAAGAACATGTGCGATGGATACACGTTTATTTCAATACATTGTCGCTAATTTTTATGCCACATTAGGACGAGTTGCTGTGAGTTCACAGAAACCTCGGCTAGCAGTTTTCAAGTTCATTAACTGAGCTTGCAGGTTATGCATGCAGATAACTGTATGCCACATATGTATTTTTTTTCGAGTAGTTTTTACCGATGAAAAAGAGAGCACCAGAAATGTGAGTGAATATCCAAACTGGCTGAATTGTGCACATTGAAGGACAATTCGTTCATGATGTAAATTTTTGGAGGGAGAGAGAAAAACATTTATTGAAATCTCAATGAGATTAGCGGCGGGCCGTCGTCTTCATCGTTGTCTGGCCTCTTCGCAAGGTCGGGCCCCTATTCCAGGGCTCCGCTGAGTCTTGCTGCTTCGCATGCGTGCTGCACAAGGGCCCTTTGGGCTGCGAGCTCGCTGCTGGTGAGCAGACCCTCCCATTGCTCCGCACTCGGGGTTTTGAGTTTGTGGAATGCATAATTGCGTTTGCACTCCCATGCAATGTATGCAATGCGGTATAGAGTGGGGCTTGCCCCTCACCACGGCCATGTGTCCCTGAATTGTGTAGGGTACATTTTGTGTAGAATGTATAGGTTGAAGAATGTTCCTGTTTGCAGTCTCCGCCAGTTCACTGCTTCTTGTTGTGTTAATGAGATGTGTGGCGGAGGATACTTGAGCCTCTGTCCTCTGTAGCAATTTAGCAGCTCCGCATATACTGGCTCTACTATGGTAGGGTTCTCTAGGGTCCCCAACAGCTCAGCTCGGAACGTGATCTCGCAAACTAATCTGTCCACCCTTGAGTTGCCCTCTATTCCCGTGCGTGCCAGTATCCAGAGTATCTTGTGGGTTACTTTTTGGTTAGGGGGCCCTGTTTCAAGGAGGATTCTTAGGGCCGCCTTGCAGACTCTACCTTGCGCGTAGTTCCTGCACGTGGATTTCGAGTCTGTTAATATGATCAGTGATTTGTTTCTCCGATAGCCTTCGGCCGCCGCTAGTGCAACGGCGACTTCCTCCTCCTCTGCTACCGTGTGGCCCCGTAGGGTTGCGTATGTGATCGGTTTGCCGGCGTAATCCACGACTGCTGCAGCGGCATTGATTATTAATTCTTGTGCGTTTATCCCACGGATAAAGCGCTGCGTCCGTGTACACTGTGTTTTCTAGTTTAGCCAAATGTCGTTCCACATAATCTGCCCGCGCCTGTCTTCTAGCCGCATGGAGATTCGGGTCTATGTTCTTTGGTATAGGACAGACGTGGAGGGTTTTACGGATGTTGTCGGGGATATCGGCGGATCGATCAAAATACCCTTCCATGTCGTAACCTAACCTATTTAGGAGTGCTCGGCCGGCGAATGACGTTCGGAGTCTGGAATTCTGCGTCTTGAGCTGTGCTTCCGCTAGTTCGCTGAAGGTGTTGCTGAGCCCCAGCTGCAGCAGCTTTTTGTTTGGCGTGTTTCTAGGCACGTGTAGCGCCGTCTTGTATGCTTTTCTTAAGAGCGTGTCAGCTTGTTCCCTTTCTTGCTTGTTCATGGGGTGGTACGGGAGCGAGTAGGTGACTGCTGACCACCAGACTTCTGACCAGTCTTATCGTATCAGCTTCTTTCATTCCGTATCTTCTTTGGGAGACCCTGGTTATCATACGACTCATCTGCTCCGTTGACTTTTAGAGCAGGCTGATCGTGTGGCTGCATTTATTACTTCCTTGGATCCACATGCCCAAGACCCGTATCATGTTTTTCTCTGGTATGTTTTGTCCCTCGAGCTTCACTTCTAGCTCTGCTTGGGTGGGGCGTCTTACTACTCTCAGGAGCTCGGATTTCTCTGTGGCGCAGGCTAGTCCCCTTTCTTTAACAATCTTCCACGCAGCTTGCTGCTTCTTGCAGATTCTCGTTTTTCTCCCAAGG
This sequence comes from Amblyomma americanum, assembly GCF_052857255.1. NCBI lineage: Eukaryota > Metazoa > Arthropoda > Arachnida > Ixodida > Ixodidae > Amblyomma > Amblyomma americanum. Next base: position 204,924,200 of record NC_135497.1, on the reverse strand, counting down.
AGCCTTGCTTGACCCAGACTAATATCATCTGCGTAAATTGCGTGTTGTGTACCTTCGATCTTGCCGAGTTTCTTGGCTAGACCAATCATCGCTATGTTAAATAATATGGGCGAGATGACGGAGCCTTGTGGCGTTCCTTTGCTCGGGGTAGTGAAGATATCGCTTCTCAAGTCCCCAAGTCCTAGGAAGGCCCTCACGTAGTCATGGGTCCTTCTTCTGCACTTCGCGTTATTCAGCCCTTCCATGATGGCTGTGTGGCTGACATTGTCAAAGGCCCCTTTGATGTTGAGGGCCATGACTATGTTTTCGCCCGTTTTTGGTGCTGTTTCGAGGACCTCCTCCTTGATCTGTAGGAGGACGTCTTGTGTCGATAGGTTTGCTCTGAAGCCAAACATGCTACGCGGGTATAGCCCTTTGTTTTCTAGGTGTAGTTGGATCCATTTCGTGATGATTCTCTCGTACAGCTTCCCCAGGCATGAAGTGAGAGAAATGGGTCTGAGGTTCTCTATCTGCAGCTTCTTGCCCGGTTTAGGGATCATCACCACTACGGCGTGCTTCCACTCGTCTGGGATTCTTCCCTCTTTCCACAGTGTGTTGAGGTATGCTGTTAGTTGATCCGTCGCCTCGTCGCTGAGGTTGCGTATCAGGGAGTTTCTGATTCTGTCAGCTCCCGCTGCCGTGTTCTTGGTTATCGCCCTCATTGCCGCGGTGACTTCCTCGCGTGTTATGGGTCTATCCATGTCGGGGTTCTCTATTCCTAGGTACTCCCCGTCGTAGCCTTCGGGTTCGTTCTTGCCGTAGCATTTTGTTCGTACCGCCTCAAGTAGTTGCTCGTCGTTACCCTCATATTGGTGTATGAGTCTCTGGATTGCCTTTCCGCTTTCGGCCTTATACCCCTGTCACACGGGACTTCTTCTCGGCCTTTGCCGTAAAGTTGTCTTATTGCACTAAAGGAGGAAAACCGAAAAGGAGCAGCGACGCTGCTGCACGGCAAATCCAAAGGAGCTAGAACGCGGCCTCCGTGAATGCCAAAAGTCACCGCTGTGTGTGAAGCGGCGCTAGTAACATTATGAAATTAAAGCAGACGGTAGCACTTCAGCTAAGAGTGCATTCGTTTATGTTGGAAAAAGTAGCTATCACGATAATAAACGAGCGTTATGACGGTGAGAAACGGATATTTTGAAACAAAGTTTCTTTTTTTTTTTCATCGTTCTCGGTCCGACCACGGTAGGCGCACTTTTCCGTTCGGCTCCTCGTCGTGTTCGAGAAGCGTGCTTTGTTGCTTGTCTTTGTGCACACAAGCAAACTCAAAACACACACACAACAAAGAGCAAACGAAGAAAAAACAGCAAAGCAAGATGCGCAAGCACGTGTGTGTCGATGCGGCTGCTGAAAAGCGTTCAAGTCCTTTCTTAGCAGTGTGGATGTCTTTAGTCATGGCCTCCTCTACGGTTCAGTGCACTGTAACGCAAAATTAACCATTGAATAAGATAAATTAGATATTTTTTACGGTTTCAAAACTAAAAATTGCGTCAATTTTTTATTCTTTGAGCTCGCTAGCTGGCGCTGCCGTCTGGGTTGCTCCTTTAAGCAACTTTAAGGCCGCTGACGGCCGCCTTTATTGCTACGGGCCTTTATCGCAAAGGTCTCGACGCTTTGCCGTGTAGACGCGCGTGATGCGCCTTTGGGGCAAAGGACCTTAATTTCTAAGGCCTTACAAGTGCCCGTGTGACAGGGGTATTAGTCTTTGTGGGATCCATAAGGGCTTTAAGTATGCGCCACGTTTTAGCCGTGCCGAGTGTTCCGTTCAGCGAGCTGCTGAACTGTTGCCACCCTTGTCTGGCTAGCTGTGCCACGTACTCTTCCGTCTGTGTCGTGATTTCCGCTATTTTCTTCTTGAGATGTGTTTTCTTCTGTTCTTCTGTTTTTTCCATCTTTTGGCAAGCCCGCGTCTTGCCTCCCATAGCCCGAGTAGCCGCTTGTCCACCTCCGGTGCTTGTTCCGTTCTATCTACTTCTTGCGTGCGCATTTCTTGTATTTGCTTTAGCTGCTGGCACCACTCCTTTATCGAGGTGATCTCGCCTTGTAGCTGTCGGCTGTGCTGTCGAAATGCGTCCCAATCCGTTAGGCAGGCCGTGCCGATCTTTCTCTTGACGTTTTCTGCCTCTATCGTGGTTCTTATGATATGGTGGTCGCTGCCTAGGTTTTCCAGAATGTTCTCCCACTCGGCCTGCTGTGCTCCTTTAACAAAGGTTAGGTCTGGACAAGTGTCTGGGCTGATGCTGTTACCCTGCCTTGTTGGTTGGAGTTTTTACTGAGGCCAAGTTATATGCTGCCACATTTTTCTTCAAATCCGTTCTTGCAGAAGCGTTTGATACTCTCATCTTTTTTAAAAAAGCTTAGGATGAAGTGAATTTCCACAAGCCCTTGAATTACATTCAGTGTCTCTCATCTCATTTTATCCCTGTATACTGCACACGCGCACAAAAATAACGTGAAGCATGCATGTGAAACTGCAGACAACCGGTAAACATGCCACTGCTCGCGGCAGGACGTGGCACGCAGCTTTCAGGTGAAAGGCGCACTAGCGCCACCACGCGGCGGCTCAAGATTTCCGTGGTTTCCGCCTGACGCCGCTGTTCTCCGGCCTCCCTCGCCCCACTACCCCTATCTAGTTCACTATAGCAAGGGTGTGACATTCCCGTAGAGCCAATGGGGACGATTTTGAAATGCGACGGTGGCGGTGCCTGGGAGTTGGCGGTAAAAACATAAATTGCTCAAAACTTTGCTCGCTATGCTTGCGCCGGTCGCTGTCGTCTGCTGCCACTGCGCTGCAGCGTTGCCCGCGGCGGCACTGGCGGCGCAGACGCGTTGTGTCATTGACTCCAGCCGCGTTTGCTGCCAGATACCAGGATCGCTGCAATCGTTCCGACCGTGGCGACACTTATGGCGCGGACGCGCAACTTGCAACATGCCACAGCACTGACTATAGTCAGGTGCAAAATGGAGCCTGCAAACCTGCAAGCAGCTGCAAGCTGTGGCCGCGAGATGGCGTCATGCGTCTAGCGGTTGCAGCAAACCGCATCCTCGAATCTAAGCCGACCCCTGACTTTCGTAAACGATCAAAAAAAAAAAAAAGTACCGGCATAGATTCGAGTAAATACGGTATTACCGGCTTCTTGTTACAATTTCATTTTTGTAAAGAGCAATCCATGTGGCAACCTCCATGTAGCTAAAGTCAGCAACACTGTCTCAAGCTGTAAAAGCAAGAAATCATAAAATATGCACACTCAAGAATAGATGAAAAATCTTTATTAGTTTCTAATTCATTCGAACCTGTCATCGTACATGGCCATCTTCATCAAACCACAGACAGCATGCTAGGCCACGAGCAACTGGACACATTAACTTACTGCAATCTTGTTTTGGTGGACCACACATAGCTGAGAGGAAATCAGCCTTGTTAAGCAATGCAAGCCAATTGTGCTTGAAAACACCTTTACTTCAGAAGTAATGCACTTTTCACAGTTAAAAATGGCATACAGCAATGCGTACAGACTCCTCTCTGAGCCACTTTACACAATTAATAAGAACAAAAAAGATAGCAGCAGAACACCTAGTGTAATAACAAAGTGAGCATGCTTGCACGAGGGCTCCTGGCTGCTTTTACTGGTCATGTGAAAACAGTTCTGTACTTCCCCACCCCACTGCACAAAAGTGCCCCACTAAAGCTTTCAAAACGTTTAAGACCATCGTTTAACAAACAATAATGCTTACAAGACACATAAAAAAGAACAGTAACAGGTCAATACTGCAGAGTAACAAAATGAAATAGTAAAACAGGTTTTAAAAAAATTATCGCTGGCAGCACTGGTCCACACCAACATTTTAAGCCTGTTATTTCTCTGCCTTCTCAACCAACATGGAGAGAGTACCAAGTGCTGGCACTTCTTTCAAACCTCAAGAGTTAAAAAAAACAAAAAAAAAAACAATTCATTGCAGAAAAAGGAAAAAAAAAATTAGGGGAGTCAAGGGGAAGCAGCACTAGGGAAAGGGAACTGCGCAGCCAAATAGTCATGCCAATGATTACAATGCAAACACCAGTGGGCAACACAGGCAATCCTCTCATTGCATTTCATCAACACTTGAAAGCAGCACACATGTGAGACACTGTTTCCGTCCCCTTGGTGGCCACTTCAAACAGAAGTGCAGTCAGCAGCCAGGTGCTGCAGCTACTCAGCAATGGGCCCTGCCCTTCCACGGCAGCTGTAAAGTGAGGCCCATCTCATATGTCCAGGCGCTGTGGTTTGTCAAGAAAGCTGGCCAGCTGAGGCAGGAGGCATGGGCGCAGGGCCTCAGCTGAGCAGGTTGCGGATCTCCTTGTGCAGGTGGCAGAGGAAGTCCACGTATGAAGGACCCAAGTCCCCGTGCCGGTCCTCCACAAGAAATTGCCGGAACACCAACTCCATCTTGTCCCCTTGGCGCACAAGTGTCAGCTGCATGCACACACACCCACACAACTCGTAAACCTCTCACAGGTGCAATGCACAGTTGTGCAGTTCAAAAGAAGTGATGAAATGCTTTTTAACAGTCACAAAGCCTTCTCAGTGTGATGGGGCACTGTCTGCAGAACCTCCTGCTACAGGGATTTTTTGATATCATCCTGCATCAGGTCAGTTATGAACAATCTAATGTTGCCCCTCATCACTCCCATTATCAATCCTAACACGCTGGAAGCTGCATGTCAATGTTGGCACTGCACAACACTCTAACCAGTGACATTTGCTGACTTTTTTTCCCCCTCCCTCTCAGGTACATAAACTAGTAGCTGCTGATATATCCATGTGGCTTCTCAGTCTACTTCCTCTACTGCTCAGCTTGCAATAGGGCCCACCATTCGTGACTGTGATAGAATTTGACTAAAGGTAGCTATTTTATCAAGCATAAATATTTGAAGCAGACAAAAAAAAATGGCAAGCAATTTTATCAGCGAGATTGTGGGTTCTCTACTGTTCATAAAGAAGCTACATATACATTTAACATGCTCACCACAATATCGCCTTATGGTTGGAGAGTTCTTTTTTTGTTTCAAAAAAGTGTTTCAGAGCATCTTAAAAAAGCTCAGCAATTTAGCAGTAGTGCCAACTTAATATATTGCAACTACCGTAAAAACCGGAATATAGGTCAAACTTTTTTTCAAAAAAACCATGGCGAAAAGTCAGCCCCCGTCTTATATACCAGTCACTGGCGGAAAAACTACGAAAGTCTTGCAACAATGGGCAGCTGAAGTCCACAGCCTCCATCACCACCGCCATCAGCAGCAGCGCGGCGTGGCGACGTTGTCGTACTGCGATTTTGCGTTTCCATCATTGCAAAGCTATTTTGCTAAAAGGCTGCTTTTTGACATTTTGTTTCAAAATGAGCGGAGGCCGACGGCAAGTCACCGTTGCCTTTAAGAAAAACGCGATTGAGTACGCGGAAGCTCACAGCAACCTGGCGGCAAGGCGCGAAAATTTGGAGTATCCGAAAAGAGCATTCAGTACTGGCGGAGGCAGAAGCTGTGTATTACAACTTGCAGCAACCAGAAAAAAACATCATTTTGTGGGTGGACCGCAACAATTCCAGAATTGGAAGAAAAGGTTGCGCTGCGTGCAAGATCGCTGCCTGTGGCTGCCGAATGCATCCGCATGAATGCAGTACACAACTTGCAGCAACCAGAAGAAAACATCATTCCATGGGCGGACCGCAGCGTATCCAGAATTGGAAGGAAAGGTTGCGCTGCGTGCAAGATCGCTGCCTGTGACTGCCGAATGCATCCGCGTGAATGCGCTAGAGATCGCACGTGCCTCTAGACTCACGAGGGCGCAATTCAAGGGCTCGCCATCCTGGGTGCAGCGATTCATGAAGAGGAAGGGCTTTGCTCTACAGCGCCATACTTCTGAGTGCCAGAAACAACCCCGTGGGTCGATGGGTGCTCGATACTGTTAAAAAATTGGCCGGGTGTACATATGGGCAGCATTTAAATGAAAATAAATACTGTCACTATTGTGCAACCTGTTGAGTCTCATTTGTTTCAAGGTAAGGGTGTCTTTCAGTACTTTTTCCACTGATAAAAATTTTTTTCATTTTTAGAATTGGTTAGTTAGGGGATTGACCTATATTCCGGTCCGACCTATAGTCTGGTTTTTACGCTACATAGCAACAAAAGTTTTTATGGAAAAATAAGCTGGGTTATCAAACAGATGATTTTGAATGGCTACTCATTCACACCTATCCCCAACAGTGAAAGCGCATAAAGGCACAAACATGCAGTGAATAAAAAATGCTCAGGTCTCCCAGAACAGAGTTCCTGTTGTTGTTTCCAGTCATCAAGAAGCATTTAGGCTACAAAAGAAACCATAATGAAACCTTTAAATTAAGCTTGCAGAATTTCTTCAACGTGCTTTGAGATCTTGCAGCACTAGTGCTTTTGCTTTCTACCCTGCTGAATTGCTACGCACAAGGCTGAAACTAGACAAACACTGGAGCTCAACACAAAACTTCAGCCACTGCATTACAACCGTGGATAGAGTTTGAGATAACAGAATAAGACTGCTGCTGGCAATGACAGCATGTGCAAGCAAGAAGGAGAGCATTACAAATCAAGTGACATGGAAGAAAGAAAATTTTGCATAAACATATAGAGGGCACTCTTCGGTTACCCCAGAAATATTCCTAATAAATTCCTAATCTGATGTGTACCATATATGTGCTCAAACATATGAATAAAATGAACAGCTCTTGGGAGACAAATCAAACTGATGATAATTTCATTTTAATGGCACAAAGGCAACCTGGTCAAACAGCCTTACGGCTAGCTTGTTTGGTCTGCACAAGATGGAATTTTATAGACCCATCTTCCAAAGCATTTCACCCCAAAAAAAGTCGAGCATCAGGTCAGGGAAAAGTTCGTACCCACTGAAAAACTTGCAAATACCTGGCAGAACTGGGAATCAAACCCTGCGTCAACCACAAGAGGCGGACATTCAAACCTAGGCTACTGGTGCGGTCCTGACACAAACGAAGTTCGCGTTTCGTGAGCACAAAACTTGACTGGTAATGCCAAAGTGTATGGTGGCTGAAACATGTATAGCACAAGACAAAACTTTGTGGCATTACCTCCTGCAGAAGGTGGCTAGAGCCAGCTGCAACACAGAAGGCCTAGACAGTTGAATTTATGCAAATACAGACGAAAACAAGAATGCAACATTAGCATGGCTGAGAAGAATTACGACAGATTCTGTTTTATGACGTTGCATAAAGTGCAGAGGTCAAGCTTTTCAGTAAACTACAACAGGATGACTCTTGCACAAAATAAACGTTACCTGCCTGTCATCTCATTATTTCTTTAAAATTAAGCACTAACTCTTAAATTTCTGTAATGCAAGTGCAATGAAGAACTGAAAAACTGCAGACATGCTTTGCTAACTTGAGCAACCTACTTAATGCAAAACAAAACGCGGCATGACAATCAACATCTTTATTATCAGCAATAAAGAACATCACCCTTTATGCTAACAGGTCAGCAGTGTGTGAATATCAAATACAGCAGACTCTCGTTAGACGAACTTTCAGATAAGATGAACAATGTGAGACCATTTGGTTGGTTTGGTTTCCCATAGGACTCAACGTAAACAAAAAAAAAATCCGTATTATAAGACAAACTGTTTCGCGCGTCCTTGGGTTAAAATGAACTTTCTCAACGACCCTGAATCAAGGGGGCGACCCTACAGAATGGCACTTACAGGGCGCCTGCATGGCACTTTAAAGGAATGAAAAAGAAAAAGAAATACAAAATGATTCTCTGCAAAGAAGCGCACCCTCACAAGATGGCTTCCCGCACCTTCGCGCAAAACTATAGGGAAGCTGCCTTGCGGGAGCGTGCTTTCTTGGGGAGACTTTCTTCCTGATGCGGAAAAGGCAGGGTACTACAGCATCTGCGCTGGTGCAGAGATCAGATGTGGTCATATCTCAACATCGCGAATGCGTCATGTGCCACGCGTTGCCTCCCTCAGACTAAAAGGCATGCAGGCGCAAAGTACACCCACTCGCTGACATGCAGCTTTAAAACTACAAGGTCGCATTTTCAACTGACGCGACTTCACAACATGCATTATCACGGCGAAGAGATGATCAGAAATCAGTGCCACATACACTGCCTGCGACATACGGAAAGGTGCGTGGTGTGCCTGCTCGTGGAGTTGGTAACAGCTATGCTGCAGAAGGAGTGAGATAAGAGATGCACGGCTACCCTACTGGGCACCTTCGAAACGCTCGCAGTGGGATGGAAAGAAAAAAATCAAAGAAAAACACAAACAGCAGCTGTAAGAAATTGTGTCACTACTCCCTTAAAATGCAAACTTGTTCGTGAAAGGCCACTCTGGTTTGCAAGGAAACAAGTCAGACAACTCACCCGCATGCAGCGTTGCCTCTCCATGCGTACTCTGGCTATGATGTCTCGCACACGCCTTGAGATGGGTGTGTTCAACTCCAGTAGAGATGTCTGTGCACAAACAGTCCCACATATTAGAAGACATTACACACAGCCATGTCCGCATTACAACATGAATTAAATATCCTCATAAAGAGCATTATGTGCCTGAAGCAAAAGTTTGGATTTTAAAATAAAGATCTGAAGGGACAATGAACTGAATTTCTGTTACAGATGTACGTAGTATCATAAAGAACATTACAACACCCTACCCCATTCAGGCATGTAACAGTGCTTTCAATTGTCCACACATTGTAGAAATAAAGAAAGCCCCTGCCATGCCACAGGCGCCTTAGCAGTCATTCACGTCATAATAATAAAACGAGTTTTTCTGGCTTGAATATACATATTGGGTTAAACAATAGTCCATGCCATTAACTAAGCCGGCATGACTGGGTCAAGGCTAACAGTTGAGCTCAACCCCAACGAAGCCCATAAGAACTCCAGAAGGTTACTAATGATGTCTTAGAAATGTCACTTGCACTGAACTTTAATTTTTTTGACCACTGATCATGAGCATCAACCGTGGTGGCACCTACTGTCAGTGCATCATTGACATGGTAAGCAACACCATGTGACCCTTACTGGCACAGCATCTGCTTTGGAGTTTCACATTACTTATTAATAATCAGTGTGCAATTTATGATGTTTGTTCAACAGTAATTTTCTGTATCAATAAGGGTAGTTTGCAACGGGTTGCAGAATCATCAGTACCATGCTCCAAGCTTGTCAAACTTAACATCCCATCAATATGAAAACAGTGAAGTGGTTGTTAGGTTGCGCTGATGGATGCTGTCTATAACGCATGCGACAGTGTGCAAAGCTATGAAAGGCGATCGAAAAATATGGTTTAATGGAAAGTATGAAATGAGTCTAGCTGCAAGTTTGTGCATGCAGTAATACAGATGTGGCAATTATATTTTCAAGCCAGCGAGAAAAGCGAGGCGAATCTTTGTGCTATCCGAGTTTCAACTCCGGCTTTCCTGACAGGTACCGTAAAAACCGGAATATAGGTCGAACTTTTTTTCAAAAAACCATGGTGAAAAGTCGACCCCCGTCTTATATACCGGTCATTGGCGGAAAAACTACGGAAGTCTTGCAACAATGGGAGGCTGAACTCAACAGCGTCCCTCCATCGCCATCAACAGCAGTGCCGCCATTTGGCGTTTCCGTAGTTGAAAAGCTATTTTAGTTAGAGGCTGCTTTTTCACATTTTGTATCAAAATGAGCAGAAGCCGTCGGCAATTCATTGTCGCCTTCAAGAAAAACGCGATTGAGTATGCGAAAGCGCATGGCAACCTGGCGGCACAGCGTGAATTTGGAATATCCGAAAAGAGCATTCAGTACTGGCGGAGGCAGAAGTTGCGTATTACAACTTGCAGCAACCAGAAGAAAATATCATTTCGTGGGCGGACCGCAGTGTATCCAGAATTGGAAAGAAAGGTTGTGCTGCGTGCAAGATCGCTGCCTGTGACTGCCGAATGCATCAGCGTGAAAGCGGTAGAGATCGTGCGTGCCTCGACTCACGAGGGCGCAATTCAAGGGCTCGCCATTCTGGGTGCGGCGATTCATGAAGAGGAAGGGCTTTGCTCTACGGCGCTGTACTTATGTGTGCCAGAAACACACACGCAGGTCGATGGGCACGCGATACTGTTAAAAAATTGGCCGGGTGTACATACGATCAGCATTTAAATGAAAATAAATACTGTCACCATTGTGCAACCTGTCGAGTCGCATTTGCTTCAAGGTAAGGGTGTCGTCTTTCGGTACTTTTACCATTGAAAAAGATTTTTTTTTCATTTTTAGAATTGGTTAGTCGGGGGGTCGACCTATATTCCAGTGCGACCTATAGTCCGGTTTTTATGGTATTAAGTGTATGCATGCAGTATTATGCGTGTTGCTTTCTTCAGAAGAGCCCAGTCACACTGTTCTCCATGCCTGTGCTGTGGAATATGCATTTAGTATTTGCATGACATCAATGCTCCTATAAGAAAGCACCATTCTAGTTTTGCTCATGTCTGCAACGATCAGTCTTAAAATATTTGTCTGAGGTACAGGGTGTTCCACCCTTAGGGTGAACACGCGAGTGTGCAGCCGCGCTCTTCAGAGCGCCCATGCATTTGACACGGCTACACATCAAAGCAAAGTGCCATACACACAGGAGGATCTGGAGGTATTGCTCCACGTTGTCTGCCGCTTCACTTTCATTTGCGGCTGGAACAGACACATTGGCGCTCCAAAGAGCGCGGCCGCATACTCCCGTGTTTACACTAATAGTGGATAACCCTGTTAATGCAGTTTTATCAGCCTTACATCGTGGAGATCACCCAGCCTGCTTAGTGTCTCAATGTTGTTTTACAAACAAGCAACATACATTTGCCTCACTCTGCTTCGAATCGCTATTCGGGCCTACTTATAACGAACCTGACGGTCGCATGAATATACTTTTTCGTTTTCAATCTTAATGACTAGCTGAAGCTTTATGAAGCTCGCAACAAAGTAACAGACAGGTCTACAGCCACACTGGATTCCTCTCAACTTCATAGTGGGCACTACACCAGAGCTACATTTTTAATTCCAAGCTAATTTTATTCTACAATAATCCCTTTGAGGCTAGAATAGTGAGTAAAAACAATGATAATTTTGCTCCATACCTTGTCAATGTCTATCCGTGCTGCAACAGGCTGTGCAAACACATTTTGTAGGAAGTCTGGGTCTACAGCCATTCCGATCCAGAGGAACATGTGGATGCCATTCTCTGAAAGATTGAGGGATGGGCACTTTGACAACTAATTACCTTTTGCAGTGACTAACATTAAGGATCTATTAATTTCAACACACTGCACAGGAATGCTCATTTAAGCTAACTAGTGCACAACCCCTAAACCCCTAGAAGAACTTAGAAACGCAATGACAGGTCTAGGAGCAGGAAAACGAGGTGCTGTCTCCGAAGTACCTAATGTGTGATGAACCAGATGAAGCACAAGGGCAATAAAAGTAATTTTGGTAATCAAGGGAACAAAGTTTGAGCATTCAGTTAATTATTACTGCGTAACTGTGTGTGACAAGCATGCTTTTTCCTATTTTCTAACTAGTTTTCCTCTTGGCATATAATACCCAAAGAGTTGCACTTTTCGTAGAGAAATTACCAAAATTTGTCTTTTTGTGCAAACTGATTGTTCCCTTTCATTCTGGAGGGAACTGTAAACTGCTATACTGACTTTTTCAGACAGTCTGTTTCAAAGAAATAAACTGTGCACTCTTTCCCTTTTACTCAAGCCCAGAAGGCGAAAGTTATATATTACCTGCCCATACTAAACTTTGCTTTGCTTTGCTTTATGGGGTTTAATGTACCAAAGCAACTCAGGCTATGAGGGATGCTTTAGTGCAAGGCTCCAGAGAATTTTAACCATCTGAGGTTTTCTAATGTGCACTGACATCTCATAGTATACGAGCCTCTAGCATTTCGCCTCTATTGAAATGCGACCACCACTACCGGGACTCAACCCATGTCTTCCAGGTCACCAGCCGAGATCCATAACCACTGAGCCCCCGCAGCGGCTCATATTAAACTCTGCTCCCATAAAGTGTAACAAAAAACGAAATTAAAAAACGTGCTGGTAAACTCCTCAAGTGCATTTCAATTAACACCCATCACTAAAAGGCTTTTCTTGAGCAATGACTAAGAGCGTCTAAGCAGAGCACAGATTAAGACAACACAAGCAGACTGAATATAAACAAAATACAGGCTTAGCTGTTCCCTGCCAACTGCAGGCTTCAAGCGAGCAAGCAACTCAGTGCTCTTAACCCACTCAAATGAAACTATAATATTTGGCAACAAATAACTTTCTGCCCAAATGAAAATACAGTTTTATTCAACTGACAGGCACCATAAACTTAATATCATGCTCTAGATTCCCCACAAGCCCGAAACATTCGTTACTATTTATTAGCCATTGGCATCCAGTACATACTTGTTTGGGGAAAAATTGAAAGCTGTTTTTAGTCGCTCTTCTTAATTCATCACTCAAACTGGACAGTGCATAATCTAGTGCAGCAGCATGCATAAGCATGCATAAGCGAGCAAGCAAGAAAGCGTGCTTACCCAAGAGGTAGCACCCATCCTCACGGATCTTCTCAGCAGTACACCGTAGTGCAGTGGGCAACTCCACAGAGTCCATGTCTACATCATGCTGTGAAAAGCAATCGCACAGTACCAGAATCAATAGTGAAAAAATGTCTTAATGCTTCAGCATGCAACAGCGTGACAATAGCAGGGATTTAGCCCATGAGCAAGAGTTGAAAGAAGGTAAACCCACCAGAGGTAGCAGTCTGGGGTAGAAGTAGGCCACTGTGCTAGCCACATCCATACTACACAGTGACAGCATAGCAAAGCTCCGGTCATCAGTGGTCAGTTCAGGACCTGAGCACAAACCACATTGCAAGACTAGTGTCACACTACGACTACTACTGGCTTACTACTGTCACAACAGTTTTCTAGGAACACCGAACATTTTTTCTAACAGCCACATTGGAAAGAATTTTGTATATGCGGTACAGTTCTGAAAATTGAATAAATGACCCATGCATGCAGGGTTTTCTTCACCTCATAAAACACTGAAGGCATGTGAACACTACCAGGAATTTGAGCCTCTAGGTTCCTCAACCAGGCATTCTGCCTCACTGCGGTTCGCACTGAAGACACTGCTCAGATTCTGCTGGCTGTCGACAAGGTAAACCGATTCTGCAGATGCGTGCAGCCTAGAAGTCTCCTTTAAACACTTCCATTGTGAACAAAAACTGTGACAGTGTACACACTATACAGTGTGCATACAGATGGAGTAATGGCCCTCTTATCACTGGCAACTGGAGCCTGCCTGCACCATGCCAGTGAGCCTGTTGACTCGGCACAGCTCTTTTCTTACATGCCATGGTGGGTACTTAGCTGTGCACCTTTTTAACAGACCTTGGCTAGCCAAGTAATGGCCACATAGGCTTTATTTAACCCACCCAATGAAAATTGTCAATTTAACTTCAGAACCATAATAAGTGAAAGCTCGTTAATTCGAACCTCGATAATTCGAATTTTCGGATAATTCGAACTGCCCTACTTGGTCCGGCCAAGCTCCATACAGATGTGTGTATAAAAAAGCCCGTTAATTCGAAAGCGAGTGGGTTCTGCTACCGACAATTGGACAATTGGAACTACGCGCCGCCCCATCTGGGCGGCTTGGCACACAGCACGTGGCAAAAAAAAAAAAAAAAAAAAGCGCCTGCGCGTACTTAGAGGCTGCGCACGTTTAGTGCTAAACGGGGACAGAAGATGGTACCAGATAAAGCCTGGGAAGAGTGGGTAAAGCCTAAATGGCGCGGCGGTCGGCGGCGTGGGAGGGCACGGGTTGGCGAACGCGGTGGCGGCTGTCTACCCTCTCTTCCGCGCAGCCTCCGAAATTCGGAACTACCGTATTTACTCCCGTAATGAACCCGCTCCCCACTTTTGTCGGCCAGAATTTACTTTTTTGTTTTCCAGCCTAGCGAGTGCCTCAGTTTTCGCGCCAAGCTAGCTGCTGCCGCCGTCGATAACATCATTTTTTTTTATTTGAGGAGAGCTCCTGAAGGGCGGGGGGGGGGGCGCTCGGCGAACTTGGCAGAGCGCCAAGACGTTGTGCACTCTAAGCTAAAGCTTAAATATTCGCATTAGACACTCGTCACTGTCCTGTTTTTAACCTCACAGTGAGAAACGCGCGCCTGGCCTTCAGGGCCGGTGTTCAGCCCGTTAGCGTTATCCCGCCGCCGGCTAGCACAAAATTGCCCGATCTCGTCAAACTGAACGATGCTAAACACTAGCGGCACGAACTCGTGCGTTCGTTGACGATGGAAGGACGGACGGAGATAAATGAAATCTCGACCCTTCGAAAAAAATCTGTTGGAAACTTTTTTTTCCCGCGTACCCTCCCCCCAAACTGATGTCAACTTTTCTGGGAAAAAAGTGGGTCCATTACGCGAGTAAATACGGTAAATACTCGTTAATTCGAGCCCCGTTAATTCGGAGATACGGATAAGTACTGTCGGCGCGGCCCGAGCCAATGCCCATGAAAGGCTATCACTTCGGACGGGCGCTACAAATTACGTGCGCAAAACTTTTTTCCCTTTGCGAGTGTCATCCATCCTTCCACCCATCAGTCGCCAATGGAACCACGCGGTCAGCCGCGATCATGACGCTGGGTTTTAGCTTGCTGCTATCGCGCCTTCCAATGATTGAATGGCAGTAGACAGTGCCCGCCACAATCACCCATGGCACGATAAGGCGAACATAGTGAAAACGAGGCTTGCACAACCGGACAAGCGCTGGCACTCTGCCAAGTCCCCCCCCCATGATGGAGCTAACGTGAAAAGGTCGCTGCGCAGCATCTTGGCACACTGCAAAGAAATGCGTTGTTGACCGTGACAGTGCGAAACGGAGGGAAGCATTAACAAATGACGCTTTTTTTTCTTTCAAATTCTTAGGGAAAAATCCAGGGTGGGTGGGTGGGTTCCTTATGGGACTGGGTTCGTTACAGAGTAAATACAGTACATATACCTTAATGCAAATGGTTCTTGTCAGTTTTTTCGAGGCCATTCGATAGTTCGAACATCGGATAATTCCAACTTTTTTCCCGGTCCCGTGAAGTTTGAATTAACGAGCTTTTACTGTAGCCCCAAACCTAGCTCTTCTAGTAGCCCTATCGTAACAGGAATGGGGAGAGAATCCTGTTCTCGAGTGAATTATACTCAAAACGTTAACCTAGAAAAGGCTTGACCAAGCCCAAAATGCCAGGAATCAGAACTGCGTTTGCCAGGTATACGAAAAATGAAGTTATACATGACTGATCTGAAGGCCTTTGCAAGATCAAGTGAAGGAAAATGCGCACGCACGCACGCACGCACGCACGCACGCACGCACGCACGCACGCACGCACGCACGCACGCACGCACACACACACACACACACACACACACACACACACACACACACACACACACACACACACACACACACACACACACACACACACACACACACACACACACACACAAAACAGCATCAAAAGCATGTAGCGTATGATTGTTACTGTTGATGACTGATTTTTCGGACCCTCTAGGGACCGCAAAAACGACCAAAAAATCAGGCAGTCCAGAAAATCAAATTTCACCAAAAAAATCACCAACTTGTTACAAACGCGGTGGAGCATAGGGAGGACGGAGTTTTGTGCGCATTCTAAAGCTTCTCCTGACAAAATTTCGCCGCGCATCATGTGCACAGACAGCGGGCAGCGACCACTTTCACGAGCTCGACCTGGCTGTGTGGCCCTCGGTATGTCGCCGATGAACGCACGGGTTGGAAGAAAGTCTAGACGCAGAAGCGAACACACCGCTGTGGGAACTGCACTGTGCCCGCAGTACGAAGGGCCCGGAAGGAGAACGCGAAGACGGCGAAACTACTATAGCCAAAATCGGCATCGTATCCGGCAATATGCACTTTGCGATGGCTTGCGTAATATGCACTTTGCGATGGCTTGCGTATAATGAGAGACATCTTGCGTGCCAATGAAACGCCAGTTGTTTTCAGTTTTACAGTACAAAAGTCAGTGTTGCGGTGTGTTTTGCTGTGAGTACGCTGAGCATGGCGTACCCACGCCACATTTAATGCACCACCATTTTCTTCCGCGTTCGTGGTCTCCGTGAACGCCATACACCTCCCACGCGCTTCGCTCCTACCTCTTCCCGCATTCGGGACGAAAAACTCTTCACAGATGAATTTCGCAAACTCTGACTACTGTTCAAGTTTGTGCGGTGGAAGGCGTTCAAGAACAGTACGAATTCGAAACCATGCGGGCACAATGTGCCGGCTCGCACACAATTTTATACCCCTGTCACACGGGCACTTGTAAGGCCTTAGAAATTAAGGTCCTTTGCCCCAAAGGCGCGTGACGCGCATCTACACGGCAAAGCGTCGAGACCTTTGCGATAAAGGTCCGTAGCAATAAAGGCGGCCATCAGCGGCCTTAAAGTTGCTTAAAGGAGCAACCCAGACGGCAGCGCCAGCTAGCGAGCTCAAAGAATAAAAAATTGACGCAATTTTTAGTTTTGAAACCGTAAAAAAATATCTAATTCATCTTATTTAATGGTTAATTTTGCGTTACAGTGCACTTAACCGTAGAGGAGGCTATGACTAAAGACATCCACACTGCTAAAAAAGGACTTGAACGCTTTTCAGCAGCCGCATCGACACACACGTGCTTGCGCATCTCGCTTTGCTGTTTTTTCTTCGTTTGCTCTTTGTTGCGTGCGTGTTTTGAGTTTGCTTGTGTGCACAAAGACACAAGCAACAAAGCACACTTCTCGAACACGACGAGGAGCCGAACGGAAAAGTGTGCCTACCGTGGTCGGACCCAGAACGATAAAAAAAAATAAACTTTCAAAATATCCGTTTCTCACCGTCAGAACGCTCGTTTATTATCGTGATAGCTACTTTTTCCAACATAAACGAAAGCACTCTTAGCTGAAGTGCTACCATCTGCTTTAATTTCATAATGTTACTAGCGCCGCTTCACACACAGCGGTGACTTTTGGCATTCACGGAGGCCGCGTTCTAGCTCCTTTGGATTTTCCGTGTAGCAGCGTCGCTGCTCCTTTTCGGTTTTCCTCCTTTAGTGCAATAAGACAACTTTACGGCAAAGGCCGAGAAGAAGTCCCGTGTGACAGGGGTATTAGCCTCGCAATTTAAGAGGCTCTCTTTAAGTTTGAATTTCGTTTTGTTTGATGAAGTTTTCTATCTCTCGTGCAGTTTGAATTAATGAGATTACAATGTACACATTATATGACGGCTTAGGTATTGGCGGTAGGTGTGAACGAGGTCCGAAAATTCAAGCAGTCAGTTGCAGTGCATCTGAAATTTCAGGCATTCTTATACATTGGCTCTATGGGTCATGTCGCGGTGCCGTGAAAAAGTCCGAATAATCAGGCGTCCGAATTTTTGGTGGGCGACTGTATATCCGAATTTTCTTTTTTTTTTTTTTTGGTGAAGAAATCTGATAAAACATCTGTTCAGAGGCAGGTTTAATCTTGCCAGCTACAGCTCCTAAGAAGCTACACACCGTGTTGCTGGTAACACCAGGCTAAAAACAGGTATCTTGAGCACAATAGCACAAGACATTAGCAGAAAATTTCTTCCCTACATGAGCTAACTGCACTTCATCAACATATGCCCTCAAAAATATCATTAGTAATCAGCAAATAAAGGAAGACCCTTCAATGATCAGACTAAGCTCACCTCCTGCAAGAGCGTCACTCTTGAGCATGCAGTTGAGGTAGAGAGGAAGCAGCTTCATGCATTCGGGGAGGATGAGCTGGCCGGATGAGGAGGGACTGGCACAGTGTTTCCGGTATGCAGCCAGCATCTGAGCACCTCGACCAATGCAGCCATCTCGTACCTGCCTTGGACTTTGCTCCAACAGTTGCCGAACAGCTGCATAGACACACACACAAAAAAAAGGAGGTCAGTGGATAAGAAAAGATACCGGCCATGGCTCTTAACATGTCCCCTATGGCCACATGTTCTGGCTATGTACAACAAGCACAACAGGTTAAATGAATGACAAATTGTCCAAAAGGTTTAAGTGTGCAGCACGAATAGACAAAAACACTTTATTTTTACATGAATACCAGCCATGGTAGTGTTTTATTTGTTTCAGTGTTTATAGTGATGCAGTCAAGAATTTCATGAGCATGAACTGTTGTTGCCTGCCATTGCTAGGTCCCCAATGGAACAAACTCAAGGTTGGCCGATATGCTGTGAAATGCAACTGTGAATAAAAACACTTTTATTAGCATGCAGACAGTAGCAATTTACAGAACACTCATGATCTCTTAACATTGGTAACCAACACC
Source organism: Amblyomma americanum (assembly GCF_052857255.1). Taxonomy (NCBI): domain Eukaryota; kingdom Metazoa; phylum Arthropoda; class Arachnida; order Ixodida; family Ixodidae; genus Amblyomma; species Amblyomma americanum. The sequence continues at coordinate 204,905,740 of NC_135497.1, read as the reverse complement.
ACAAAGGACAACGGTAAACATACCAACACAGTCACCACTAAGAGAGCTTAAGAACACCATTTACTAACTGTAAATCATGCTGATGAATGTCTCCACTTAACCATGACTAGGTTAGAGAAAGGAGCAGTTGCTCCTTTCACTCCAAAGCCATGCGCAGCACTTCCAAAGACTGCCTATAGATCAACCACAGCATTGAATCACTTCTCAAGAACCCTTAACGACATGAGGCACAGTAAGGTTTACAAAATTGACAATAAGCAAGCTTTACAGGGCTGACATTTTTTCGTAAGGCTGTTTTTTCTTGACAGTCTGCTCAGAGGAGCATACCCACCTTGTTTCGACAAGAAGTTCACAATGGTGTCCAGGTCACAGTTTCGATACATGTCAGCCATTTGGGAGCAAGTAGCTAGTGCAAGGTTATGAATACGAAGCCTTCGCTGGCCTCCACAAGTTGTGTACAGTAGAGCCACTTGTACAAAGGCCCCCTCTTCTTCCGACAGCTTGTCATCGTACTTTATCTGTAGCCAAGACAAGCAGAAGATCAGTAAACAAACAACAAAAAAAAGACAGTGCCTTATAACATAATTAATATGTAGTAGTGATAGGTTTCACGTGAAATGAGCAGAGTGCCTCTAAAAGTGGAACTAGCCTTAACTGCCAGATGCAAGATGGCATCACATGCCAACCATAAGCTGTGATCTAGGGAGTCCAACATTCATGGGCTCCCACACCGTAACGCTGGGACCGAGTGAGTGTATGCATTGTGTGTATTAGAGAGGATAGTTGTATGTAGGTAGCGACTGCTGGAACCTGCAGTCACTTTCTGCTAAAATCGCACTGCTGCAACAGTAACCTCCATGACACCCCCCCCCTACTTAAAATACCTAACTGCTTAAAGATAACGTGTATGTCAACTGGCCAGGTAGCTGCTGAATATATCAACAGCAAATGAAGAAAACAAGCTTCAAACCCGGACAGCAGTGCTCATGGGAGCTAAAAAAGTAAAGGCTCCAAGAAGAGGCACAGTTCGGTACCTCAACTGCGACGCATTTGTTGCAGTCCACAGCAGCCAGCTCGACATCTGTGGTGTTGGCCATGTAGTAGTTGCCATAAAAGTCAGTTGGCCGGATGCCTGTGCTGGTGCGCACTCGCATGACAGCATCAAAAGCTGTGGGTTGGGAGACGTCCCGCCGCAGGTCCTCCAGAAACCTGGCCCCTTCGACATCCTCCTGGAAGGTAACCATGCAAGCCAATCGTCTGGTGTGCTTCTAGGCATACTTGCTATGAAGCTCAGCAGGCCTCTGTGAGCAAGACTTTCTGCGGCATGGTGAAGAAGCTAGTACAACTTACACAGCTTGACTAAGGCAGCCAATTCGGCTATTCAGTGTGACCACTGAACAACCTATGCTGCACAAGTTTATCCATTTGTGTTGAAAACACACTAGCAATGCAAATGTAACAGAAAACAGGATGCAGTGCAGAGCACAAATTTTACACACTTGCCGAGGATGTGAATTCAGCCTCCATTTTTTATATAAGTGATGAAATATGTGCATGTTAGCCTTTATTCCAATGAGCAGGCATGCTTCCTTAAAAAAGATGTGGAAGCAAGTCCCCTAAGAAGGCAGTTCACCCCAGTCAGGACAATTTTCTCTTGGAGACGTATTAAGTCAAGAGAGTGGGCAGATATCCGCCTGCATACATACATTAGCTCTTGAATGTTACCATTCCATGCAGCACCCGGCTGTGTAACAGCAAACTGTATTTAAGTCAAGCAAACAGCGATGTTTTCCCTTTACCAATTAGGCCTAGACATGTAAACAGCAGAACACAACAAAAAGTACTGAAGCCACTATATACCCAGTGCTATTTCTTGCAATGAAAGATGTCCATGAAGCTAGACATGACACAAGATGAATACCAAATCATTTTTTAAATAATATAAATTTTTTGAAGTGAGTAGGCTTGATAACTTCCATTTCCTAGCAATATTCTGCACAGTCAATTATGCCAGAAGTTCACAGCAACTACAGCCGACTGATTTTTCGGACTTTCTAGGGACAGCAAGAATGTCCAAAAAATCAAATTTCACCCCCCAAAAAAACTACTAACTTATTGCGAGTATGCTGGAGGAAGGGGTGAGTGGTTTTGTGCACATCCTGAAGCTCTTTATGACTAAATCTATAGATGACAGTGTATAGATGCGTAAAAAGAACCCTCCACTGTGGGTACTATGCTGTGCCTGCAGTACAAAGGGCGCGGAACAAGAAGGCGAAGATGGCGAAATGATAAGAACCAACAAAGGGCTGAAGCAAGCGCTCCCTCAGCGTTGGCCTTTGTGATTGGGCCTAGCTGCTAGAGCCAAAAGCGACATTGTAACTGGTGATATGCACTCTGCGGTGGCTTACGTATAATGAGAGGTGTCTTGCCAGCAATCGAAACGCCAGCTGTTGACTGTTTTATGATATAAACCTCAGGGTTGCAGTGTGTTTTGCTATGGGTACGCTCACCTCGTTTTAAAATGCACTACCGTTTTCTTCCATGCTCGTCGTCTCCGCAAAGCCTCGCATTCCGCTGCTACCTCTTCCCGCATTCGGGACTAAAGACTTGGCATAGATGAGTTCCGCAAACTGTGACTACTGTTCAAGTGTGTGCGGTGCACGGAGTCCAAGAACGGTACAGATTCAAAACCACGTGAGCATGGTGTGCCAACTCGCGGAGAATATCAGCCCCGCCATTTAAATAGTTCCCTTTTAGCTTGAATTTCGTTTTGTTCGATCAAGTTTTCAATCTCCCTAACAGTTTGAATGAACAAAGTTCCACTGTACGCATTATATGATGGCTAGGGTACTGGTCGTGAGTGTGAATGAGGTCCAAAAAATTGAGCAGTCAGTTGCAAAGAGTGAAATTTCAGGCACGTATAAACATTAGCTCCAGGAGCCATGTTGCGGTGCTGCTAAAAAACAAGAATAATCAAGCATACCCAAAAATTCAGAGGTCCAAATTTTCGCTCAGCAACTGTACACTGGTTGCTTTTAAAGAGACTGGCTGTAACAGTTTGTAGTGTTATGACAAGCAGTAAAGCATACAACATGGAATCATTTCACAGAAAATGATTACAGCACAAAAAAAAAAAGGACAACGGATGATGAAGGAATGATGGGCACTAAAGCACAAAGATGTCTGGCACTACACAGTACTTCCCTTGTTATACATTTATATAACACAGTTGACGTTACACAACAGCTGCAACCATTCAATCACAGCCGTATAAACTTATGTCTGATGATAGACCTAGACAGTGAATAAGATATAGCTGTGTCATGTATGACAGTATTAAGCTTTTTGTTTTTATATCACAAAGTGCTCCGATTTCTATACGGCCTAAGAATTAGTCTAAGAACTTCATGCGAGACAACATGCAAAATGTTGTGGATGGCACAGGGTTACAATACTCAACGTAACAATTGGAATCATGACAGACTCATAAGTAAGCTCAGAGTGCATAAAACTGTAATGGTCACCTCAGTGCCTGAATAGTGAACTATTCTCGTCAAAAAGGCCAAAACAAAAAATGGTTAGCGCTTGGGTATGTTGGTGAAGAGTATAGACTGAACATGTGACCTCTCCTAACTTTATAGCTTTATTGTCATGCAGGAAATTCATTTCTTTCTTCGTTAGGCCCACCGATGGCACGACGATGCATTGCTCCCCGGAATCACGCATGGCGTGATGATGCGACCCGATAATGATAAGAAATTGGTTAAAGTATAAAAGCAAAGCATTCAAAGCAGTTCCTCTGTATAAATGTGCGGCTTTTCTAATAAATCTTCAGTTGTCAGTGCAGCATTATCCTCGACATGTGTGTGTTACTTCTTGGTCTTCAGTTTCTCTCTGCTGCTGTTTTTAATTGATCATTGGCTGTTTGGTTTGCAGCTAGTCAGCCGGGCTGCATGTGAGGGTGCCATTTTATTGCCTTAGATCCCCACTTGCCTTTGACTGCTGGTTTTGTGACTGCATTGTTGCGTGTTTATTACTTTGAGCTGAGCATCTGCTGCGATGCCATCTTGCAAGAAACTACATAACTAAGAGTGCAATGGAAGGGCGGAGGGTATGCCTCGACTTATATTTGGAGTTAATTTTTTTTTTTTTTTGGCCAGCAAGGGCTGCAGAGTTGGGGAGTCGACTTATGTTCGGAGCCGACTTACAGGCAGCAATATACGTAACATTATCACATGCTTTTCCATGTCATGCGCAGCATTTTTGTGACTGTGCAATACCTGCCTGCCTTTGTACACTGTGAAAACATTCATCCGACAAACAGCAACGATTTGACACACAAGAAGCGGGACAGGGAGGGACATTGTTAGTATGGGTAGCCCTTTATACAATAATGCCATTACAGTGCTTGGTCAATACCCATGTATTGGCCTCTCCCTTCTAAAACATCCCATTAAGAATAAGTCCAAGAAGATATCTGCTCAATTTCATGCAGTGTCTTCTACTTTGTCAACTGGAAAAATATGTTTTATCTGAACCGGGCTTCACCCGGAAACAAAGGGCTCGAAGTATACATCCATTTTCCCAGTATGTGGATTTAAATACCAAATGGTGGAACTGCATTAGAACTAAATGCTACAAATATGAGGCTAGACTACAGATGTATCTGGTCGCAAATGCACCCCGACTGGGCCTGATAGCAAGTATTTATGCTGCCGTCCACAAACTCACTGTGCTCTCAACCCCTCAGTCTACCTTCTCATTCATATCACGAACACCTTCACTCCCTTTTCACTTGTAACAACATAGGTGTACACACACAAACATACATGCAGACAGCCATGTCTGTACCCATGAAAAGTAGGGGTGTGCGAATACTGAAATTTTCGAATATGAATCGAATACGAATATGAAGAAAAAATGGCTTCGAATATCGGATATCTGTTCAGTACAAAAAAGAAATTCAGAAAATGATAAATAAGGAAACGTTGTTGCCCTTATTTTTTTCAAAATAGTGTATAGTCTTTGCAACTAAAATAAACAATACTAGAATGCCTCAGTACAGTATAAAAAAACATGATGTGCACAGAAATGTATGCTAATTGATTAGACAGCATAACAGTATCCAAACTGTAATGAGGTCATGCAAAACAAAATCCATAAAATGACAAGACTGGCAACAAGAAATAAGATGACTAGTAAAACCTCATTCATACGAAGTTCAAGGGACCGGAAGAAATGCCCGGTTCATCCGAAGGCTTCGATTTATAACCCCCCCCACTTTGCGGTAAAAAAAAAAAAAATGCCGGAAATGTGAAGATGCAGACAGGCCTTATGAGGCGGCTCCATCGAGATAACACCTGTAAGCCCGTGACGAGCCACCCGTTTTGGAGCGCTGGAAGAACAACACAAATGCAAGCAAGGGGCTGGGGAACACACACTAGCGTCGGAACGGCGAGACGGTTTCTAAAAAAGAAAAAGAAACCACCAGCGACGCGCCGGTCGGCGTCCGAAACCCATGTGGAGCTGGAATGGGACTACCGGCGAATGCGCGGGCCGACAGTTGCAGTTGCCCACGGCAGCCGCGAAGCTATGAAACCAAAACTACGCGGCCAGGCTATTTTTTGACCTCGCGACAGGGGCCTTCCCATCGTTGTCACGCCTGCCGTTACGCCCACTAAAGAGGTGCGCGGGTTACAATGCGCTATGCAATAGGCGGGATTTTTACATTATCACTTGCCCTATTGTGACAACTCTACATGCTCCTTCAGGAGACTTCCGCGAAATTCCGCAAGTAGGCTTTCCCGCATAGCGTAGTTTACAAAACGGGATGGCAGAGGTCACGCTCAGAGAGTTATGAAGGCGACAGGATGGATGCATTTTTCGGATGTGGGTATTAAATATGCAACATATTACAGAAGGATTAAAAAAAGCGCGATTACGCGTTGCGATTGTTTGAAGCGGGCCGCCGGCCATCTTGCTCGCAGCATGTGTGATATGTGGGAAAGCCAACTTGCGGAATTTTACACGAGGTCAGGCCTAGCGGCGCCGGAATGCGATCGGTCCGCATGATAAGCGACCGAGAAGGACGGGAATAGGACCTCTGTATTGTTTTCCTGAAAGTTCTAACTCGGTCATTGGCTAACTTGCCCAGATATTGTGGTTTTGCCACGGTCGAATTTGAAAGTCTGCGCAGTATACGATCGCTGGCGAGTATTCGGGAATTTTCGAATATTCAGAAATTCTCGAATATCAATTTCTCGAATACGAATACGAATCGAATATCAAACATATTCGATTTGTATTCTAAAATACGAATATTCACACACCCCTAATGTAAAGGTACAAAATACAAACACTACAGTTTGCCGGAGAAGAAAGGCAGTGACATGAGTGCAGTTGCACTTTACGTTTCCAATGCCCTGGCTGTAACCTGCTCATAAAGCTGAACAAATTCTCACATGATAAATTTAAGAACTACACAAAGCAGTCCATGTGTATGCTGTTGCAAAATGCAACATGGGCAAAAGGAGACAGCACATATTCACAAATCCATACAAGTAGATAGGGCAATAACAAATCCATGCTGCATTCACATGTACACAGGATTGTTTTCATGCAAGGAGCTTGTTATCCCCTGCGCCACCTGGTAAAGACGTCTGAAACTCAGCTGTTCACAAAAGAATAATCAACAATAAGGTCTAACGAAATATAGCCTCTCTGAATATTGCATCCTGATAGCCTAGGGATCCAAGAAGACAATTCAAATTGGTTTTTCCCGTGCCTTAAAGACTACATACATCTAAGGCCATTACTTACCACTGCTCAGAACTAAACCAAATGCAATTTTCCTTAATACATGGAGTACTGTCAGGGGCAAGTTTGGTGTACACTATGTGGGCTGGCTACAACGCATTGTACCACCATGTCATTCTGGCTCATGGTGTCGAGGCACATTGAGGGGAAATGCCACTAGCTGCTCCTGGCCCTGTCATCTCTGCTATCCTTATGTAGCCCACTGCATATGATGAGAAAAATTTGCTTCTTTTCTTTTCAAACAAAACACTGATAAACAATCGAAAGTGCACACAATCCTGCGAGCTCTGACCTCACAGTTGGCCACACATTGAAAAGAAGCAATAGCATATATATTTCTCAAACAATAATGGGAAACAATTCATGCAAACCATTTTGTGTTAAGGTTAGTACTTGAAAGAAGCTGCGGCGAGGCTGCCTGCCTTTCCAGTAAAAATATAGAGGGAAGTTCCAAAAACACAACTGGTACAAAATGGAAACCAATCGAACCAACTAAAAACCAATTTGTTCCAAATGTGTTTTAAAAACTCCAATATGCTTTTATTTTGACTGCACTGCTATTTTAAGAGGCATTGCCAGTTAAGAGTAACAAAGACTGCTGAAGTCAAAAGAATTGCATGCTTTCACACCCACCCATGCAACCCAAGCCGTTTCCATTCACATGCCCTAGGAAAAAGGAAGGAAGAAGTAGAGGAGCTGTGCCCGACCAAGATTACTGCCCAAGCTCATGGAAGCTCAGCATCAAGACCTGCCACCACATAGTCCCCTCCGCACCAGCTGATGTAGTGTGTACGTCACCCAACAGTGAGCGGCCTACCTGCAGGCCCTGGACGTTACTTTCCCTTTGGACTAGCGCTTTGTCGGCTGTGCTCTGGAATAAAGTGTTCAATGCACTTGTAGCTGCTCCTGAAGAAAGAACTTCCAGGTTTCTTGCCTAGGCTGTGCTCCCACTATGCCGGTTAACTGTAGTTTCTTTGGATGCTAATGAGTGGCACAAGCAGATACCGCATTTACACGATTGTAAGTCGGCCTTTTTTTTTTTTTAATTTGAAAATCCATAGTGGGGGTGGGGGGGTCGACTTACAATCGAAACGAAAACATCGCAATGGGTGATACAGGTTTGGCAGCTGCCGCGAGGAAAATTTTCAGCTGTTGCACGCGATGTCGTGATGTGGCTGTTGGCGAAGTGCGGGATTTCACTAGACGACGACGTTAGAACGACGTGCTCTGGTACCACAGCAGCGCTCATGACAGCAGCGCTAGTGAGGACGACGGCGCAAGTGTGGACGAGTAGTCCAGTGACTAATACCTTTTCGTTTTGGAATGTGCCCACGGGCACGCGGCTGGCGATAAACGGTGGCCGTTGGATAATGCTATCGTGTTCAACTATTCAAGGCCAAGCTTAAACAACCTCGGAAGTTTTTTTTTTTTTTTTCAGAAATGTGATTTGGGGGGGGGGGGGGGGGGGGAGGGGGGGGGGTCGACTTACAATCGTGTAAATACGGTGTAAATAGGTATTAACTTTCAGCTCAAAAGTGCTACTCTTTCCTGCTTTCGAAGAGCAAACAACAAACAAGTGAGAGGCATTCATGATTCAATCTCAGTCACAACATGGAGCAATACATTTCCTCTACGAGTACACACAGCAAAGAGTACAGCTACTGGTTCTGCACAGCTATCTTGCACAGCAGTCCCAATCAGCACAAACAAAAACACACTAATACCAAGAAGTTCTTACATGCAAAGTGTTCCATTGAGTAAAACCTAGCAGAAGAATAATGTACTGCATCCTGTAAGGGTGAAGCTGACAGTGTGGTTGGATGCTATCCTATTATCTATTTTGGGAATAACCAGGCATCATATAATTGCTGCAGACTTGGGAAAAAGTTGAATTATCAATTTTGTGTAGCGTTCACATTTTAAAACTTGCATTGCACTATGACAGCTACCATGCATGTAGACATGTTTGATTATGTTGGGTGGAACCTACCACAAAACTATTATTTTTCACTCTACTATTAGGCTTAGAGCACACGTGAAGACAGGTCAGACTGCTGGCACAGGAAACATGTATTCTAAATATGTTACACTCAACTCAGAACACACATCGGAAAAATTGCCACATAAGACAATTTCTAAGACTATTATGAAGGACATAAACTTAAAAAGAATCGATGCTGTTCCCTTTTACATTAATAGGAAGAGTGAATCCTAGGTAACCTGCCAGTTTTTAGAAAAGATCTTCCGTCAGATGTGCATTTGTAACACCAACAATGCAAATCTACTCTGCAAAGAGTGAGCTGGGCATGAAGCTCCAATAAATAAATAAATAAATAAATAAATAAATAAATAAGTAAGTAAGTAAGTAAGTAAGTAAGTAAATAAATAAATAAATAAATAAATAAATAAATACAGCCGCTGCGGTGGCTGCGTGGTTATGGAGCTCGGCTGCCGGCCCGAAAGACGCGGGTTCGATCCCGGCCGCGGCGGTCGAATTTCGATGGGGGCGAAATTCTAGAGGCCCGTGTGCTGTGCGATGTCAGTGCACGTAAAAGAACCCCAGGTGGTCGAAATTTCCGGAGCCCTTCACTACGGCGTCTCTCATAGCCTGAGCCGCTTTGGGACGTTAAACCCCATAAACCAAACCAAATAAATAAATACCATGATGAGGTCTGCAGTAAATTAACACCGCAGCCCCCTTATGGTTACAGAAAAAAGGAATTTCACAGCCTGCCTTGGTTGAACATCAATAACCCTTCAAATAAAAGTCTTCAAAAGGCCTACATCTGAATGGGTGCAATAGACTTTAGATACACTCCACTACTAAATATCAGTGCTCTTTTATCACCATGCAAAAAGTACACCTCAAGAGACAAATCTGATATTTTTCCCATGTTGAACTGTTATGGTTTAAGAAAACAAGAAAACTAGCTGAACAAGCAACACTAGGTAGTTTAAGATACAGTAATGGTTTTAGTATGGGTAAGAAAAATGCCCATCCTGATGTAAATGCTATGCAGCCCACACACACAAAAAAAATGGCTCAGCTGAGAATACCTTCTACTGTAACCTATGCAAAGTGCAACAGCTGGCAGCTCACCTGGAAGTAGGTGTACTTGTACACCTGGCCTCCAGTCATCTTGGCAACTTGGCCCACTGTTGCCACATCCACATAGGCATTGTGAAACAAAAACAGGTCCACACAGCAGCCAGCCGCCACACACTCCTGTCCTAGTTGGTTGTAGAAGGGCGACTGGGGTGTCAACACCGACTGGAACCACACAAAAGAGCATCAGAGACACTGGCATCTCTTCAGCTGCAGCTAGTAATGTACCAAGAATATCAATAAACACTGCTCATGACATTCAGAACAACCATAAGTAAACGCTTATGTGAAGCAGGCTACCCTGTTTCACTACTGGTTTCAGTAGCAGAATGCATTCTTAGGTGCCTTTGCCCCCGAATTGTGCAGCGCTGGCTAGGCAAATGTTTGTCGCAATTGTAGTAACCTGGCGGCGCATCCTGCGATGTCGCGAAAACGTAACTTTGCCCATGTCGGAACTTCACCACGGAGACTTGAACAGCTGTTTACGTGTAGCCAAGGTCTTCGTGTTCGCTATCGGGCGTCGATACAGAGGCGTAGGTCAGCCTCTGATGGCACGTTGGCATGATCATCACTGGATGAACCACCCACAGTGCTGCGCGATAGCATCGGTCGGCATCAGTTGGTGGAAACTGCCCTGTACTGCAGCCGCATTGTAGCGCCCAAATAACGCACGGGACCCTCGTCACTTTCCTTACCACTCTAACTTCATTGTCTTTGGGACTGATCATACACCACGCCGATCCTTTTTTTC